>NC_139923.1:23325229-23822729 GCF_963514095.1 Eutrigla gurnardus | reverse complement strand
TAAAAACTGAAAAACAAATGTCTTTCATTCGACTTCCAGGCTGAGAAATGTAATGTTATTATAATCTGTTCTTGGTCATCTCTTCACACACCCACTCAGGCAGGTGCTGGTAACCCAACCCCCCCTCAGGAGCCCAGTTCTGGTGGACTGGTGTGATCAGACTCCTGTACTCCAGCTGCTCTGCTCCACTGCTCCCAGTCCCATCATTTACTGTGATCTTTCTGTTCCTGACAAGTTAGAGGATCCAGTGGATTCCAGCCACACACATAGTTTTTGGTCTTATTGGTTGAAACGATTCTGTGATAAGACTAGGGGATGGTGCATGTCACACATCTCTGTTACTTCAACAAAAAAAATGTAATACTATGGTTGACTTTAGATTGTAATCATTTTTAAAATGTATGTATTTTTTACGGAGGACATTTTTTTTTTTTTTTTGTGGCTCTGTCCCAAACTGCTAGTGTAGTTCAGACTTGAACTATGCAGGTTCGTACATCCATCCCAACATAATGGATGTCAACGGTATTCCATCTGTTTCACTAACAGCATTAAAAAGACAACATTTCAAATAGTGCAACTTGAATTTTTTTATAGATAAAAAAACTTGAGTAGATAATATATGCTATATCTGTGACTAGATTCTATCTGGAATAGATGAGACATAAATCTACTTCTCTCACTTCATCACTCAGCGCTAAATCTGAGGTCCAAGTCATTTCACAAGTAGGGAATTGCAAGTTAAGCTGCATGTCTGTCAGGTTTCTGACCGGCTGCCCATTAAATGATACTTCCTTGGAACATTTTCACACTTTCACAAAACTTGATTGTCCTCACGTTCAACTCCAAGTCAGAGTCGTCCTGTCCTCACTCAAGTCCGGGTCTAAAGCTCGAAGCCCGTCTGATACGGATCGTTGGCTTCTTCCTCGGGCCTTTAGACATTCCTGACAGCGTCTCCTCTCTCTGTCTGAGGCTTCTCTCCGGACAGCTGGGTGTTAGGCAACATGATCCCCGCTCAGCGGTGCAGCCCCTGCCAACACTTTGTGTGTATATATACAGCATGTGTGTGTGGGGTTTGTGCATATCCAATACGCATGCATGTCTCAGATACGAGGGGTGCCACATTCATAAGATTCTCGTCGAAAAACAAGCCTTCGCAGAAAGAGACTGTATTGAGATTTGGGGGAAATATCGCCTTACTCTGACATATGATGAGTTTGCTTGTTGAAGACTCGTCTATATTAGTAGCGGATGTGGTCTGGAAGCGGGAAGCTATTAGGTTGCATCAAGGGAACGTCTTACGAAACTAAAACAACGAGTCAGGACTGATGTTTTGGTGTCCCCTGATTCCTCCTCATTCAGTAAATACACATTCAGAGTCGAGCTCGTGTATTTGAGTTACAGGTTTTGGGCTTCCTGTGACAGATACTAAAGCTGAAGATGCAGTTTTGCGGAGTTCTTTACCAGTGACTCAGCTGACAGAAATGGTTTTCCCATAAACAACAAACACTGTTGTCATGGCTACAGACGATTAGGAGAATGACGCCTTTGTGGATGAGACATGGGGGGAAATTGGTCCAATTTATCCGTGAGAGAATATCTGGGAATCAGATGACCTTTATTTGGATGGAGGAATGAAAAAACGGCATCAGTGGAAAACCACGGAGGGATTTTGGTCAAGCATTCTTTCTGAGGATACCTGGCATGGCGGGCGCCTGTTTGCTGAGCTATGTCTTCAGGTATGCATTCACCTGAGCCATGCGTCACAAGGTGACATACCTTAAGAGGTTCATTCCTGTAAAACAAGCCGGTGAATAGCACTTCTCTGAGATAATCCCATTCCTACGGTTTAAAAAAAACCTCAATACCAGGTTCACCGCTGCCAGACGGCTGCAATGTTTCAAGCTCATCAGAGAAAATAAGTGACACAATGAATAGATCGTGTACCACAGAACTTGGAGGCTATTAGTAATCAGACTGTCCCCCGAGACCTTGCCTAATATCCTGGTAGCCTCAGCTGTTTGGGTTTCGGGAGGTTTTTATTTACGCGAAGCACTAGTGTTGTGTCCTGCTGGCGTCAGATTTTGGTCTCTGACGGGAAGAGCGAGCGAGGAAGTGACACAAGTTGGAGGGAATCAAAGACAGACGTGATTGTGGGAGGAAGCAGAGTGATACCCTCATTAAGTGTGAGGAGGTGTACTGAGTCATGACGCATACCTGAGCAAAAACCCGTGTGAAGTGAAGTGGTGTTAACATGTCATCGAGCTGTGCTACCAAAACTGAAGTGCTAAAGGCTAACTGTTTTAAATGCCCAGACTCTTTATGAGCTGCAAGGCCATTCTGAACCACGACTTGACTATATTTAGACCCTGAACGTCCCAGCTGCAAATTTGAAGGTGCTAAATTCTATAATCGGAGCATTAATATAGCAGCGAACATCTATGTGGTCTGTAAGGATACGGAGGAGTAACGTCTACGTGAGCAGGGAATAAAAGTCCCTCTGTGTGTGTTGTTAATATATAGTGAACAACCATGTGGTCTGTAAGGATACGGAGGAGTAACGTCTACGTGAGCAGGGAATAAAGTCCCTCTGTGTGTGTTGTTAACCGACTAATCCTTGCTCTGTTGGCGCATGCTAACTAGCCCACAGCATGTTAGCGCATGTGGCTAGCTAGCTGCACTGCACTCATACGGCGGTTATAGCTGTTAACGCTGTCCAGATCGACCCGCCCTCCGGTTCCCCCCACAGGTAAACACTATTAGCGCTCTCTAGCACTGTTAGCTGTGAACCACATTCTCAGGCATCGCCATGTTGAGAGCCGTGGAGAGTCAAACAAAATGCTCCCGATCTCTCATACAGCAGCTTTAACACCCTTTCATTTTCCAATCCAGAGGAAGATGCCTCTTTCGTCTATTTGCTATAAAGTGAATGGATTATGTTTAAGAAAATTGTACATGCTCAAGTGTCTACTTATTTATTAGCTTAGCAACTGGATCCTAAAATCTTCCTCAGCCTATCAAGTAGACAGGCGTCCTCATTTGGTCCAAGTATTAAAAACTGTATGTGATAACAAGACTTTAAGAAAAGTGAAGATGTGACTCAAACGCTGGCTCTGAAAAGCTCGTAAAAGCACCATTAAGCTAAGAATAAATACATATCGTAGTAAATGCTGTTTCAAAGCCTCCTCCACGTTACCAGGACATAAATCTGGTAGAAATACTTCTTTCACTATTTGATATTTAATCTTACAGATATCAACACGGCACGGTGCTCCGCTGGACTGACTCATCGCTCCACTCCTCCACAAAGAGACCCATATAAAAGATTTATATCAGATCAATGCTGACATATTGTGGAGTTGCTGCTTGTGTGGGAGCGAGACAAGTCCCTTCTGGCCACCGACCTTCACCTCACAGCACCCTGCTCAGCTGCTCCGTACGCACCGCCTCAGCTTGTCAGCACTACACCTCATGTTTACGATAAACGCCTCCGAATCAGACCGTTTCCCCGAAAAACACAAGATTAATTAAAGACGTGCGGACAGCTTTTTGGCCGCGCAAACACTGCTCTCACATCCTCTCCACTCACTGCATATATGTTTTCCCCCAACGGTGCAACAATGCACTCACTGTTGCACAGCCACAGTCCGTCAGCGTGGCGACGGCCCTCTGGAGCGACGACGCCAAGGCTGCGAGGACGGCCCGAGTCTGCGCCAGTGCTGCGTCAGAGGATGTTTATACAGCCTGAGATCAGTGAGGGAGACACAAACGTGTGTGTGTGTGTGTGTGTGTGTGTAGTTGAACAAGGAAGTAAATAACGTGAGATGTACAGTGGATTATCTTCTATCAGCCTCTGATAACACAGTGCTTAGAGTCACGTCAAATGCTTAAATAAGAACTTTTTCGGCATCAAATAGGTTGGAAAAGAAAGAAAAGTGTCCACTGTGTGGCCCTCCGCTCAGGGGCCAAAGTGTGTGTGTGTGTGTGTGTGTGTGTGTGTGTGTGTGTGTGTGTGTGTGTGAGATTAAAGTGGTGCCAATTTGTGAAGCGGTATTTTTAGAACGGAGGGCCCGTCCGCTCCGGTAATACTCCTCAGATCAGTCTCACCCTTTGATGCGTTCATTGTCGTGTGATCCGACTTCAAAGCTGCACGCTGGGACGGGACGGCACGGCGAGGAGCGCGACTCCACTACACACTTCATTACTGCGGGCCAGAGATTCGGCTTTCTGTCACCTCTGACCTCAGCGCATTTGTGCTCATAACACACTTCCACTCCACGAGATCCGGGACCGGAGGTATTTATTTGCGGAGGGGGCTCACAGGCAAAGAGGATGCGGCTTTTTTTAAAACGTCCACACAGCGTTGTTGGTTAATTTTCCACCAATTTAGCGCCAACATTGTTGCTCCAACTCCACTAAGTATCAGATCAGCTGAGCCTTCCATTCCCACGAACATTGTATTTCATGGTATTGTATTGTATGTGCACCTGTGAGGCATTGTGTGACTGTTTAGCTACAGAAATAAAGTAAAGACCTGTAAATACTTACATAAACTGAAGATTTATATGAGCTTCCAATCACGCTGACCTTGGCCGAATTAAATGTTCAACATTCTGTCTTATTAAAGTGTATTAGTATCTCCAAATATAAAAAAGTCCAACATATTAAATGTGTCTAACCAACATCTGGCTAACATACAGTCAATAATATGGCAATATCTCATTTAGGATGACTAATTGTTTCAGATAAACCTCATAACCTGTATTTCATTATCTCTCTTTTGTCGGCCTTTGAAGGCTGTTGGGAATATGACCGGGATGGTGACTGGGTTTATAGCAGTAATTAAATAGGTGTGTACCTGTTGTCCCATTAAACAACCTTCATGTCATGACGACAGGGCGGTAACGTGTGTTCTCAGCCTCGTAAAGAGCAGAGCCGCTTGATAAGGAGGCGTCGGAGGAGGAACCAAGCTCAAGCTTTTGTTGGAAACAGCACCGATATGATCCTCGTTAAACGATTTGTTCTTAAATGTAACTTCAGCATTTCTATTCCAACGGTGGCGATAAGCCTCCCACGCCCTCGGAAGCAGTTAAAGGTGTGTACAAAGGCCACGCTGAGTCTTTTTAAGTGTCCCGTGCTGCTGACTAAATCCGTTTATCAGTGATGACTAAAGCCTGAAACTCTCCACGGGACAATAAAGCGTCACATTCCACCTGACAGCAGAGAGGAAAGGGACTTTCCTGTCCTCCACTCCCTTTTTTACTGTTGCATGTCTGGCATTTCCTCAGAAATACTGCTGGGGAAAAGTGTCCCCAAGGATACTGTTACTCCCTCTGTGATGCTGTAATAAGATACTAACAAACACACCAAGTAGAACCCCTTTTTCTAAGTTGAGGCACGAAAGGGAAAAAAAATGGGAGAGGAGAGCAAATATGTCAAAAAAATTCATGAATATTTTTATTCAAATAAATACACAACACACGTTGGAACAGTCAAATAATTTAAAAACAAGGCCAGTAACAACCTGGAAACGAATAAATTAACATCATGGTTTTAAGGAGTCATTCCTCCAAAAAAGGGAGAGCAAACTTGAAATAGTTTTGACACTTCAAGAGTTCAGCCCTGCGTGTGGAGCTTCTGGAAAATCTCTGTCGGTTTAGATCAGTTGTCTCTCTCTCTTTCTGTCTCTCTCTCTCTCCGAGAGCTCTGTCCCGAACAATCCTTCATCTGTGGACCGGATGACCTCGTCTTCCTTTTGGTCCGCGTATTATTTCTGTATGGTCCACTTTGACACTAGAATAAGAATAAGACAAAAAACATTAGTTTCAAGACGGTCCCCACTGCTACATGATTCTTATTCTCACATATGTGTGATGTCAGCCGGACGTCGCGTTTGCCCCTCACCATATTAGGAGTGGTTAACTGCCGGATCCCGCCGCGCGGCTCAGGGCGCCCTCGCCATGCGCCTCTCCTGCTGTCCGGGCGAGCCGCTCTCGTTGTCCTGCCGCGTTTTAAAGTCCTGGATGGCCTTTCGGTTCTGGAAATCAATGAGGGCCATTGTGATCACCGCGTTCCAGCAGTTCTCCTCGCCGGAGCACCGGAAATCGATCTCCTTATTGTCAGTGGTGACGATGGTGAAGTAGACGAACTTGCCGGTGCGCTCCACGCAGTCCACCTTCCTGATGGACTGCAGCTTGAGCTCCTTGCCCTTGGTGCGCTTCTGCGTGTCGGCGTAGATGTTGAGGCTGTCCGTGGTCAGGACGCACGTCTTCCTCTTCCAGAACTGGAGCAGGTTGTCGCTCCTCTTCTCCAGCTCTCCCTCCTTGAGGACCTGGCTGAGCTCCGCCGCGGACATTTTCATCGTTTGAGCCGGGGTGGGTGTGTGTGGGACCGTGACTGCTTCACACTGCTGTGTGGTGCGCGGAGGAAGGCGCTTCTCTGCGCGGGCGGCGGTAATCCAGAGTGGCGTTGTGAATGAACCGAGGTGGCGGAGGACCTTTATACTCCACGCTGGCCCCGGGCCCTTCCCACTTGACGTCAGATGACTTGGGAATGCATCAACAGTTGCCAGTGGAGTAATTCAAGGCTGTGTGTGTGGGCGGAAGCTGCGGCGCAGGCGGGAGGAGGAGGGGGGGCAAAGGAAGTCCTAACGTGGACCTCATTACACCGCCAATATGTTAATTACTAATCCACATCCTACTGCGGAGATTAGACCAAATATTTGCCCACTCTGCAGTCAGTGATTCAGTCTCGACGGTTCATTTCCAGATGTGCAGCGGGTGAGCTGAGCGCATGCGTAAAGACGAGTCTGACCCAGGAAACCTTTGATATCAGCGTTCATTTCAGACTCCCTGTTAAACGTTTATGATCCAGACTTTCCGTCCCGTTATGCCTCCACTGTGCCACCCTGCTCTCTAGAGAGTATCTTAAATAAGCACTTCAGACTAAACTAAACCAAACTCAGACTAGACTAAACTTGACTTCTTCCTGTCTGTGGTTGATGAAAACACAGCAACAGACCACGAGCTGCACGTTTCCATTCAGTGAGCAGAGGATCCTTCATGCTGTGTGTCAGCAGAATCAGATACATGTCGTAGAAAGCAGGTATTAATGCAGTTTCATTTGCAGTTAACGAGCAAAAAAAGGACGAAAGTTTCATGTTTTCTATCTTGCTTGCACTGAAACATTTTTAGCTGGTTCAACATTTTCCTGCTGCCTTGAAAAACGTGTTAAATTAACCCATTTTAGGCACAAAAGTACCCTCGGATTTTAATTAATTAACTGGATAATAAACTGTAATGTGATTCACCTTTTTCATTATTATTATTATGATGATAAAAAAAACAATGGTTCTTATGAGAAGAGACGAACATCCTATTGGATTTGGAATGAAGGCTGCTAATATGCAATATACATTTAATGAGTCAACTTATCATTTCAAGTGAAAAGATTTCAATCCAGGTAAACTCTGGTCTGAAGTAACACTGGAAACTGTCGTTGCTTTAAATTAATACATTTTATATCAACATTGAGAGAGAATCCCGTGTTTTACAGTGTATTAAAAAAGGAAACGGGTCAGCTGTTGTTAAGACTTGAGTTATGTGATTTTGATGCAACCTGAGGTGACACGTCGTAAACCCTTTGACATCGCTGCATAAATCACCCTGTCACTCAGGACTCAGCCGGTTAGTCACATGACCGGCTGAGTCCTGCTTCATGTTGGTGTCAGACTGACAGCAGCAGACTTTAGACGTGTATCTCCGAGTCTGTCGGGAGCCGAGAAGGCTCATCCCCAAAATATCTTGTTTAGAGTATTGATGAAGGAGGAGTCCTACCTGGCCTGTGTGAATCAGCAGGAGGAGGTGAACAAGGCAGATGTCATCAAGTCATCACACAACACCGACCCCAGAGTCCAGTCCAGATCCACCAGACAGGCTACACCCACTCCTGGCTCCCCTCTCTACCTCACTATCAGTCTCTCTCAGACATTTTGGAAACATCCCCCCCTCCAGTTTCCCCTCAGGAAGTGAAGTGTCAACGGGGGAATCTCACTCTCCTCAACACACAAACACACACACACACACCACTTCTCAAGAGTTGTCCAGTAATTCGGCAGATATCTGGATGACCCTGAAGGTATTACACCACCTAGTGACCCCATGAGTGAGACAGAACCACACCACGGTGGCGTAGTAAAGGTGTAACCCGAGGTGAATCACATTAAACAGCGAGCGGTCTGCTCTGCAACATGAGTGATGGAGCGGGATGTGGCGGACACTCTAATCCTCCGATGTCAAAGAAAAGGAAACCACATCTGTTTACTGAGTCAAACGGCATGTCAGCTTCTGTTGAGTGAAGGTGTGCTGCCGCCTCTCTGCCCCCCCTCCCCATTTATTTTTCTCTCTGTGTTGCCTGGCAGTCTGTGTGTGTGATGTGTGCATATATAGGTTTTTTTTTTATTATTTGCGGTGGAGACTCGCAGACATGCCCAGGCAGTGACTCAGTGTGTGGTGGAGCGCCTTTCTTTGGAGGAGTTTGCTTGCCGAAGGAGGACCAGGTGTGTGTGTAGACAGTGTGTGAGCACATGTGGATGACTGTTGTGTCTATATCATCAGCTTAGAATTTATTTTCCCTGTGAAGAGGTTTAGAGAATAATTCATGATGCGCTGCAGGGATATTAATGTTAGTACGTCTTTCTGAATAGAGTAGAAATCAGACAACTAAACTAAATCTGACGAAGCAAGAAGGGATAAAGTAGAGCCATATGATCCATAATCACTCAGTTGACCAACTGGCCAACATCATATCCCTTTAAGAAGCTCACAACGCCAGTGTGTCACACTTTTCCTTGTTTTTCTGGCTTGTCACTGTGTCACAGATCATGGGAGGTGTGTTGTGACAACCTCGGGGTTCAAATCAGCACCTTCCGGTTCTCACTGTCTCCTTACAGACAAAACAAAACCCCCAGAGACTCACAGGGAGAGAGAGGGAGGCGATAAGGTGTCATCTCCAACAACCGAGGAGGGTTTTCATTACAAAATGAACAGATAAAATGAGGGTTAATGAGCACACAGGGGGAACATAACAACTACACGCCTGTTGTTCTTTTAGGCTTGTTTACTTGAGCGTGATGGACTTTTGCAGCCGTGGGCACATGGGTGTGACAAGACAGCAGGTGGAAGGACCAGAAAGGCCCGGAGTTTGGGTCGTGTTGGGGCACGAAGCTGCTGAGTGTTTACTGTGAGTCACAGTACAACAAAAATACTAAAGAAGTTAACTCCTTGGACCCTGCTGGGATTCAACTGTTTTGGCTGAAAATAAGTTCGAGAATAATCGATTTATATTAATACATGAATAGATTTGATTTATTATTGATTACTGGTCAATTTAAATAAATTTTTACTGATTTTTTAACGCCTGTAGAAGAGCATGGAGCTTCAGTCATAGATGAGTATTGATCATTGTGTTTGTTACTATTTCAATGTTTTATGTTATGTTTTGAAGTAAAACATGGAGACGATAAACATATATCTTTATAAACTGTATCATAAATTGTGTATTTTCATTAAATGTACAGCTACAGTTGTAGTAAAGAGTAGTAGAAGATAATTCACTTACATCGTTTTGCATGAAACTGTCACTGAAATTTGATTATATCCTTGGCAAGGATGACTCTGGAATGGTAATAAACATGTTTAATTACAATAGATTAATATTCCTTAGCTTGTTAGTTTTCAAAGGAGACCAGACGTGCATATGGTTGAGGAGTTATTCCTGATTTATTTTCAGTATGCTATTTTAGGTGTTTTTCCCCTCGGGCCAGAGCTTACAGTAAATCTAAAAACCACAACCTGAACACCAAAATAATGACTTAAAAGAAACTCAGAGAAACTGCAAAGTCAGGTGACGTTTTTCTGTGGATTGATCAAGGCGACGCTTTCACATTAAAGTAATTATGCCATCCATTGTTAATAGAAGATTATTGATTACATTAAATTGGTGTAATAAAGGTTTGAAATATGTGATGAAAGAGACACCTGGCAGGACAGCAGCAATAGACGGTAAATAAAGGTGTGGACTATTAACTGTCACACCCAGCAGTTAGAGAACACGCTGTAATCGACTGATATTCTGTGCACAAACGTTTGCATAACCTCACTTTAGAGGATAGCGCGTGTTTAGAATTAAAGTAATAACATCAAAGACTTTCATTTGAATAAATGCATTTTTAGGTGCATTAAAACTGAACTAAATGTAGAACTTTGAGGTTGCAGCTTAAATATGCTATCCATTTAATAAAAAAAAAATATGTGTTGGATTTTGGAGGCTTGTAAAAAAAAACAAAAAAAAACAGGTGAATATGCTCAACGTTTATTGATTATACTGCTATTAGTTCTACACATAAATATGACTCCAGAAAACATTTAGGTTTTCCTCACCTGGAAAACCTAAATTTTTCTTACTTCTGCACGTGTGTATGAATAGATTATGGATGTTTGTGTGCATGCACATTATGTTTATGTTCATCATGGAGCTTCCCTCAGACAGCGACCTATACATAGTCAGCCTAACAATGGAGAGCGGTATGGATGAGCTGCCTGTGATGAGCCGCTGACAAGTACAGCAGAGCTCGCAGGTAACAGCTGCATACTGTGACACGTTTATGACTTGGGGCGGCCTCTCTCTCTCTCTCTCTCACACACACACACACACACACACACACACACACACACACACACACACACACACACACACGCACACATCCTCTTCTACTCTTTGGTGACATGCCCTTGTGATGAGACTCCGGAGCTATTTGAAGCATTGTTCTGATAAGCCCTGTGTGTGTGTGTCTGTGGCCACGCTGGCATTCAGCAGCGTGGGAAAAAGAACAAATGGCTGATGAGGGCAGCACACAGTCAAACACAATGCTGCAGGAGGAACCGTTGGAGAACAACGAAAACAGACATGCTGTCTTATTAGGAACTGGGCAGTTAAGGCAAAGGGGCTCAAATACACAATTACGGCCACTTATTTAGTGATTGCATCCTTTCACTTAACTTAAAGTAGCAATATAAGTAAAAAAAATACTCAATTACAACAAGACGTCCTGCTTTTAAATTTTACAATCAAAAGTAGAGTGACAGCTGAGTAGGCTATTATATTCTCAGGAGGAGGAGGATTATTATTGTTGCATTAATGTAGCCTTTAAATCTTATAGCTGGTTAAATTCACTTGTGTGTAGTTTGATGTATTTAATGCATCATATTATATCAAATAGTAACCTGCAAAACTAAAAGTCATGTGATGGAATAAAAAGAACAATAAGTCTCATCAAAGATGCAAAACGCGAAAGTGAGAGCAATACGATTACCAACATGGTGACGGCTGAGCCGGCAGCTTACAGCTAACGATGCTAACAGCTAACGATGTTCACCTACACCAAAAGGCATGCATCAGATTCCAATCGTAGATGTGTTAAGTGAAGCAAAAGCAGTTTGAATTCTGAGTATAGAAATATCTTCCACATCCATAGAGCAAGCGTACTTGGGTTCCCTTTAGCCCCGCCAGCCTCACTCTCAGCCCATTCACATAAACATTTACAACTTTTAAAGCCTGATTGTTTAAACACGTGCTATGAAAGTGTCCGTACTGGCAAGTTGTTTTACTTGAAACGTATCCAGTGAGTTACAGACGTCTCTCCTCCAATGTAAGTCTGTGGGAAAAAGTCTATGAGATCAAGCTCTTCCTCGAGGCTTATTAACAACACACACAGAGGGAAAGCGACTTCCTTCTCTGCTCATGTATAGACATTACTCCAATACGTCTTGACAATGCAAATAGATGTTAGCTGCTATAACGATGCTCTGAACTTCAAACAGAGAAGCTTTAGTACATGACATTGTACATACAGGAAATTAATTTAGTTACATTCCTTCAGTGGCCTTATTATTTTGGCAGTATTCCCAGAATGCTGTTCAGCAAGAAAAAAAACAATGTCATGAATGCCATTGTACATTGAACACATTTAATTGTTCTGTCCCACTATCATTAAGACATATTTCATCAAAAAGGCGTGCGAACGATGCGGTATGCGATAATGGATCTTCCTTGTCAGATGGCGTACAGTACGAGTCACCTGAGGAGACTCTGGTGAGAGAGTGATCGAGCGAGTCTTCTCAGAGTCCGGCACCTCACGCTTGCCAATATGACTGCAAAAGAATGGCAGGTATGCAGGTCTGCGATTCCTCTCCCTGCCAGGAATGTCGCGTTCACTTTGCTGTCTGCGTAGCTTCACTGAGGCTTATGTGATAAAGCTAGAGTCTTTCCATTGAACCGGAGCTAATCCGCGTTGGGATCTGGGCCATGGACTGGACTTTTGGGCTTGATGGTTTAACCTCCTTTAAAGCCTGCGCTGTCCAAAATTTCGCAACCGAAAGGTTTGCTGTAACGACGGTTAATCCACCTCGTTGGCAGAGTTGGTGCACTTGAGGTAGAACGCTGAGACAATGCCTCCTTGTCAGATAACCGTGAATCTGGGAGGGACCGCGGGAAGATGATGAATTAGTTTGGAAATTCTTCTCAACGTTTGATTATTTATGCAGCAGCGTTTCGACAAGTCTGACTTTGACTGCAGGTCAAGTCATCAGATTGATTGAATGATTACCTTGAATGACCCAAAAATCTTTTGTGAAGCAATGTTAGAAGGGGAGCCAAATTTACAGCCACAGTTTACATGCATGTCAAGCAGCCTTGGCTCTGATTCCATTATTATGTAACACACCGGTAATGTGGTTAAGATCTGACTGACAGTCTTATCTGCGGTCAGAAGTCGAGCAGCGTGATTCAGGTTAAATACGCCACACCTAGTTCCCTATTCATTCACCGGTCCATTCAGAAATCCAGACTGAGGTGTGCTGCCCTGTCGCTATGTGGCGAATGGGTGTGAAGCTTGCTTTCCCACACATACCAGGCCGAAAGTTAACCGGTGAGTGCAACAAAACAAATACGATTAGCAGTGTTATATTGGCCATTGTTTATAGTCATTCATGCTAAGCACACAAGGATCGACCTTAAAGGAACAAAGTGTGCCGGGTTGACAAGTCACTTTAATGTAACGCAATGATTGTGGAGAACTCTCAGATGATTATTTCACTTTTGAATTTTGAATTTCTACCACAGCTCCTTCTAATGTTCCCTCAAAATGTAGTTTAAGTGAAACGTAGGTCAGGTTTGAGTCCACACCCTGATCTCGTTACACATTTTCTCCATATTGTCATACACTCGACATGCCAGTCAGGAAGACAGCTCCAGCGTGAAATGAGTCAAAAAATAAATAAAAAAGAATATGCGCATTGTGCTTCGGCCAACAGCTGTCGAAACCCCTCAATATTTCCATCACCTGACGCCCACATACAACGTGTAGACGGAGGCGATTGGAGGGATTTGAAAGTTTAGTCTCGAGACGACGGAAGAGATATTCGGAAACCCACGCTGAAGTGTTTGTCACATCCTTATTTGGTCTCGCCCCTGGAGGGACATTGTGCACCGCTCTCCCCAAGGACGTTGCCCTTCCTGATCACAGTTTCCCATGAGCACTGCAGTGTGTGGCAGGTTTTGTTTATGCACGGCAGGTGCTGCCAGGATGTAACAGCTGGCCTCTCCCCGTTGCATGTTTATTGCTCATTCATTCGCTGACCTTTGATTTGAGACATTGGCCTCAACTTTGGCCTTCATTTACTTATTGCTTTTGGTTTGAAGGAATCGTTGACTCAAAAAGGACATTTTAGGTCATCTACTATAGCAAATCCAACTATGACACAAGCTGTGGCTTGAATGTCACATTTTAACCCATTGACGGATCTAAAAGGGCCGTTAGGGCTCACCAAGGTGATTTTAATTTACCCTGTGGGGGAACAACGATGTCTGTAACAAATTTCATGGACACCCATTATATTGTTGAGGTATTTCATCCAAAATCACAAATGTCAAACTCATTGTGATGCTAGAAGAAACATTAAGAGAAACGCCGAAGTCATGGGGAATTAATCTCTGGGAACAATGTCTGTCAAAATGTATCCATTAGTTGTTGAGTATTCTAACCTGGACCACAGCGGTGGACGGATAGACGGACGTTGCTATCCATGGAGGAGACGATACCTTCAGATTTGTACTTCATGTATCAGCTTAATCTGGAAGATTAGTGTGAACTCTTGTGTCAATGCCACCAGATACAAGTTATCAGATCTAAGCTGTAATGGGCTCTTTAGTTCGACTCATTCAGTATTGAACGCCACGCCGGCGTTTAGCATAAAGCACCTCTCTATTCCCCTCCTCTCTCCCAACTCAATCTGGCTCACACCACTTCCGACCGGGAGCAGATCGACACAAAGGACCCCACACAGACGAGCTCGTTCACAGACACTCGCGGGCGCTCACGTCTGTCAGAAGCACCTTGGGGGGCAAGCGTGGGACAGTGGGTGCAGCTGCAGCTGGGAGGAAGGCTGCACCCTAGCACGTCTTCTGGATGAGGATGAGATGATGGCAGGAGGCATCATTTAGGGATAATCCCTGCAGCGTGAATACGTTCCTTTGTTCTGCTGCTCTGGTCATGTGCAAAGCTCAGAGATCATCTCCCTTTGAGTCCACTAAACTGCCGTCTTCTCTATGAGTTGTTGATACAGCCTCTCTGTCCATCCATCCGTGTACACACACACTTGACAAAACATCAAACGTCTGAGGAGTGGTGTGCCGAGGATGTCAACGAGAGAGCAGAAGATAAAGCCTCACTGTAGTTTCTCTTTTTTCCACCTTCAAAATGATGTTCCCATATTGTACATATTATATGCAGCATTCAATCTCGTTTCAAACCTATTTTCACCCAGTTTTTAACATGTTAACATAAATTGAATCAAAAACAATTCTAGAAATCGGCTTAATTTTTTAAGGCAACAAAAGCACTTGGTCTGGTTTAGTAAACCGTATCGTGATGTGGCTTCAAATGACCGTGGAATTGAAACAAAACAACAAAATGCAACTTACTTGGTCATTTTGAGGCAAAAAAAAAGGATCATAAAAGTACTTCCCTGGTTGAAAACCTTGTGTTTATTTGAAACTCCTATGTGGACCAACCCTAATGTAGCTTCAGGAGGCAGAAAGCCACATTGATTTTCAATAGCATTATTTTTTTTTAATTGTAACAAAATGAATGCATCTTTTTTGGTTTCCTATATTTCTTGTGTATTACTGCATAATTAATTTACTGGCCTCTAAAGTTATGTTGGGATCTTAAAAGTATACATAGCAAATTTGGTTAACGGATAAATTAGGGTTTCAAGTTTAACAGCAAACTATTTTGCAGCTCTATTTTCCGGGCTGTGTTACAATAAGCACAGAAATCAGTCGTCAGACACAATTAGAGTCCTTGTTACAGTGCGGCGGTCCTCAAACCCCCACGCAGCAGCCTCAGTATGAATAGTGTCTTGTTCACAAATCTGTAGGGCAAAATCCCCAAAATTACAGAAAGAGACAAGCGATTTCATTTTGTGGTTTGTTTGCTGCGGAAGACTGAAGGATAAAGTCACTGCTGGTCATTTATTCCCTCTAAAACCCTGTTTTATTATAAAATAATAAATAAAATGTGTTGACAGTGGCCAAGACCTCATCATGAACTCCTGTTTTGTCAGACTGACACGTTGTCGCCTTCATTCCCACGAGGTTTGAAGCTAAACACACACAGTGGCTAAGTGTTTCTGGAGAAGGTGACGGGATATGAAGTCTTTCAGCGCTTAGCAGAAAACTCTGGTTGCTAGGACACCGTGTCGCCATCCTCCTCCAGAAAACTTCAGAGCACTCAGCCATTATCTCCCACAATGCATTACAAGGGTCCCTCAGAGGAGCATGACACGCTTCCTCTATCTGCCAGGCAGAATTCCAGACATTCTGGATGGCTTGCCTGATGTTGGGCAGACTGTAAGTGAATTCCTCCAGCCTGGAAACCACCACGCTGCATCACTACCATGCTGTTGAGGGTCAGTGCCTGCGTCCCGAGCACATCATGTTGACGCCGCACATTTGGCTCTAAGCTCCTGCTAATCATTTGCAAATCATCAGCTGACGCCTAATAGTGAAGTCAATGTGTGTGGCTATTCAGTGCCAAGTCACATTGTGCTGTCACCAGCGTGTGCACTCACCTGGGGGAAACTACCCGAGCTGACCAGTAAGACTCAAGAGCTCAATGGGCCTTTTTAATGATGGCTGAATTCCAATTAGCTGCTTCAGTATCAAGAACTTGGTGTTGTACAATGTCAAAATACCGGCTGTCATCAGTTTAGATCATTGACAAGGGGTTTCAAGAAGTTTGGGGAACACTGCAAAATCATCACACACACAAACAAAGGGCACAGAAAACCAAAAAGATGTCCATGTTGCACAACTTTAATAGAATATTTTAACTAACTCTGTACAAATTGAAAAGAAATATTGCGCAAGTAACAAATTGTGAATAAGAACCAGTTAAGGCCATTGCCAGCGCACGGTCCAATGTGGTAGATTTAACGAAGTCAACCGTGGCTCGGAGAGATCTGTCCAACGAGATCTACAATCGTTCTTTTTACAAAGAGAGAAGGGGCGGATGATATTTTTGCTGCGACTGCCGTCGCCGACCAGTCACCGGCGGTAAAAGGTGTCCAACCAAATGGCCAAAATCCAAGTGCAGTATATAAAATACATTGGCAACCTCTTCCATTTGCTCACTACATTCTACTGAATCATTAGACAATAACAGAAATATTTATATATTCTTTAACAATTTTAAACGCTGAATTAGAGTACACGGTGTTAATGACAATTGGCAAACAACTGAATAAAAGAGGACAGCGTTTTGTCTTTCATTTTGGCTTATTGGCAACAGAATTTACATTTAATCCAAACATCTGGCACCCTGTCCATTCACCGACTATTAATGACATTTGTTAAGAACTAGATATAGACCAGAAGTGATAATGAACGAAGGAGGTTGTGGGTGAGCCACTGTCTGCTGACGTGTTAATATTTTGGAAACATTCACCAGACTGGATCTAATGCTTGAGCTGGGCCGTGTGAAGAGAAATGTCTTCTTTTATTAAATTGTTCTCATTATTCTTGTCGACACAAGCTCAAAAGAGCATTTCAGGGATGAGTTCAACATGACAGTTTTGAGGTACATCCAAAAGCCTGTCACATGATGTTAATTAGGGTCACATGTCCACTCAAGTACTCCGTTTAAATGCTTGTTGAGCCCAATAACACCTGGGCAGAAAGTGAGCGGTATTAATGTTATTTTAATTACTGAAATTGTTAACAATTAAAAAAAAAAACTGACTTGGCAGTATTCACTTTGTGTTGACATGCTAAAGCCCAAGTGAGGTTTGAGCCAATGAGAAAGAGCCTATGGCTGCGGCCGGGAGTTAAAGAGTTCCTGAAATGCACCACTTCATACAGTTGCATGACACCAGAATAAATAGTCCAATGACATGACAATGAACATTTAAAAAAAGTAAATTAAATTGAAAATGATACATTGTATGTCTCTTAAAAAACACCATAACAAAAGAAAAACACTTCAGCAACCCCAGTGAAAGATTAAGTCAGACTTGTTCAACAGTTTCCTGGTGAACTAGCACTTCTCTTGTTGGCATTAAAAAACCCTGAGTAACTGATTTATTTCCATGAAAACTAAAGTTTGGATCTATCCGTTTTTCCTATCTTTTTCCATATGATGATGTTCTGAGGTCGTTGGCAGTAGTAATACTTACTCCTACTACCATACCAAAGAAGAAGACTGTCCCTATGTGATGCCGTGGTGGTTTAATTAAGAGTCAAGTCACTTCCGCTTTGAGTTGGTATGAAGCCAAATAAAAAGAGGGGAGATGGGCGCAAGACAAAAGAAAAAGAAGTCATGCACATAGTAAAAACCCAGTTTGCTTTGCGTTCTATTGCGTTCAGATGAGTTCATAAAAGGGCGAGGCCTGCTAGAGACTTGCTGATTGGCTAAGAACTGATTTGACGGACCGCAGGTCGCCACCTCCGCTGATCACGACGGTTACTGCTGTTTGCATTCGGCAGGCTGGGGCTGTTCTTTCTGTGGGGAGCACACACACAGAGAGAGAGAAAGCAGGTTAGAAAACAAGACGATGGAGAGCAAGCGAGGCCGCTGGGCATTCAACTAACCAGTAGAAGAGGCTAATAAGAAAGCAGACGCTAGAGAATGAAAGCACCTGGTGTGAAGGTACAATGTAAGAAACCTGGGATGGGATTTCAGGAGGAAAAACAAATGGATGTGAAGAGCCAAGACAGGAGAGGGAGAATAGAAGCCGAATCTAGCAAAGATATGAGTCGAGGGTCTTAAACGCCTCGGACTAGTGGAAGAATCAAGGATACTGTGAAGGAGACAGGCAGCCAGAATAAGAGATCAGAGCTAATGGACTAGATGGTGTATAATGTGGGATGCCATCCTTATTTCTCCCTTACCTAGAAATTGCATGGGGATGAGAATGATTGATTATGCCTGTAATAGAGGGGAATCCAGGGAAGGGAGAGACAACAATATGCACAAGTTTAATCGTCACATTCAGAAAATGTCATAGTAAGCACAGTGAAACATTGGATTTGGCGAATGAGCACACTGAATTCCTGAATGAGCAGACAGCGGGGACCACGAGGAAAACGCAACACAACAAGCTCCTACAAGAAATTAGTTCACAGACAAAGCAGCATTGTTGGTCACCCCCGAGAAAACTGCTTACAGGCCACGTAAGGCGCTCACTCACTATCGGACTGGAATAGCTCATAATGGGAGCACGTAAACCACACAAGAAACGGCTCTTTCACCGACCGTCATTACATAATCATGTGGAGCCGATGGTCTGAGAGTAAGGGCAGGAAGAACACCTCTTAAAACATCTGCCGTATGCAGGATGTATGGCACGTCTGAGCTGGAGGTGGAAACTAAAATAACTTTCAAGAAGGCTCACATTGTCATCGTCATGGCCTCCACTGAAACAGAGACTAAAACTCTGTACTTTCAGCCGTCAATATAAATAGCTTTATCAAGTTATTTATTGAGCCACATAAAAACAGGGAGAAAACAGGTATTTCTATCCGTAAGGTTTGTTTATAAGTTAACTGTGATGTTACATTGGCTTCTTCAGCACTTTTCTCCACTCTACTGTGAAGTCTGTGTCTGCGCCACTTTACAAATGTTTACTACAGAGACGGCGTCATTTCCTGTCCATCACGTGAGCTACGTTGCCACAGTGCGTGTCATCATAACACAGAACATAAACGAATTGACGAATTTCCTTACCAACTGTTATTTAAAGTCAATTTTAATCTATTAGCAGTCCTAAATTGTACATTTGCTCTTTTTTTATATGCAGGCGTTTGAGATCAAATCACTTGAAGATATCCTAAAGATGAAAGCCAGTCCAGAGATAATTACTGCTGTGGTAATGATACACCTAGCTGTTAATTTCCACATCTATGACAGTGATTGTGAGATCATTTCTTGACTTTGAACGACCATAAAAATAATTGAATCGTTATAGAGAGGGTGAAATAGTCAGCGATACAGAGCTTCCAATATTTTGCTCCCATGCAGAATAATTCAAATTTGGCAGTAAATCACATGAAAGCCAACAGAGTTATATCTCGATACACTTCAGAGTGAAGTCAATATAAATCAATGCCTTGAATGTGATGTTATGGAAATAATCACTCATTTTTAAGAAGACTTCTCTGACACAAACTGTGGTCTCCCAGGTGGTTGAGTTAAAGGCACAGCTCAGAAGCAAAACTATTAAAAGTATTCATGTATTCAGAATTTATACTGACCTTGGTGTCAAAGTCTCCCTCGTCATCATCATCATCGTCACCCTCCTCATCTTGTTCCTTACAAACGAAGACAAGATGATTATAATACAATGGATATTAAGGAACACTGGGTTAACAACATAGATTATATGTTTTGGCATTAATGTGTATGTTGGTACAGTTGCAGACCCAAGTCCCGTGTGAACAGTGATGCCCAGCTGTCGGGTATATAAAATTCAGTGTTTGTGAGTGAAAGTTAAAAAGTATTACTGACCTCTTCATCTCCTTCCTCCAGCTCCTCCTCCTCAAACTGCATAAAAAAAGAGAGTGAAAACACATGTGGTAAAACAGTAATAATGACAAATTTGGCTTATATGTCCTTCAAGGAATGTTTTCAGTCTGCAGATATCCATCTTTTCTTGTTCAAGTGAATCAGTGTGTTAATAGGAAAAACACTCACGCTCTCGTCGTCTTCCAGGGCCTCTCCAGTGAAATACAGCACAGCTCTGGGAACTATTCTCTCACGGAAGAAATGACCGATCTCAAAGTCTGTGGCTAGGGTGAACTCGGAGTCCTCATCCTATAAAACGTCAACACAAGACCAGTTTAACCCAGCTACCGACGCTATAGCTCGATGGTAATGTGGAAGAATGAATACAAATCAAAGTGGTGATTTTATGAAGCACAAGCTACATTTGACTCACCATTTCTCCATCTGGTGAAGCTGTAAGGGAAAGGACATACAATTTAAGCAACACATCAAAACGCTGCTTTACAACGAATATAACGGCAATTAAAGATTAAAAAAAGTGGGCAACTTAATGTATGAATGTACTACATTAATTTTAAAATGATCAGTTAAGCCAACAGTCACAGACAGATGTTACATTTGTTTTATAATAGCTAATTCCAAAGCTTCTGTATTGAATGCTGTGATTCAACAAGAATCTTGAAGCCCATTTAAGGGAAAAAAAACACACTCATTATCAATGACATCACAAAGCAGGGTCACATCACCCACAGTAAGTGACAAGCCGTTGGCAAACAGCTGTGCTCCTCCGCCCTGGCAATAAACTGACTAAAGATGACATCATCCCATCCTTCCTCCTCTTTCAACAATACGGTAAGGAAACTTCACCACATAGTCTAACACTGGGGTCCTCTACTATAGGAACATCAGCATACATTTAAAATGCTCAAATCACTTTATATATGCTAAAACATCCGTGCACTGCACAGCTCTCAAGTCACATGCACTCTTTGTGACACGATGACAGTTTCTCTTTAACGAAAATCCCAACCAGAAATGCACACCTGAACGCGCGTAGCTATTTATATCCACACGTCATATACAGGGGCCATGGCATAACCGGCAAGACATAACATTTACTCAGCCAATGAGTGATCAGGTCAACTTCTCCAAGTCAGAATAAGTCCAGGCATGTCTGACAGGTAAGCCGACTAGACTGGAAAGACGAACCATAATTAAGTAAAAAGGTGTATTCTGCCCAACTCATTGATCCTTTGTGAGAGAATGACTCATTTCAAGATGTGTGACTTACGGGATCTGTCACTGTATTATTCACGTAGTGTTCATGCTTCTTCTAGAATGGCCTCCCTCCCATTAGATGAGCGCATTCACACCAATAAGGTTCCCGATGACTTTAACGGTTGATTTAATCATTTAAATAAAACTGACATCAGGCAGAATTATTCTAAAATGTAAACGGCACTTTTTTTAAATCCTAAACTTGGTATTCCTCTCTGTTGATATATGCATTAATGACTGAGTTCACTCATTCATTCATTCTCTTTGAGATGTTTACTCGTGTGCTAGATATAAACCTCACACTGACAGATTTATTTTTAAAACTTCACATCAATTATTTGTAAAATGTTTTACTAGTGCTCTCATAAATTTACCTCAAAATGTAATTTATGTCAATCATTAACTGACCGTTTAGCGGCACAAAAACTTCTTACACACACGTACATAGTCCAACACCAGATAATCTGACTGTTCCTACACACAGCAGAGCACAATCTGAAACAATCTGTCGCCACCTGCTGTTCAACTCGGTTCATTGCAGTGTCGGTTGGTAAAACCTCATGACCACGCATGCCAATGTGTTGCCACACCGTCTGCAGATCAACAGACTTGTTAACTGTCAAGTAGGTCTTTTTGTGTGAGCTTTCAGTGATTAATTTGTGTATGTGTGTACACCACTACGTTGTTGAAAATAATTAGGAATTATTGGTTTGAAAATTACATTTAGACCCCCAGAGAAAATGCACTCCATGTTGTGTATGTTCTCACCTTTGACAGGGTTAAAGAAGTTGAAGAAAGAGTCATTGGGAACCTGTTTGGTAACAGTGCGGACGGTGCCACGGCCTTTATGCTTCTGCTTCTTCTTAATAGTTTTCACGGTCACGTCCTTCCCCTTGTGCCAGTCTATTTGACAGCTAGAGAGAGAAGATGTGCAAAACGGTGAGAGGCGGCAGAAAGCAAAGAGGCAAATAAAAAGGAAGGTAGAAGTTGGAAGAAGTGCCAAGAGGAGGCTGCTATGTGGGATGTAATGTCAGACTAATATAGAAAGAGTGAACAGAAATGTTTTACAAACCACACAATCTCTATTTTTCCTTAAACCTCAACATCATATATGTCAAAACAAGCACCAACATGTTCCTGTGCTCTTTGGCTTACCCTTCACAGTCAATGATCTCTGGCCCTTCGAATGAGAAAGGCTCGGAGGCATCAGGCTCCGACTTCATCCTGTAGACTTTAGTGAGGACTGCATTGTTGAAGTAACCATTGGACTCGAAGTGGAACTCTAATGTGAAACTCTGTGACAAAGACCAAGACACATAATGAATTTGAATTATATTCATTTGATTAATTTGGGATGATGCAAATTCATTATCAAAACATGATGATACTGACCATTGGCTGTCCTGGCTCTGAAAACTTTACTTGAATATCTTTCAGGTGCTTTAGGATGGGCTCATCATGTTCCTGGTGGTAGATGAAGACAATCGCATCAGAGATAAACAACACTGTTGAGAAAAGGGCTGTAATGCGCATCAATCCTTTAAATGTACCTGTAGCATGTCGCTGAGCATGTCCACACTCTTGAATATGGTGAGCCAGAACTCAGGAATGCCTTTTGGGTCTTCCTCTGGCGTGGCTTCCTCTTTCTTTGTATCCTCAATAGCAGCTTTTTCCTTTACCTCCTCCTACAGGCAATGGTGAAGCACTCATCAAAATCCATTCACTGTTCACAAAAACCTAAACAATTTAGTGTGTTAAGCTTTCCAGAGTTCTTACAACTTAAGGCAAATGAGATTTAAGACTGTTCATGTCACTTGGAATTAAATTTAAGGCAAACATAAGAGCAAAACACCACATGGTAAACACCGCACATTTCCACTTTAGGGACTAATAAAGCTTATCTTATATCTTAAAACTCTTTATGTAGTTTCCAAGAATGCCGTCTCAGAGTCATTGTAATAGAAAACAACACAGAGAACACTTTACTGACAAGTTGCGCACATATTTCATTTTACAGACTTTTGAACGATTGATAAGACAATTTAATACCAATTAACGCCTTGCTTTTAGATTGATAAATTCAATGTCTTTGAAAGCCTTTTACGGATCTTTGGAAACCCTGAGAGAAGAGAATATTTTACAATACACAGACGTTGTGTAAACAAAGGATTCAGATACAGCCATGATTACAGCAACAAAACCGTTATTTCCCAAAATCCTGTTTCATGTTGGACAATTTCAGCAGACTGTGGTTGTGAGAAAAAAACAATTCCCTTTCACTTTGCCGCAAAAAAACAAAACAGACGTAGTATTTGGCAAAGGAAAACAAATTTAAAACTGTACTTACAGCTAGCTCCTCCTCTTCCTCCCTGTCACTGTGCCACTCACACTCTTCGTCTGTGGGTTCCACCGTTCCCGTTACAAAATCTCGTCTCTGTGGCAAGCATTCATTACAACAAAGTTGATGACGTTAGAGATGGATATGGGAATATCCAACAAGGTTGAATTATTTTCAGCTTGCACAGTGAAATCAACACCATTTGAGCTAGAATGACCCACAATGACAGGCAAACACACACACACACCTTTAAATTATATTTATCTAATTAATATATATATATATTTTAAAGAAATATATACACACACACACACACACATATATTTACATACATACATATACACACAGCAGAGACAGGTGCAGCAGGATTACAGCTGTCAGTCTACAGTGCAACCAAGAATGGCTGAGTTCTTGTCACTAGCTCTGGAAATAGCCACGACTGACAAAAGAACAGATGACTACTCGTTGTAGCAGTTTTCAATTTAGCACCAAGGATGGACCCTCACTGACCTCAGATCAGACCAGAGAGACACATTTAACCACCCATTAGTGCATGGAGCAATTGAGAAACAAAATAAGACCTAGCTTTTGACGATCAAAGAACATTCTGTACATGTGGCGTTACAGTCAAGTTAATTAAAACTTCTGTTACAAAAATAAATGTTGTTAGTGTACCTTGTCAAACAGTGGCTGATAGAGGGCAGCATACTTCCTCTCGAGCTCATGGACCTCCTCGTAGAATTTAGCCTCTATGTTGGCACACTGCACCTGTAGCCTTTTCAAGGCATGCACTCGCCTCTTCACTACTTTGGGAAGCGCGCTATAAGAAAGGGGAACACGAGAATTGGTGTGGATTCAAATAATTTACAGTAAAAGAAAAACATAATCTTTGTTTTAGAAGTATAAGGGCGACCTGATCCAATTCTTATACACTTTAATCTTTTAAACCGTTGAGTCCTCAACTGAGGGGGTTGGCAACCACCAAAGGATCTCAAGATGGTTTTATGAGATCGACAGATGATTTTGTGTGTGTTTGGGTGTGGCAATACGATACTGTATATTTTATCAACGATATTTTCATATTATCAAATGAAGATAATAGTCCATCATCTATAAAACATGTTTTGTTTGACAAGGGTGAAAAGTTTTGCCGGATGATATACATGGCAGCAGAATAGTTTCATGCATTGAACCTTGATTGGGTACGTTTTTATACGAGATTTAGCTTTCATTTGTTCTTGGGGCATGCAATACAATAAGTTCACACAAAAACCCTTTAACAACTCTTTAACATGCATTAACTTTTATATCAAGGTCATGATCCTGAATCTTAACATTGACAATCAAATTAGTACACCTCACCACAATATCTACCTGTGCAATAAAACTGCACAGGCAGTAGATAATATCAAAGGGTCCAAGGAACATACACACATGAATGCTCATCCATATAATTGCTGTGTAGGCTTTTAGAAACAGTTACAATGTCTAACATATTGGATGAAAAGGATAAGTGATTACCATTTTTCCCTATTACATTTAGGTCATTTAGCAGACGCTTTTGTCCAAAGCGACTTACAATAAGTACATTTGTCAAAAGAAGTTAACAAAGAAACCACAACGTATCATTGCCAATAAAGTAAGAGCTAAAAATAGAACAAGAACAACAACTATTGCCATCTTAAGTTGTCAAATGACGCACATGAACAGCATACCATGAAAATATTTCAATGTTTACTTTCTATCTTACATAACACAAACCTAGTATAAAAAAAACTGCACTGACCTTTCCAAGAAGTGGAAGCCGACAGGTTTGTCCATCTGCCCACCTGGATTTTGCATCCCTTGTTCCGCTTTACCTGCCAAAAAACAACAACAGAAAAAACAAAATAATTGCAGGTTATTATCATCAAACAAATATGTTTTTTAGTGACAATATTTCATTCATAATGTTTTGTTTGCAGCTCAACAGACACTTAATGTCACACCATCTAATGCATTAGCTCTCAAACAAATAGTGTAACTTGTTAAGTTGTGTTTTTATTTAGACGTCAAAGTTGTTGATTTAACTATTTGCATGGGGATTATAACAATAATTTGCATTTTTTCACTTGGTTTGGCGAGTCTTTATTTGCATACAGTATCATCTTATGTTAAACTCGTCAGAACCAACAGTTTCTTCATTTAACTCCTAAATTAGTATGGTAAGTTAACTTAAAATAGATTGTCTTTACCTTTATTGGCGTCCATTACCAAGTGGCAGCTCCTTCCTCTGATAAAAACAGACCAATTACATTAGACACGTATTCATTGCGAGTCAAAGCCAGAGCCTCAGTAACTACGGACAACAGGGTGTAACCGGCGCTGTCATTTAGTCATTCTTCTATTATGTGAAACGTGTTTTCATTACAGCATCGCCACCATTGTTAAAAGTCTCTCCGATGATTTTAGGGCGATACAAACTGGGGCAAGTGTCAGCTAGTCAGAGCGATAGACACGCCAGGCTGAGCTAACGTTGCTTCAACCGATCAACAGAAAACACTCGTGTTGAGCAAGCGCTGGCCGATGACGCATTGACACGCTAATGGCAGCTGGGCTAGGCTATGACAACCAAAGTTAGCATCTTTCCATTTACAATCACCTAAAATGACTGTCGCTGCGTCTGACAGCCACAAAGGATCACCAACAAAACAATATCGAAGGAATACACACGCGTGTATATGCTTAGCAACAGGCACATAGTAATAACTACCGAGTATGGGCGGTGCCAAAAAAAAAATCTGACAGCAGCTAACCGGGCTAGCTAGCTAGCAAGAAGCTACGAGCCAACGTGCTACGAACAATGCTTTGGCTAAGAGCAAATGCGAAGGTTAACACTTTACATTAACCTTGTATCTCCCATTCGTACAAAACAATCAGGATATTATATGATAATTGGTTGGAAACAATACCGTGGTTTGCATTTTAGTAGATACAACTGCCTGTTAACGTTACAGCTACTAGCCTACTGCTAGCCGCATTGTCAAGCTAATAGCCGCTAGCTATCGTTAGCTCGCGGGTTAATGAAAGCAAGCCGTATCAGAGCAAAGTGCCTTAAAGACAGTTAATCGGCGGCGCGTGACATTGGTGAGATAACTCGTCACGTTGCTGATTAATATTCTAACATGGTAGGAAATGCTGGTGTTGACACGTTTCTGTTTACTAGCTGTTTTAGCAGCCTTACCTCTAGCTGAGCGGAATTCTAGCTGGTCGCCTCTCTCACGCGTCTTCGCTTCAACCCCCCACGCGCGAGCAACGCACACGCGCTACAGCATCCTCGATTCTCATTGGACCGCTGGTGAAGGAGGGCATGGTGCTGCATTCAAGAACCGCGTCTCAATCACGGAGACGCCTGGAGCCTGTTAAATAACGGACAAATGAAAGGTAAACAATCAGTTTCTTATCTCGAAGCCTTTTCAGCCACCCCATGAAACAGCTAGACAGAAAATAAATATAAATAATGAGACAACTTTATTTTACAATGTTTATGTTTCTATCTTCGGGCTGCACGGTGGTGTAGTGGGTAGCACTGTCGCCTCACAGCAAGAGGGTCCCGGGTTCGATCCCCGGGTCGGCCCGGGTTCCTTCTGTGTGGAGTTTGCATGTTCTCCCCGTGTAAGCGTGGGTTCTCTCCGGGTTCTCCGGCTTCCTCCCACAGTCCAAAGACATGCAGGATGGGGATAGGTTCATTGGTGACTCTAAATTGCCCGTAGGTGTGAATGTGAGTGTGAATGGTTGTTTGTCTCTACATGTCGGCCCTGTGATAGACTGGCGTCCTGTCCAGGGTGTACCCTGCCTTCGCCCAATGACAGCTGGGATCGGCTCCAGCCCCCCCGTGACCCTGAATACAGGATAAGCGGTAGAAAATGGATGGATGGATGTTTCTATCTTCTCTGTATGTTCAATATTAAGGCGTTTTGTGATATATATTTTCTGTTCATTGTGCTTTGACTGTCAAAAAGCCCTTAGTAGAAAGATCACACACATAGATACTGAAGTGTTTTGAATATATAAACTACAAAATTATACAAATGAGATGTGACTGTAAGAAGGTCAGAGATGTATGTAATTACAAATAACTTTAATTGCTGCATGTCGTGAGTGTTTATCCAGATTATTTACACATACATTCATATATCTGGCAGACAATTTTGCCCAAAGCCTTGAGAATCACACAGATTATGTTTAGACCACAAGAGGGCTTCATACCCCAATGTTTCATAGGAGACTGTGACTCTATCTGTACACCGACAGAGGCTCTCATATTGTATAAATGTATTAATAAGTCGACAGATGACAAACTTGGTGGTGGTGAGTGTGTGTACCTTTTTTGTGTTTTTTTTTTTCAGTTTTTCTTTCAAAACTGCAGAATGTAGCTTACAAAATCATATAAATGAACAGAAAACACATGTATGTATGTATGTATGTATGTATGTATGTATGTATGTATGTATGTATGTGGATGTATACTTTTAGGTGAGCTGACCTAGCACTTTGTGTATTCACATGGCTGATAAGAGATGGTCAGATAGGCTGGTTGGTGATTGGAATGAGTAAAGATCAAACAAAGTAGCCATATTTGAGAAATGATATCAACAAACGCTGGTACGAAGCACAGTAAGAGCTGTCATTCACCTGGTTTATTGGATAACATTAGCATTTTAATTGGATCCCATGACACTGATGTTAAATTCAAAGTGGGAGGTGGTAGCCTATTTGCTTTGAGTCAATTTTTGTCACCATCCACAAACAGGAGAGAACATATTCCTTTCCTCTTTTGTCATTACAAATCACATCTCAAATTAAAAATCCACCACTTATTAAATCATATCTATTTAGAAATACGGTCTTTACTTGAAAATGCCAAACTGTGTCATCCGACTAAATCAGTTGTGATCATGTTTGTATTCCAATGATTCACCATGAAGTTTATTTTTTTTTCCTTTTGGAAATTGCCTTTTTTTATTGTTGCAGAAATAGCCCACTGCGTTACAGACATAAAAACCACTAAAACCCAGCCTTCTTTCTGTTTGCTATCAACCACTGCGTAGTCTACACACTTGAGAGAAAGTGACAGCACCGGGGCCCCTCAGGGTACGATTGTGGTGACCAGGCTTTGTGCCTGTCACAGAGTGACATTTACCAGCAGGATCTGTACCCACAAAAGAAATCAAATGTGATTGTGTAGCATTTGGGACAAGCCAGGGATCTTAGAAACAAGTGTATAGTCATCAATATTTTTGAAAATGTAGGGTGATTGTAGTGCTTCTTTTTTTAATGGAAACTGGCTAAATGTACAGAAGAGCTTGATGTGCGCGATCAAACCGCTCTTATGTGGATCTTTGAGTTGCCACGAATAAATCAAAGAAGGACGCTGACTTTAAATGCAGCCATTTGAAAGCCTTTGATAGTTTTGCGACTCTCTAAAGATGTCGAAGTGACTGTGATATTGTTAAGACAATAGTAACACCTGCAGCTCTCCCACACAGCTGTATTTAGCCCAACTTTACAGCTCTAGTCTGTCAGTTAGTCCCAAACTCCCAGCTTCCCCTCTCCACACAAACACATAGCTGTTTAAATCATATATGCTGATATTTTCCACCTGTCTAGTCAAAGCTGTGTGTACACTCTTTTCATTGTGTGTCTGTGCACTGCACATATAGAGGACGCAGGGTAAACTCTTATCACTTGTGTCAGATTGTCTACCTCAAGCATGTATAAAAATTGCTATGAAGAAACGCTACAGAATGATAAAATGTTAAATTCACGTATCTACCCTCGCTCATCATACGTCACCCTTCGCCTTGAATAGCAGATCGGCTGGAGGAATCGCAGAAATCATTACAAGAGAGGTGACTTAAATGACTCCGCTGACCTGATGATATAACAATGAGCCCAAAGGCAAATGTGATTTCTCCCTGATGCAAACCTGGACGGGTCAAACGCATGTCATCTGTCACAAAAGGGTAGAGTGGACGGTCTGCTCTTTTTCCTTCTCTCAGTCTCTCTCGTTCTCTCTGTCCTTCTACAATACACCATGTCCTGGAAATGTCCTTGTTTTCCCCCCTGTTCTTCCTGTGGGAGGTTATTGTGAAGTTTGACATCTGGCGTTCAAATGGTAAAATCCCCACAGACACATTTCTGATTTTGGGTTCTAAAGATGGAATTAGGGCTGCAATGTTAGCACTGGGGGCCCAGGTCCGAGTTCGGGTCCGGCCTCCTTCTGTGTGGATTTAGCATGTACTTCTCGTGTTAACCCCCGCTTCCTCCCACAGTGCAAAGACATGCAGGATGGGGATAGCTTCATTGATTACTCTAGATTGCCCGTAGGTGTGAATGTGATTGGTCCAGCCCTGTGATAGTCTGGCGACCCGTCCAGGGTGAGCCATGCCTTCCTATGTCAGCTGGGATCACCGGCTCCACGGCAACAGGATAAGCAGTTGATAATGGATGGATGGACCAAATTGACATGACTTGAATAAGTGGCCTGTGTTATCGAGCGTTTTTTTTTTTTATGCTGTCTCGATGTCTTCTTGCTGTGCTTTCAGTTTTAATTCTGACTGTTTTTTTCTCACAGTCAGACTTTTACTGGGTTTTCTACAAACAATCCACTACACTTCATCAATGCTCCGCTCTTACAGTCTTGAATCCTGATCACTTCCGAGTTGTTGCATGTTCTCCCCCATCTTTCTATTGTTTGTTCTGGTTTTCTCCCAAAACCCAAATCATCATCAACAGGTCTGAATGTCAATCCTGCTCCTCGTGGCCATGAATAGAAATGAGTGAATACAAACAATAAATAAATGATTCACCCTTTGTACGTAATTGTCAAATTGTCACATTGATTGGTTGCACGTAGTCATTTACGGCACAGAGAATCTGTTTTTCATTTAAAAGCTTCCGAATCAATATTTCTACTGTTGTGGAACTGAATCTGTTCAATAAAGATCAACAAACAGGATCAGCTTTTTCTCTGTGGTTTATTCGACAAAGTATTTTCTTCTGCAGACAAAAATAGTTTGCCCCTGCCTTCTCATGCAAAAAGCTCAGCAGGAACGACCCTGTAGGCAAAAGACGGGTCACGTCCTATCTTTCAAAGGCAAGATGTAAAGAACACAGATGTCATAATGTCCTCTGAGCACACATGCTTGTATCATCTGACTACACACAAACAGGCAATCATTTTAGTCACAGGATAACAGTGAAAAAGAGGCGATGCAGATCAACGTCTGACCCGACAAAGATTCAGATTATAAATGATAAACATCCAAAATTCCCATAACACTACCTTTGAAAACAGAAGTATACATTTTGTTGCCGTTATTGGTCATGATCTGGTATAAGAGGACACCAAGGTGGTCTAGTCAGCGCTCCTCTTTTATTGTCTGTCTTACTTGTGTGTTCTCGCTTCTCTCTTGTCTCACTTGCACACAATAAACAAAGAACAAAAGAATTGACATCCTCCCGAAAGTGGATGTCATGATACCCCCCCCCCCCCCCCCCCCCTTTTTCCCGCTGATTGAACACGTAGCAGCAGGCGTCTACGCCGGCCTTCTCATCCCACCGGGGTATTGGTTTTGTGAATGAAGTGGCCAAACTCCCAGATGACAATATTGATATGGCTGCGAGGACGGGGCGGCATTTACGAGCCGTCCTGCCCCTGCATCCCCTGTCGTCCATTAGGGCCCCTCTCCTCCTAACGCATGGGTAATGGCCTATCTGGACCCCGTAATCAGACACATACACACTCACTGTAAAAAGGCACAAACAAGCACGCACACCACATTGACACAGCTGCGTCATTATTCACAGAGGGAGGTCTTGGGTGTGTGTTGGGGGGGGGTTAAGGGATGAAAAATGGCAAGCGGAACTACTTTATCTCCCCTGAGGTGGCGGCGTCAGAGGGCCCACCTGCGTAACGATTTCAGCGGAGCCATCGATCCAACTTATGCCAGCCCGAGTTCTCTGCTCACACGATTTGAGAGCAATTTACTTTCATCCGCACCGATAAGCAATTTCAATCATGACATCTTGTTTGTTGTGTTTTTTCTTCTTCTTCTTCTTCTGTTTATTGCCCTCTGCGCTCTCCAATCTCTCTGAATCTGCAGCGACAGCTAAACCTTTTAGCCACCAAAATAACCCAACAACACATAACACCTGTTACTCTCACGCACACAATGAAAGGTTGTTTGTTGACAAAATGTAATTGACTAGTTTTCCCCCCCTATAATTTCAGCATCAAGATGTTGGACAGCAAAACCGAGTTTATTAAAATTCTGACAGCTAAGGACTTTCTGTCAAGGGTACACGTACTTTCTATGATGGAATTAGTTACTATTATTTTTTTTTAAGAATTTGCTTCATTGGGTTTTGTGGCAGAATTAATATGATTTCCTTAAAAATCTTAAGTGTGTGGATCTGCAGAGACCCTGCCCACTCACTATATTTTCTTTATTTTGCAGTTTTTGCGAAGTTTCTGGGCTTCGACCTCCATAAAAACACGGCAAACAGGTGCCAGAGCGTAAGCACACTTCCCAGAGCAAGCTACGAAAACGGTGGACACGGCGCCAGAAAAAACACAAATACAGCGAGACGGAACGCAGAGTGGACAAGGCTCCGGAGTGAATCTGGAGCTGGCATTCACTTGCTGACTTGCACCCTGACCCGAACCCTGGCGAGGGGTCGTGTGCGCTTCTGAGGATGTTTGAATGTACAAACTGCCCCACGACAAATCCTATTCATTCTGCCTTTAGCTATGACAACACAGTGGGAGTCGACATGTTCTTCATGTTCAGGCTTCCTCTCTGCTTAATTTAAAACAGCAGTCCCTGTTTTAAGAAGCCCCTGAAGTCCTGAAATATGACCCTTTTTTATCTTGGTGGTAACAGGATCTGCATAAGTTGTCATCACCGTTTCTGTCCGTTCAAATGCTTCCTACACCACAGCTTACTAACTTACAGGTTTCCTCCATAGACCTGCATCAGATGGACAATACCGAACATTTTGTCCTGTTGACGGACAGAGATCTGCTTCTGGTGGTCCCGTGCCTCTGAGGGCTGCCTGCTGCAGGGGCGGACCGGCCGAGTCAAATCACGAGTCCAGGAAGCAATAACCAATTCATAGCCTTCAGTGAGCCCAGCAGAACAGGCTGTGGATAAACGGGCTTATTCCCGCATTACATCTCCATCTAAGGTGTTGAAGTAAGCCTTACACCTTCACCTAGTCTGGAGCTTTGACCTCAGTGGGGATAAGGTCAGACCGAGGTCAAGAAACAAGTGTAAAACATTTCAGCGTAATGTTTAATCTTGAACATATTTGACAAAATAATCTTATTGCAAGTTTTTTTTTTCATCTCGCCGACTTCGGACTGTAAACTCCATCCTCAAACTTTAAGCAGAATCTTTTTTTTTTTTTAAATGACTGAAAAAAGCTAGTTAGCGTTAAGAGTTAAGATTAATTTGTGTGCAAAAGTGTCATTTTGTCACCTTATGTAACCATGACATATGTCTGCACTTATTTGGCAGCCTATAGAATCTCTGTGTACACATTGCTACCCCGTTATAGGGCCTCTAATTCAGTGCTGGCACGAAGACAATCTTTGGCAGCGCTACGGCATCCTAACATGTCACCCGTTTGATAAATTGTGTCCTGTGCAGCTCACACGATGCAAAAACGTAAAGTTATATTACTGTATTTAGGTGAAAATGGGGTGTGTGGAACCCGGTCTATATAAATCCTGAGCAACACATCTCGCTCTGTATAATCACATGAACATGAGCTGTTTTTTGCACACATGCAACGCAGTTCTACGGCAGAACAAGCAGCGGCAACACTACAGGTGGGGTTTATCTGCGGCTCCAGCTGCTTGATTTTCATCATGAGCTGCAGTCGTTTGGCCCTCCAGGCTGCTGGGTGACAGGGGCCCATTAAGGAAAGGTTAATCCAGTTAGGAGTCTCTCCAGTCGCAGAGCCGTGTGCCACTGCTGGAGGGCGAATGGGCCGATGTTACAGCGCCATTATGCTACTCCTGTGACCCCGGACACAGGGCAAATGGTGGAATAGACTGGGTTTATGTTTCTGGACACTCAAGAGAGGCCACAGATGAGAATTGCTGAGTCATGAGGGAGGTCTGGGGTGGACGCTGTTCCTCAAAGCAAACATACAAATGGTTTCATATTATGATAAATCATAAGGGCAAATCAGATTTTCCTTGCAGCCCGTAAGCCAGAAATAAACGTATTTGTGCTATTTGCGCCCAGTTCGTTTCTCAGACCACTTAAAGGCATCGATGGACATCACTGTCTCTGATTTTTATCCTGCTGGGCATATCCGAAACGAAACACACAGTAGATATGTGGATGCATCCGGACCACAATCAGACTGATCAGATACGACATTTACAAAAGCACAGGCTGCTCGAGAAAAACAAAGAGCGAGAGAGAGGCGTAACACGCGTCGCCTAAACCAATTAATACAGTAGAGAAGCATCAAATCGCCCAAAAAGTCAAATCCTTCCCTTTAAATGGTGGGGAATATCTACATCATCCCTTTGCAATTTAATGTCCTTTTTCCAAGCATCCTTGTTTCTTCATCAACATAACCCTCTTTTTCTTAAAGTGCAGCAATTGACAGCACTGATTTGTTTGTCCTCAAAAGGAAAAAGAAGATCCGTTTATTCCCAGTCCTCGATTTAGAAATCTTAAATCAACTTGCCCTGTTCAGTCATAATGGGATCATGTTCAATTACGTTTCCATTTTTGTGTGACTGTTTTATCCCTCCGTGTGTAAAGAAGCACTCACAGCCAAAGTTGCTTTAAATGACAAATGGGAAGCCTCTTTTTTGCATCCAACGTTGACCTTGTGAACCGCGTCGGGGTCACGGCAACCTGCTGCTGATGTCAGTAATGTGTCGCCGCCGCGTCACAGTCACAGCTGTAGCTACGGGCCACCGTGGCACCGCCGTGATGACAGCCGTCGACACGGACCATTGAGCATCGCACTCCCCCCTCCACCGCTCACCCACCTCAGGAACACTTTATGCCACCGCTGTCAAATTACACATGTAGACAGAGGCATTGGAGAAGCACTCTGTGGAGATTAGTCATTCCACTTGGCAGCTGTATTTTGACACATGCAAAAACAATCACAGTCATCTCCATTCACAGATGCTCAGATGCTGTATCAAAGGGGGGGCGGGCGGAATTCATATGTGGAGTAAAAATGCCCAAAAAATCAAGTTGAACATTTAATTCATTTTATCTTCACTAAATAATATTGTTTTTGCCAGAAATTCTACTTTCCTTTTCCTTTTTATTCCAATAAATACAGGATCTCTCTGGTTTCACAAACACTGAACAGGTACTAATGGCTGATAAAGTAAAAAGAGAAAACAGCATGAATGGTCTTAGTACGGTGTGTGGACACCAGCTTCAATGCTTCTGAATATAAACTCCCTCTGAATGTGTTGATGATTGTTGGAGAACGACCCAAAATCTCATATTGGCGCTGAACTCTGTTGGGTTCTGGTGACTGAATAGAAATTAATTCAACGTATTCGTCTGAAGGATTCACATAAAGAGCCTTGATGTGTAACTTATGGTTAGGAGATGATCTCTTTTAGATCACATCACTGATGTCCATAAAAATGCACTCCCTATTAAATAAACAAATACAAAAATCACATTATAAAACACATATAAAAACATTATGACGTACATAAACCAATTTCAAACAATATTATAGTGACATCCATCCATCAATCAAATCGCTGTCATGCTACAGTCTAAGCCTGCCCTCTTTGTCGGGGTCCAATCAAACGTGAAGGATTTAAAGCCTTCTTGTAACAGTAGAAGCTAAACATGCTCTCATTTCCATTTCACTTTAAGTGTGACTTTTAATTCTTAGTGCCTTTGTTTCAATCTGATTAAGCTTTGATCACAGACATTATTTTCAAACTGCAAATAATGTTAAATAATGAAATTATAATGTATAGAGATTATTTCCTGTTTCCTCTTCTCCTCATCAACGGGATGAAGTCTAATGACCCCACAAAGGTGACTGGCATTGTTCAGCAGCGGGAGAGAGAAAAGAAATGTGGAGGATGATGAATAATGGCCCAGCTGGTCGCGTTAGCTGCAATTAGTCCTCCTGAAGTCCCACAATTATGCAGGGAAAAGCTGACACTCACAAAGCCACAATGCTGCTGAATCAATGCATAATTGCAATAATTATCATCCTGGTGTTATTTGTGGACACGTCCGACACTTGCAGAAAAGAAGATGGAATTGGATAAACACAGAGGGATGAACGGCTGGAGAGAGATCGCCTCTTCAACGGCAACATTACTAACAAAAGGTAGCCTCGATACCTCGTAGGAGCAATGATGGGGGGCGACACTGTGGTCACGATGATCCGGCTCGACGACGTACGCTCGTAACAGACGTCACAACCCCTCTGCAGTCGAGGGCGCATGTCAAGATCTGCTGGAGCTTCGACCTCTTGGGGATTCGTCGGCTGCGAGGAGGAGTCATCGGGAACATCTTAGGAAGTCACTGAAAAGGCTTTGACTGTGGATGAAGAGGGGAGACTCCCTGGACCCAAGTGGTTGCATTCAAAACATATATTTCACCTGGTGGCTTGTGTTTTCTTTGTGCATATATAGAAGAAAAAAACAGAAAAATCACCAGGAAATGAAGTGTTTTGACACACAATATTTTGTGAGGGATTTGCACTTTCCCACGGCAGACCAGACCTCGGCCCTTTATGAATAAAGCTTTAAAATACTATGCTTTACTTATGAGCAAGGCTTTCTTTGGCAGCAAAGAAAAAATGTGGAGGGCAGGGAAGATCAGGAAAAAGCTGAAGTGATTTCCACAGACCAGTAATAAACTGGGCCGACACAAGAAAGCAAACATTCGGAGGGAGGAGATAGAGTGGTATAAGTTTATCTTGATCAGGATTCAGCCCGGAGCTCCGCTGTCCTTCCTCAGACACACAGAATCTGGTTGAGGTTGAAAACAACAACCTGTGCTGTGGACAATTAGGAAGTCTCTTGTGGTTCGGAATGCAATTGCTTTTTAGATTCTCTCTTTTTTTTTGTAACAAACGTAGTTTACGTTTTTTAAATGGCTTATGTTTTATGGCTGTTTTACCATCTTCTTTCTTGGGTGAACCTCTATAATTTGTGAATTATTATGGCAACATTTTTCATTATCTTTAATTGTAAATGGCTTGAAAGGCACGGATGAAACATGTAAAAATGATCGTTGAAATAAATGTCAAGCTTCTGCCTGTGGTTCTTTTATGTCACATCACTTTCATAAAAAGGGCAAGACAAAAAAAAAACATAAAACAAAGCTTTATTTCTAAAGATATATGAATTGATTCTGTTTCCATGCAGAAAACAGGCTTAAACGAGGTGATATTTCCATCTCATTGTTGCTTTGCTTTATCTTACCCATATCATACTCACTCTGTTGCAATAAAGGACAGAACCGGCGCTGTCCCTGCGCCCGGGGCCACATCAGTGCTCTTTAGCATTTTCCAGCCTGTGTTCAGGTTGGGGGGGAGAGTCCCATTCGCCTTCTCTGCCCCCATCAAGGTTACCGCTGTGGGAGCATGATCCCAACGTGGCAGCATGTGGCCAGAAATCAACAGATAACCCTTTTAGGTCTGCTCGCCTGTGGGCACCGTAAGTCTTCAGCTAAACGGCAAATTCACTTGATGTGGTTGTTGGGAAAGTTGGACACGGATGGAGCGGCCCAAACTGCTGTGTGTGTGTTCCACAATAAAATCTAATTTGTGAAGAGCTGTGTAGATTGGATTGAGCTGATAAAGTGACTTAATTTTCCACAGTTTACTTTTTTTTTTCTGGTGTAACCTTAATAATAAAGCCTTCAGGTCAGATCTGGTGGTTGTATAACCCACTTCACCTTAACTGGTGTAAATGTTTATAAAATAAACATTTATCATTTAGCATAACATGAATTTAGAATGAAATATATATATTTTAAATATATACAAAACAATATCAAGAAGTTAGGTTAACGTAATGTTTTATTGAACAATGTAATGAAATGTAAAAAATCCTATAAATTGACATAAGTGTGTGTGTGTGTGTGTGGTTATACAAAAGGTTATACTTACTGTATATAGATGGCTCCAGACTGGGATGTGTCTCGTAGACTCTGCGTATTGATTGATTAGGCTAAAGCGGGATTTGTGTTTGACGTCAGAAAACTGCAAACAAATGACCGCATAAAAAGAGGGACCCTGTCTGAAAAAACGGAAACGCTCTGGGCAAACATCACAGAGGTCCGGAGAGCGCCACCACTGCACGTCGTACTCACAACACGCAACCAGAGACGGCAGAGACTCCCCGCGTCTGAAGATGCCCCTCTCCAGCAGCTCCACTTCCTCCACAAAGAGCATCCGCAGAGCTGCGTCCGAGCTGGAGAGATCTGACTCCATCACGGTAAGAACAACATATACAAGTAGTATTATATCATTCATAAATAAAGCTTCTTCTTTTTTAGATTCAGTTGAAATCAACAGTTCTGTAATTGTGTTCCCAATCGTGCCTAAATGATATCCAGAGGAACACCAAACATTGCGCGCAGAGTGCTTGGCGAGGTGACCATTACGCAGCTGTGATGGCTGATGGACAATATATGTATTTTTTTTTAAACAATAAAAATGCAAAAAATAAACATGTAACAATTAATAGTTAGCAGCACCAGTTAGGATGTGTGCTGTGGGAGCCTCTCTGTCTTCCCAGTTTTACCTTCGACTGTTGTTCCGATGCGCATTTGGAGATGCGGCGGCGCGCCCGTCAAATGTCCAAAAGCCAGCAAACCTCCCAGCAGCGTTCCCGCTCTGCTGTTGCGCGTTTCCTCTGACAACTAAATCAAAACACATGCAAAGACTTTTGCTCTTTCTTTCGGGACAGTCTCCAAGATTCCTCGGCCGACGACAAAGCTTGATCGAGGACGCGCGCAAGGAGCGGGAAGCCGCCGCTGCAGCGGCAGAAGCGGCGGAGGCCAGCGAGCAGATCGTGTTCGAGGAGGACAATGGACGCGCGCTGCTCAACCTCTTCTTCACCCTGAGAAGCTCCAAGACACCGGCACTGTCCCGGACGCTCAAGGTTTTCGAGGTATCGAAATTGTACTTGTTGGGCTGGAGTTTATAACTCATGAATGTTGATGATTTATAAGATTGTCTGCAGCCCTTTTTCATGAAGGAGTCAGGGAGTTTCCCTTGAAAAAGAATGCCTTATTAGATATATTATATCTGTGTTACTAGCAGCTACTTATCTATGAAGTGCATCTAACAGGATAGTGACATCCTGATCATCTATTCAGAGATTATACTCTAAAGTTCAATTCCATTTAACGTGGATTTCCCAAATTCCTCTAAATTTACAGAAATAAAAATGATAGAATAAAATGTTTTTTAGGCTTTCTGTTCTACAAAAGTTCTGCATATTTTTTCCTTTTCATTCGACTGAGGTACATTGACATGCACATTTTATTTTAGGGTCACAGAGACAGTGTATATGTGTATATAAATACTGTGCCGCATAGTTCACATCCAGCAGCGAGGTGCAGTTCAGTGTGTCGACTGTGTTTCAGACATTCGAAGCTAAGATTCAACATTTGGAGACGCGACCGTGTCGGAAGCTCAAGGACAACCAGGAAGGCCTGGAGTACTTTGTCCGCTGTGAGGTGCACCTCTCCGACGTCAACACTCTGATCAGCGCCATCAAGAGGAACTCGGAGGACGTCAAAACCACCAGAGAAGTCAAATGTAACCGCCTTCTGCTGCTCTTATAGATAGAAAACGGATTCAGGGAAACAGAATCACCAAAACTCTACTTGGCTCTCTATCTGCTTTTCTTTTTTAGTTCATTGGTTCCCAAAGAGAATAGCAGATCTGGACAAATGTCATCATCTGGTCACGAAATTTGATCCAGACTTGGATCAAGACCATCCTGTAAGTATAACGACTTCCCCCCCCCCCGTAGCGTGTTCGAGGAGGATTGTCATTATTCGGCTGGTAATGTTGTTGGACCAGTATGTCATGACACAGAAAATGTGATCAGCGTTTGATATATTGGATTTGAACAGGGCTTCACAGACCCGGCTTACAGACAGAGGAGGAAGATGATCGGAGACATCGCCTTCAAATACAGACAGTGAGATACAGTCTTTTGCCTGAAAGCTGCACAGACGCATCCATTAAGAAATAAAAAAAACCCAACAATACTTGATTATTCCTGATGTGTGCACGTTTGTCCTCAGCGGACAGTCGATTCCCAGAGTGGAATACACAGAAGAGGAGATCGGCACATGGTAAGGGAACGCTCAAATTCATTTTCTTTATTTTTAATTTAAAATCATAAGATACGTTATGACTGACTCGGGCCACCGAGCGTGAAATCAAATGTTACACTGAACACAAACTGAAGCCTGTCTTTCCAAACGAGCAGCCGGAAGAGCATCGTCACCGAGTAGCATTTGTCTTTCATCAGTTTTATTTTGTTTGGGGGGGACTAATTACAGACGGAGGGGGCTTTCAAAGCGGTCTAGATGAGTCTGTGTTAAATTGATCGGGGGAGCTGGGAACACTTGATTTGACATGATTCGTTTACAAGTCGGTGGACTTTTTTTTTTTTACTTCATTCATTTGGTTTGGAAACATTTGAGCAGAGAGAGAAAAAAAAATCCCTTTTAAGATTCATGACTTCATCAAATCCTGTTTTGGTAAAAGAGGAATTTGGAAAGTAAATTTCAACAAGAAAAACCAAAGTGCTTCACATAAGATGTAAAAAGGTATTCAGACACATTATAAAATAATACAAGTAAATAAAGCTTAGAAGAATACAAATCATTTAAATGTCTCATATTTCATTTTTAAAAGCATCGCTGTGAATAAAACACTCATTCATTGTTGCAACACCTCAAAGAAGGACTTCCATCATTGTTTTATGCTTGAAAGCGTTTGACTGAAAAGGAAATCTGAATTATTTTTGCAATTATCTCCCTAATTAGGAGGGAAGTCTACTCAACGCTGAGGGACTTGTATATCACCCACGCCTGCAGTGAATACCTGGAGGCCCTTCGTCTGCTGGAAAGGCATTGTGGGTACAGTGCAGACAACATTCCCCAGCTGGAAGACGTGTCGTCCTTCATCAAAGGTAAAGACGCGATTGGAAACGACGGACGAGTGTTTCGTAAATACACCTCCCGCCAATTCAAGCTTTTGATTCTCTCTCTTTATCACACACACACACACACACACACACACACACACACACACACACACACACACACACACACACACACACACACACACACACACACACAGAGCGTACAGGGTTCCTGCTGCGTCCAGTGGCAGGTCTGCTCTCAGCCAGAGATTTCCTCGCCAGTTTGGCGTTCCGGGTGTTCCAGTGCACCCAGTACATCCGACACGCCTCCTCCCCCATGCACTCCCCGGAGCCGTGAGTACCACTCCGACCGCTCAATGCATCAAACGCACACATCTACACATGTGCTGCTCCTCCCTCGGAGTCTCAGTTCGGCTGAATGGAACTGAAGGTCACTTTGAGCAACGTGTGCGAAGAGCAAACAAGTACAGTCCACTTGTGAACAAAGCTGGAAATGTAAACTTAGACTACATTCTTTTTGATTTAGATCTTTAGATTTATGTAAGAGTTAGTGATGTAAATAAGAAGACACAATTAAAAGCTATCTTTCTGGATATGTATTGCTTTTAAGTTTCTGTTCGGTCTGTAAGAAAACCAACTTCTGTCTTCACTTCTCTTGTTTGGACAGAATTGTTTTTCCCTCCGTAACCATTGTTGATTGAACTGCCAGTTTGGGATCTCAAAGTCTGTATGAAGTTAAATATATTTGTGGAGAGGTTTTTTTCTCTCCAATGTGGGTCAAATATGGTCCCAGTTGAATCCGTCTGTTCTCCTCCTCTTCAGCGACTGTGTTCATGAACTGCTGGGCCACGTCCCCATGCTGGTCGACCGCACCTTTGCCCAGTTTTCACAGGTGAGTGAGGGGGAGGGGCCGAGCAGACTCATCACCAACGCCGCGTTATTATGTTTGAGTAACTTATTTATTGATTTGTTTGCTGCAGAACCTTGGTCTGGCGTCACTCGGGGCTTCGGATGCAGATATTGAGAAGCTGTCCACAGTAAGATACTGTCCTCCAACAATGTAGTGTTATTAATAGTTGTGTGGAAATTAGAATAACTAATATTTAAACACAAGTGCAACATAATCACACTTTTAAAACTGAAATGCAGGCTCTATCAGCTACTAGATGACTAAATAAAGTGCGAAATAAATTCCCAATACAGAGCCATGGTCCTCCATGACACACCTTCATGGCCCGTGGCTCACGCAAAGAGTAATTTTCTGGATTAAATGTTTTGATTGGACCATCCGGTTGTTTGTATTATTTGGTAAATCTCACAAAAGAATCGAATGAAACATAAATCTGGGTCAAGAGAAAAAACAAACACGCCCCGCTCTCTGATCCCACCTCCCTCCTTGATCATATCTACGTTCCATACAATAATATGATGAATTGACTGTCCAACCTGTTTCTCCCCATCAGCTGTACTGGTTCACTGTGGAGTACGGCTTGTGTAAACAGAACGGTGAGGTGAGGGCTTACGGAGCCGGACTGCTCTCCTCTTACGGGGAGCTCGTGGTGCGTTCCAGCATGTTTTTTATTTTACCTTTCCCTGAATGAAAATACATAAATGCAACAATCACAACTGAGCTAATTCATGGTTTTCTTTCGACTTTAATCCAGCACTCGCTGTCCGATGAGCCGGAGACGAGGCAGTTTGAACCGGAGGCCGCGGCGGTGCAGCCCTACCAAGACCAGACGTACCAGCCCGTCTACTTTGTTTCAGAGAGCTTCTCAGATGCCAAGGAGAAGTTCAGGTAATGAACCACACATGTTGTCTTGTTTGGACCCCCCATGTGAAACGCACATCCAGAGACAGAGAGGAAACAAAGTGAGAAAAAAAAAGTATAGAGAGAGGAGGTTATGTAAGGACAAGGTCAAAGAACAGCCAGCCAACCCCTGAGGCCACAAACTTTTGTAGGTCAGGAAGACAGCTGGTACTAATGTAGCCTTTCTTACCGAGGCAAAACGCTGGAGTTTTAGTTGGCCCACGGATCAAATGTTGCCCGGCAAAACAAGTAGCTTTACTGAGTGTTTTGACAGCATTTTGGTCTCCGCTAGAATAGAGCACATGACATCCCCTGCCACACTAGATGAGAAAAATATCAGCATGGGAATGACTGTAAAAGCATAGTAAATATGAAACAGAGTCCGTCATGAGGGTGTATTCCTGCCGACACACAGTCTTAATTAAGCGTCTGTGCATAAACAACAGGACGCGCTGCAACTGGCCGGACTGTTTCTTGTCAACTTGAGGGATGTTTCCACCGAGGCCAAGGGAAATATTTGGGTTTGACGTTCTCAAGGCAGGGCAGCTGCTTGGAGCTCAGAGACGAGGTCTCACTGTGTTGTTTTTGACAAAAAAAAAAAGGGGCTACGTGGCCGGGATCAAGCGACCCTTCTCCGTGAGGTTCGATCCGTACACCAGCAGCGTGGAGGTGCTGGACAACCCGCTGAAGATCCAAGTAGGCCTGGAGTACGTGAAGGACGAGCTCAAGATGCTGACAGACGCCCTCAGCGTTTTGTCATGATGGCGACGCCCCTCCCCCTCCCCAGTCTGCTGCTGTCCACTTCCTCTCCCCGCTGTGACGTCCGACGTGTGATCCATCTTTCTGTGCTTTACCTCCAAGTATGATGCCGTTTCTGATGAGTTGTTGTCTCCCTGTCGCTAGCTGGTTGGCCAAGGTTGCAACCTTTAAAAAAAAACCTCAATGCGTGGTGCAGGCGAAGTTTCCAAAGATGTTTTTAAAAGAAAAACGCCTTTCAGGGTGAAACGATTCAGTTTTACCGACCGGGCCGTGCATGCTTTCGAAGCAAAATGTGATAATGAATGTATTAAAATTAAATTAAATACACAAAAAAAGAAAGAAAGAAACATAATGGCAAAATAAAGATTAAATTCTATATTTAAATCGACTTTATTTTATTTAAAAATAAATATATCTGCTGTGTTAAAGGCTTTATTTTCAAATCTGTGAATTCAGTATTTGAGTATTTGTGCACTTCTATAATTTGTTGATGTATCTGGTTTCATGCTTTTTGTGTGTCTTACATGTAATGAAAGAAATAGTGAAATACACTCCATGTAATATAAAGAATCACACAGTAAAGAATTGCAAATTAAGATTTTGTCGTCGTGTTTACATATTTCATGAAGTCTTCAGTCCTGCAACTTTATATTTACATATGTGTGTCTATTTATGAAAATATTTGTGATAATGTGTTCGGATGGTGTTTGGCTACATAACAGTGTGACATGTGTCCGCCACAAGAGGGCATCAGTCCAGCAGGGGTGTACCTGCCTGAACTGATGCCCTCCAACCTGCTGAAAGCTGCAAAAACAAACAAACCGACAGTTCACCACCGTGACCACTAGGTGTCAGTCTAAGGCTGAAGACGCGCAGTGATTCTCACCTTCTGCAGAAGCCGCACTTATATAAGGGAACCCTCGTACAGTTTCAAAAAGGGAAAAAATAGGCTTATTCATAATGTACAATCACTATTTAGTAACTGTCTGTAGACTGTGCGTCCACTTCGGTCTGTGATACGTGGAGCAACATCTGGATGAAGCTTCCCTGCTGGGCTTTTATAAGTGCATTGCTTTTGTTTCATTAACACTGTGTATTAATGATACTTGTGAGCAACCAAGTCTCCTCTTCATCACTCCGTCACATGACGCAGCATTCGCACTGACCTCTTTGACACTTGCGCATCAGCCAGTCACCGCTGCCGCATCCTGCATCCGGGAGTCAACCTTCACTCAAGACCCGTTTGACCCCCCCCTCCCCTCCCCTCCCTCCCTCATCCCGGCGGCTACATCTGCACCTGAGTCAGAGGCGCAGCCGCAGACCTTCCACTCTGAATGTTAATCTTAATTACAGCAGGGCGGAGACATTGACATTTTTCTTGGAGTCTGAGGAATTACGTCTATTCTTGTTCAGTCTGCGTCCTGTGTGTAAACATTGTGATTGTAGGTTACAGTGCGTAAACGTGGAAAATGCCTATGGAATTGTTCCATATTTTGTGACTCCCCTTCTCTCTCTCTCTCTCTCTCTTTGCTTTTTCTCCCTTTAAGCACTTTTCCATAAAACGTCTTTGGACCATTTTTTTTCTCTCTCTCCTTAGCAGTCGTGAAGAAGGAGGAGCGAGGGGGTGGGGTGTGGGTGGAAAGGGGCGTGTTCGGGTATATAATACTTCTCCCTGAGAAGTTTTGCCTGTCGCCTGGTCTTTGGGACAGCCTCTCACACATCATCTCTATAGCCGCAAACCAACTGGGGAACTAACTCACCTGCAATCTCGTCTCAACCAAATAAAAACCCGCAACGTGTTGACTACTGCCAACAGACATGGAGACCCAGCAAAGACACGGACACCACACAGTTTGCCACACCTGCCGGAGATCGGAGAGCAGCAGAATGAAGGTAACCAGAGGGAAGAAGTAGTTGTATGCTCTCCGGTTGTGCTGCGCGGGTATTGAAAGACGTCTGCCAGGGTTGTCTCGCTTTTTTCCCCTCCTTCTTGGCTTTATAAAGAAAACCGCTTCGGGGCTGAGCAGATGCATTGATCGCATCACTTTTTTTTTTGTGCAATATGAGCAAACGGACATCTCTTAATTTGCATGCAACTGAGAAAGTTCAAGGTGCGCAAATGACACGGGAGTTGCGCCTGAAGCTTTTTTCTTTCTTTTTTTTTTACGCGTTTCGTGCAACAAGTTGCTCGATAGGATAGAAGAAGCAACTAAAAAAAAATGTTTCGAGCTATTGTGTTTCTGGATGGTGCGCCGTTCACTGGACTCGGGAGCAAACAGCTGGTCTTGTTTCCCCCTGCAGATAGGGGGCGGTAGGTCTGAGGGTCAGTGAGCTCACCGCAGGGTGAGCAAGGGGAAAATATATGCTGAGTCTGGCTTTTGGGATAGTTAACTATCGAGCAGCCGGTCTTGCAACTTCTGGGGAGTTGTGTAAGAGTGTGAACGGCGGAGATACGGTCTACTTTTTCCCCCAGAATAAGCACTTCTCTCAGGTGCGAGACAGTGACAGCGGCTGATAACGGTTCCTGGGGGTGGGGGGTGGGGAGGGCTAGGGGGGGGTTGCACATTTGGCATCATTTGTCGCACGCAATGTGCTTTTTTAATAGGTAGTAGGTCAATACATAGAAAATAGAGAACCAGGCTTTAACCCTGGAAGTCGTACATGTTGTACCCAAATGTGAAAACAATAGTGGATTCTCTTATATCACAAAACGCAACATCTGGCTGTCATCTGACAATTGTTTTTTTCTTCAAATGTCATCACTTTTTTATTATTTATTTATTTTTTTAAAGTATGATCGCATGTGTTGAACCGGTGCTTTATCTTGCAACGTGTGTGTGTGTGTGCGTTTTTGTCTGTCTGCAGGTCAAGAAGATGTCTTCGTCCAGCCGCGCGCTGCTGTTCGCGCTGGCGCTGACGCTCTACGCGGTGGAGATAACCTCGGCGGAGACGCTGTGTGGGGGAGAGCTGGTGGACGCGCTGCAGTTCGTCTGCGAAGACAGAGGCTTCTATTTCAGTAGGTTTTCGAACCGGCGTACGTTTTTGCACAAAAATGCCCGCGTTCCCCCCCTCCTCCTCCCCTCTTCCTCCTCCTCCTCCTCCTCCTTCTTCTGTTGTTCGGCTCGCGCACATCTGTTTGGATAGCTGAGGCTATCGCTCCGTCTGTGGCTGTGTGGTATGCGTGTTTGGTATTTGTCTTTCTCACGCACTCCGGCACGCGCGCACGCACGCACGCGCGCGCACAGAATGCGAGCCCGAGAGAGAGAGAGAGAGAGAGGGAGGTTATAGCCAGCTGTGTCTCAAGACCTCGTCCGGGCGGCTCTGCTGAGTGCGCTCGTTCTGCCCGCAGCCCCGAACCTCTCATTGCATATGAAAAGGCCGGCGAGCTGTGAAAGCACACACGACACAGCGCGACACAATGGGCCGCTTGTTTACCAGTAAAGTAATAGCACCCCAAGAGGCATACCAGTCACCTCAGCACCAGTGTTCCCAGGCCGGGCGACCACACTGATGATTGGGAAAAGGGGGGAGGAGGGAGGGGGGGGGGGGGGGGGGGGTGTTTTTGATGTCAGGTTAAGAGGAAGGATCATTAACATCAATTCTGATTATTGCTCCCATTGTGGTGTTGATGGGGAGAGCTGTAAAGCATTATGCGGATGCGTTGTGGTGGTTGTTAATCCTCCGATGGATAAGCTGCTGTTTGCACCGTGTGCGGTGTTTGTGACATACATGGGTTCACCTTCCTCTCTGCTACACGTCCCACCTTCCGACGGTGTCTTTGTGTGCCGTCTGCCACTGGAGCTTCTTTTTCCAATCAGAAAAGATCATTATCCAATTTAGGCCAACATAAATGTGCTCCCTCCTCCACCTCCTCCTCTGCTCCTTCTCCTCCCCCTGGATCATCCTCTCATTCTCTCTCATGTTCCTCTTCCTGCAATCAAATCCAGCCTCGTGAGATTTGGGCGCGGGGCTTCAAACGAGGCCTTTATTGGTCGCGGATAGTGTTCCCCTGTGCAACATGCTAACCCTCCACCCCCTCACCTTATTCTTCTCTACCTTTTGCTCCCACGTCTTCACTCTCTTCCTCTTTTGTTTTGCATTCTTTCCCTCTGTTTTGACCCTCACACACCCTCTCTCTCTCTCTCTCTCTGCACTGATCCCCTTTCTCCTGTTTTCTCTACCTCTCGGCCCCTCCTTCTCCTCGCTCCCTCCTCATCCTATTTATCTATGCTGACTTGACAAAGGACAAGGTCACAGAACAGTTTCCATTTTATGTATTTGCTCACCCAAAGGTCTGTCTGAGAGCTTAGCTGTCTGTCACTCTCTTCTTGGCGTCTAGGGTGTTTACGTGTGTATTCACTCATTAAAGGACTTCCAGATAGCCTTAATCAGATTATCCTCTACAAACAAAAAGATTTGTTGCAGTTGGTCATAGATTTTCCTTTTATCCTCTTTGCCCCGCGGACCGCTATGATTGTCGAAGTAATCCCGCTGAAAACAACCCAGATTCATTCCTGATGCCAGTGTTCTTAACCTCATCCTCGTCACGGGCCTTCCTTCATCCCTTGTTGTGTTCCTCCTCAGGTAGGCCAACCAGCAGGGGTAACAACCGGCGCAACCAGAACCGTGGGATCGTGGAGGAGTGTTGTTTCCGTAGCTGTGACCTCAACCTGCTGGAGCAGTACTGTGCCAAACCCGCCAAGTCCGAAAGGGACGTGTCGGCCACCTCCCTGCAGGCCTTAGCTGTGATGCCCGCACTAAAACAGGTACGCCTCGACGACAACAACAACAGCACAGTATGGGAAACGCTCCCGATCCCTCGCCTCTATCTGTCCTCGCATCTCCAACCCCCGCGCCTCCATTCACGGAGCCTCGCCCCCATGTCCCCGAGTCCCGAAGCCCAGACAGAAACCCACGCAAAAGACAGGTTTAACCTGTTCAAATGGACATCGGTAAGCAGTTAGCCGCCACGCAAAGTGCTGAGCGTCGTGGAAAAAACATTATGACATTATGTTTAAAAAAAAAAGGCCGAGTCATTCTCACGGACTTGTGTGTGTGTGTGTGTGTGTGTGTGTGTGAGAGAGGGAAAGTCGGCGAGATGTTAGTGTCTGCTGGTCCGTAACAAAACAGTGTGTTCCGAATGTGTGAGTATTAGTCACGGAACAGCAAGCGCCTCAAAACGGGCGTGCTTTTTGATGTGTGCGGTCAGAAAAACACCTGACCTGGCCAGCAGAGACTCTCTGAAATATGTAACAAACACGCAGGGGATCATCAAAGCGCTTCGAGTCTTCTCACTGCGTTCACAAGACCGAGCCGTGGCTGCTTTCCAGGCATCTTCAAAAAAAAATATCCTCTGCAAACCTTCCTCTGGACGAGGCTGAAATATATATTTAGAACGTTCGCTGCTTTGCCTAGATAAATCAAGTATCAGTGGCGTGAAATAAATAAAAAAAAGAGTAAATACTGCAAAATGTCCAGAAAGTAATGTAGTAATGAAACGCTAAAAAGAAAAGGGACTGTGAGGGAATTAGTTGGGACATGTCTCCAGTTTGTGTGGGCAGGGAGAGTTGATGGGTACAGCCTGCTCTGAGGGCCAGCTGTTCTTAGGCTATTGAGCGGGCCTCGAGTGAATGAAGGGGGGATAAACACCCCTCAAGTGGCAGCACCAAAACAAGCCATTCAGCTGGAGCACTGGCTACTCGCGCATAAATTCTCGCCGCGCTGCCACCACCACCTCCACCACCACCGTGCGGCACAACACCCGACGACGCTTAAAAAGAGTTTGCCGTGCGAGAATAGACGTTTTTCTGAGACGACAATGTGTTTGTTCCCGTCTGCGGAGGTTAGGCAGTTCAGCGGGTCGTTGGGTGAACGGCGACGTGCTCCTCATATGTATATGAGGCGAGTGGCCGCCCTTCCCTTTGACAGTATGTTAAAGAGGCTGAACTAAGCTCTTGTTGACAGCTTCTCTCAGTCGAGGAAACCTAAACAAGGGCAAGTTGGAGGCGAGGCGCGTCTGTTATGACGCTCGGCGCTATAAGAATGAGATTTCATTTCCATTTGACTGGCCCAACAATGACTGACTGTTTTTGCAACATAAACAAGGCTTTCCTCCATTGTAATAAGTGCCTGCGCAGTATGTCAGCACGACTAATGAACTCCCTCTTTTTTCCCCTTTTTTCTCCTCTATTTTTTCGCCTGGCGCGCCACAATAGGAAGTCCCGAGGAAGCAGCATGTGACCGTGAAGTATTCCAAATACGAGGTGTGGCAGAGGAAGGCGGCCCAGCGGCTCCGGAGGGGTGTCCCCGCCATCCTGAGGGCCAAAAAGTTTCGGAGGCAGGCGGACAAGATCAAAGCCCAGGAGCAGGCGGTCTTCCACAGGCCCCTGATCAGCCTGCCCAGCAAACTGCCTCCCGTCTTGCTCGCCACGGACAACTATGTCAACCACAAATGAGCCCGCTGCCAGCCCTTTGCACAGACAAGAGTTTGGAGGGAGAAAAAAAAGACTAGGGGATTATAGCTTTGTCTCTGACGTCATTTCTGTGGCAGTCCTCTTTGACCTCCCCTGCCCTGTCCGAGCCCACCAACCCCCCCTCCCCGCTCTCATCCACTACTTCTTGACCCCGTGGCCCTTTTCTAATGCCCCCACCCCTCAACCCCACCCAACCCCCCTCCTCCGGCACACAAACATGCCTTCACATTCTTCCTGTCTGAACTCTTTCGCTCCCTCTCTCTTTCAGTCACTGACACAAAAGGCACAAACACAAACGATGAACAAAAAAGTTAACAATTCGGCTGAATGCATTTCAGGTGGATCCTTAAGCAAAAAGAGAAAAGGGAAGGAAGAAAAGAAGATGAAAGAGATCTGTGGTTTGCAAGTGTCAAGAGGACACCCAGCGGAATGTTTTTTTTTTTTGTCCTTGTGGAAGACAACTGAAAGTGAAGAGCAGCTTGCATGAAAGAATCCATTCCACATCATTTTTCCTGAGGCAAAAATAAAATCTCTGTTAGTTCTTTTTCTTATTAGTTTGCACCTCTACCTATAAAGGGACTTCCACACTGTAAGGAATTATTTTGTAAAATTAGATTCCTGTTCCAGCACCTTTTGATCACAAACAAAAAGCAGAAAAGAGTCTGCAAAATTGCACATTGCCACGGATTACGTCAAAGTAAAGAAAAAAATGGCACTATTTTTTTATGAACAATGAACGTGTAGCTTAAAAAAATGTCATGGTGCTAGCTTTGGGAATGGACTCAAAGAAGAGGTTGAAAAGCACGTTTTTTTTTTTTCTTTGAATGAATATTAAAACTTTCCGTTTTAAGGAAAGTTGTGACTTTTGAAAAAAGTAAGATAAAGGATATGGGGGAGCTCCTGGCAGTGGCAATGTCAAGGGGGAAGTGTCACTGAGAGAAGATATGGGCTGTGTCGGCATCTAGGCTCACAGCGAGTGCTCACGGCTGCTCGTCAATAGCTTGCCAGCGAACAAAGCGGCAAGGGGGACCTGAGACCAGTCCCTGTTCTTCCTGTCCCTGCCAGACACAGGGAGCAGTGCGAGGACACATACGGGACACAGTGGACCGCCTGGATTGAGACAGTACTACAGTTCTGGGACAGTGCTTCCTGTTCGCCATGGCTTTGCAGACTGCTCTGACAGGAAGTAACATGGCATGGACAAAGAGCAAGTGGGATAATGATTATATTTTATTTTGTCTTTTTTTTTTTCTGTTTTCTTTTCATATCAATGTTTCAATGAAAAAAAAAAAGAGGAAAACCCCGTCAGTTTCTGGTACCGTGACATTCCTGTTTTTTCCAAGTTAGGCTTATATTTTTTTTTGTTTCCATGGTTATTGTTATGATGTTATTTTACAGTTCTAAAGAAAGGCACAAAATTTAAATTCAAAGGGAAAAAAACAGCAATAATGTCAACTAACATTTTATTTTTATTGTATATCAGTAGTATTCACATGCTTTTGCCTGAAAACAAATACTTGAATACATCTATATATATCTATATCTATCTATCTATATATATATATATATATTTATATATATATATACATACAAATATACATCTATATATAGATAAATATATATAGATATAGATATATAATTAGTTTCCAGGGACGTTGTGTTATTTTCCTTTAGTCTGAGCTGTATCTTGCGTAATGAGCCGCCAAGCTTTTTTGTTTGTTTGTTGAAATACAAATAAGGGCACTGTATAAAGGCATTATTTATTTTGTTATAAAATATATTTGAAAAATTGGTCCAAATAATATACGTAGCACTGATGCTCAACTGACGGATTTATTTTGTATGATCTCTGTTTTCCAATTGGAGTTGTAAGGCTTTTTTGTAGATGCTTTGTACCAAAAATAATGTCTTTTTTTTTTTTTTTTTTTTTTTTTCCTTTTTCATTTGCCATAGTTACTTTAAATTAATATTTTAACAGCAGCATAGCCTGGATTGCTTAGGCATGTTATGTCACAGAAATAGGCACATACTCTGAATATGTTGGTCCGCATGGATTTCCAGAAGCCTGTCAGGGGTTATCTGGGAAAAAAAGGAAAAGCATCAATGAGTGACTTTATTATTGGAAAAAATAACTGTTCAACATTGATTGTACTCAAACCCACTATGTTTTTGAAGCCACTTTAGTATTGATGGCAGGGGAATGGTCAGTCCTTCATTAAATCACGTCTTTGTAATTGTGCATGGTGTCCTATGGTCTTCTAAGGAGCATCGTGCCTGCGTGTGCCAGTGCCGCTGATGTCGTCGCGTGTCAGTTTGGCCATACGTGTCCGGTCAGTCGTAGATCTTAGCTTTCGTGTGACTTACATCAGTCGTTGTGTCGATGCCTTAAATCGGAGGTACGGATGTTGCTGTGATGCTAGTAGCTATCAAAGGTCACCCAGAGGTCATTGTCTATTAAGGAGAGAGCAAATCATTGCTCAACACCTCACTGTCCATCTGTCTGTCCTGTCTTCTCCGTTTGTAAAAGACCCCCGATCGTGTGCGTCAACAGTGTGTGTTTGCATGGCGAGGTGGGGGGTGTTAGCCTGCCATTCACCCCCCCTCCCAGCAATCTTCCAATCATCCATCCATTATGCATTTGATGAAGGGCTATCTCGCTGAACCATTTCTGAAGCACTCAGGAAAAAAAAAAAACCACACACACAATCTATGCTCTCCGAGGGAGAAGTGCAGTAGTTGCTGAGTGTCAGTGATAATCCTGTTGTGGAAGGGCAGCCGAGGTTGTCACCCACACCTGGCCGCGATGAGACAGCTCTCTGTGACAAACCACTGAAGCCCGTGTCAGAAAACAAGGTCATTCTGTGCCACATTATAGTTTGCTCCTCTATTGTGTCGTGCGTCAGCCACGGAGCGGAGACTTAATGGATACTCGCCGTGCTGCGGCGACGAGTCAAGCCAATACTTTATATCTTCTTTCTGTCAGAGAGATCTCAATTATCAAGGCTGCGTCCTGTCTCTAATTATATTCGACTTCAGTTGTGCAACAAAGCAGGCAGTGCAATTATTATTATTATTATTATTATTGATAATATTATTATTATATTTTCTATTTTATTCTATATTTTCCTGCTAGGACTGCATTCATTCACTATTGTAATGTTCAAACAGGCTACTCTAGTGTTCTTATGATTGGCGTGAAAGACAACCACTTCTTTTTTCGCTGAATATGAAGAGATACCTTTTGCCGAGCAATGGCAACTTTTTCTGTGTCAGTAGCTCACTCAGCCTGTGTGTATTTTATTGATTTAACCTCTGCACGCTAGAACGTCCGAAATGCACAATTCATGTACTTTCATTTTTAATATCAATAAAAAAAAAACATTTTATCAAACATACAATGTCTACAGGATTTACTGCTTTGTTCGGAGCTCTCGCCTGACTCGGGGTTTACACTTTTTTTCGGTGTGTTGGGGCTTGAGAGCCATTTTTTAAAAATCTTTTTATATCAATTAAAGCCTCATGTGCCCTGTAAATGATTTATTGCATCTTAAGGCTTTGCAGAGAATCTCCAGCTGCTTTTAGCACCCTCTCCCTCCCTCTCACCCACCCTCCCCTCCGTTTTCCCCTCCCTCTCTCCACTTCCGCCCGAGCCCGTGTCTGCTCGTCTCCGTTCGTTTCTCTGTCCGTGATACCGTCAAAAGTGTGCCGAAGTGGGAATCAGCACTCGCAGAGTGGCCGAGCAGGGCTCGCCACAACTCCTCGGTTCCTCCTCTGCAGCGTGCCACACTAAACCTGACCTCACTGCTGCTGCTCCGACACCCCCATCTCTACATCCATCCCCTCCATCCTCCAGCGGCTCGCTAACTACTGGAGCAAGCTCCATTTCAAGCGGCTAAGTTTAACCGACACGTCTCAAATTATCACGTGCATTTTTCTGAAAATGGCACGACCTTTCATTGTTGACATGCGTGCACGTAAACACCCGTGGGATGTCTGTTACCGGGCAGATTTACAGCACGGTATCTTTGTTTCCCAGAATGGAACGGTTGCAGGCACTCTGGGTAATCTCGGTGCAGCGGGGTTGCTACTGTAGCGCTCCGTTCTGTTTCAGGTTGGCATCAAAGGCTTTTTGAACTTTACAACCGGGACAGGCACAAAATCTCTTTTTCTTTTTTGGCGTCGGTGCGATGTTCTGCCGAACGGTGATGAGATGCACATGTGTTGCTTCTGGGAAAAAATGGAGAAGCTGATTGGCTAGCACAGTAAAGGAGTTTGCTTTCTGTGTTTTATGCTCATAAATCGCTCAATTAAATCACCTTCGCCCGTCTCATGAAACCATATTGCCCTACTGAGAAGTCCCCCACCTTTTGCAGAAAGAGAAAAAAAAAACACTCAGCTTGAAGTGCACGCTGTCAAAAATAGTTTGTTTCTGAAGGATGGCTAGAGGCTGCACAAGTTCACACACCATCGCGCGCATACCGGACTTGCATGCAAACACATGCAGTTTCACCTCTTTTCTGCAGCATTAGTCCGTTCCTTTGATAAATGCATTGTCTTGTTTTTTGAGTAAATGGACCTGGATTCACACAGTTTCTAGTTTTCCAACTGCATGTACACTATATGTCAATATTCATCCATTTACAGACACATTCATGCACTGACAGCAGTGGCTGCCATGTAAGTACGGCTCCATCAGGATCTTATCTGCAATTTGGGATTCAATATCTTGCCAAAAGACATATTTTTAACCTACTAGCAGGTGTGTGTGTGTTTTCTCCAGCAGCCACTCCGGGACTGAGCCTGTTCCCTGCAGGTGTTTATACATAGTATGGCTGTCTAGAGCTTGGTAATGAGATCAGGGACTCTCAGGGCTCGACGGGGCAGCGTCTGGCACAGCACAGGTCATCCAAAACAAGCCAAACGGGGCCACGGTGCACCAAGGCATACACTCCAGTTTCTCCGAGTTCGAAGGTTAAATCTTGTCAAGATCATTAAAGCTGATACCACCGTGGTTTCGCAGTCTTTTAAAAAATGTCAATATAGCTGGAAAGAACAAGCATTAATGACTTACTTACGCAAAACAGCCTAAAATAACAGAACAATGTGGAAGGCTGAAAGACATTTTTCTCGTGTCCAAGGTATGTGTGTAATTTGCCGTCGTTGCATTTTTTTAAACTTGTCAAATTTAAATTTACATCTGCATCTAAATCCGGGAGCATAAAGTCACTATAACATTATTCTAAATAAGTAAACAATAGAAATGCCACCTCAACCTAAACTGGTGCAGCCGAATAAACCATAAACCCAAACCCATGCATCCGTCCCCATAAGAGAGGCCTCCTGAACTGCGGAGTGGAGTGTAGATGTGGGTGGCACAACTCTCCCAGGCCTGACATTGGAAACTGCCAAAGAGCACACTAGAGTTAGTTGTGGTTGGCCGGATGCACGGGATGCATGTAAGGCCAGGCCAACTATTGAGGCACAGGGTTTGGCAAGCCCAGACCATCACAGCCCAGCGTGGCCACACAGGCCAATTAAGACGGGCCTTCTCCTCTCCTTTCTTCTCCTCCCCTCCTCTGTGTCTCTCTCATCTCTCCCTCTCTCTTTATCTCTCACTTTCTCCCTTGTACTCCCTCTCTCTTTCTCCCAATCCTCACAAAGCGTGCTCACACATTCCTCTTTTCCCACTTTGCCTCTCTAATTGCTGTGGACTGAAAAGAGGGATGAGAGAGGGGAATGAGATGGAGCAAAAAAAAAAAAAAAAGGGACAGAGAGAATCGGAGGGAAAAAGGGGGTCATACCACAGAACGTCCGTGGTCAGGACAGACTGTACCGGCCCCCTGCATGTAGTCAATCCTAATGTTTGGCCTTGAGCATCCAGCTCTCTCTCTGTCTCTCTCATTACACCAAATCTTAACCATTTGGCTAATTTCCTCCAAAGGGCTTCATTTCAGAATATAAAAATATAATTCAATCTACATCCTTGCACTGGCTCTGAGGTAATTACAGCAAAGCCAGAGCATAAAGAGGGGATTGTGTTTCTTCAGCGCCCCACAAAACTATCTAATTGTTGATTCCTAATCAACCAGGAGCTGCGAGGAGGCTTTCCTAATTATGTAACCGTAGGTCCTGACACATTGACAAAGGAAGTGGAAGTTTAGCGGATTTTCGCACAAAGTAAAACTGTGTACGGACAAGAGGAGAGGGTCACGCGTATTGGATTTTCTTCTTGATCAAATCTATGTTTATTTATGTTTACCCGGCACGATCATAATTCTTGAAATTTCTCTTTGAGTCACAGTTTATGACACGTGAACTAACCGGCTTCAATGGGATGGAGGACGAGGCAAAAACAAACAGCTCGGGCGCACACAAAAACAACTGCACAATGTCGGTGTTTGTCTTCGGTCTATGTCTGTCGTCCCCTTAAAGGCATGAGAAGCATCCGCGCTGCCCACTCGCACACTAAACACGGAGCGCTGGGGATGCTGCATCCGTAGCGTTTTGCAATCTTGAGGCTTTTGGTGTCTTTGTCAACACACCACCGAAAGGTCAGAGCAACACATGCAGAGCAATGGAGATGTGACAAAATGTGTGGGGTAGACTGTATTCTGGATGGCCAGAACATGGGAAATGAGGTGGTTAAGCCATACAAAATCATAACAAAGGGGGAAGTGGTTTCCAGTGTGGTCACTGGGTCATTGCATGACAATTTCCTCTTACTGGAAAACAAGGGGGTCACAGATTTGCACTGAAATATACTCTGTGTGTGGTGCAGCGACCGCCTGGGTCTATACTTATTCACAGGGGTCAAATGCTACAGTCTGTGGCCTCTCAGTTTTGAGATTTTTTTTTTAAATATTCCCTTTTTTTCTCCCACAAGCCCTTTTTAAGACCAACCCACAATAAACGCATGTCCTCCCCTCCCCCCAAGCGGAGGGCACCCTCGTCACATTTTGCGCTTTCTGAATTATTCATGCATTTGTTAAAAGGCTAAATTTAATTGAAGGTGTTGCAGGAAGAGTGAAGTGGGTGGCAGTAAATGTTTTAAAGCAGAACGCTGCACTTAATTAAACAAGGAGGTCAGCATCTTGTAACGTTTAAGGGTTTCTGAGTTTCTCACTTTAACATTATCCAGGTGTGTCCGTGTGCTTCACTCCATCAGGGCATCCATCATTGTTGCACGTCAGCGTCACTATGTGGAGGTCACAGGGGCACTACCTGGGACGACACACACACACACACACACACACACACACACACACACACACGATCCATTAGGGACATTAAGAGGCAAGAGAGAACTGTGGCAGATAAATGAATCTGCTGGATACGTGCATACGCGTTGTTGTTAATAAAAAAAAACTTAAAAACAGATTTGAAACTTTAAAACCAAAAAGGGCAGACAATCAGTGATGCTGGCACTTGTTGTGGTGGTAAAGCAGGCTGCACAATAACCAGGGACACTCCCCTCTATGTTTGAACAACATATAATTACAGATCAGGATAGGAGAGCCCATTCTGAGGGGAAAATAGCAATCTCTCTTAATTACAAGGCAGGCCGTGATCCATACCTATCCGTCACTTCAAATAACTCTGCCGGGTGACTCTCTGCTGGAGCGGCTGGCGATATTGTTTCTGTTCAGGTGGAGATGAACAACAGGAGCAACGCCAGCGAACCTTCCGATCTATAGATCTATAGCAGGAAAGACTTTACGCCGCAACTCAAAGTTGCTGCAACTATAAAAAAATAGTAATACTTGATGGTTTCAAAACAAAACAAAACAACCATGTGGGAACACACCGCATCCTCGGCTAACTTCTGCATGTTATTCCATTTTCATAAACCATGCACGGATCCCTGTGGATGTTATTACGTGCCCTTGAATGACAAGTGTTGAGTTGGACTTTTTGTGCAACAGTTGAGCGAGGGCCAGCGTGTGTCCAGCTGTCATGCTCTCTCTCTCTCTCTCTCACACACAGGCTCCAGTGAAACAGTGTCAGCGTACAGCTATGGTGGAGGTTCCCCTCTCTCTCCAGCCAGATGAGCATTCTAGTTAACTTCCACACATAAACAAGATAAGCTCCATTTCTCCGGGCCGTGCCGGGTCCAGGGGTTACCGGGTTCTTTCCTCTCCTTGACCTTTTCTTCCCCCACCCCTTCTCATTTTTTCTGCAACTTCTGTTTTCTGAATAAACGTTTTCTGCAGGATTTCAGAAAACTGGCAACAGTGCAGAAAAAAAAAAAAAAAAATCATCCGGCTTATAATAAAACTATCATCCGGTACTAAATTTACACAATCCCCGAGTCACTTCAGTGTGAACGATTGTCATGATTGCATTTCGCTTGAATCTTGTAAACTATACTTTTTTATTTATTTTTTTTTAAGAATGACAGATATTCCAGATATTGTCGCAACCGACACACACACGTATGCACACGCATACTCAGACAAAAACACGACAGAGGGGTGCAAATATTTGTGAGGAAATTGCTCGAGAAGGACATTGCGACTGTGCCATTTGGCTGCCCCAAACCATTGTCTGCCGAGACTTGCCATGGAAGCTGGCAGCAGTTGTTTGTGTCTGCTGTGCCATCCTTCAGCCCAAGACTGTCAATTTCATTCTCATGCTTCAGTAATGCGGATGGGATCTTTTCCAGAAATGCCACAACTGAAAGACTATGCATGCATGTGTGTGTGTGTGTGTGTGTGTGTGTGTGTGTGTGTGTGTGTACTTAAATGTAATGGCAGTGCCACTAGTCTGGCACACAAGTTTCACACAAGTGAAACCCACACGTATACTCACACTCACATAAACACACCATCATGTATACACAAATATACACATGCATACGTTAACACATGCATTCACATTTACACGCGTTCAAGTATATGCACGCATGTGCACGCACGCACACACTCGTGTTCACCAAGCCCTGCTAATGATGGGTAGCAGTATGATGTTTGTGTGTGTTCCAAAAGAATTGGCATTACTACTTGGGCCAAATAAGCAGCCAACAGCAGCAGGCTATTAACAAAACTGTTTCTTTGTTTGCTTTTTTTTCCTGTTTTTTTTTTTTTTCTTGAGAGGCGCCAAGCAATTAATGGTCTGCCTATGGGAGACCAGTAAACTGTGCCACAGCAGAGAGCATGTGCACAATGATGCAAGACATTGGTGGAAAAGAGTAGATAGATAGATATTATGACTGGCCAGCACTCATCATTCTGATCTTTACTGCAGGACGGATCAACGAAAAACTGCTGACATCCCAGAGAGCTGAACGCACTTTTGACCATCCTGGCTGGTGTTACTGAGTTCAAAGCCTCCAAGCACATTCAAGGATGAGAAACTGTGTGTGTGTGTGTGTGTGTGTGTGTGTGGGAGGTAGGATTACCATGTTGAATTAATCTCCTTCAACACATGATAAAAAAAAGAGGCATCTTGTTGTTTGTTACTTGTTTCTCAGAAAACGAGTGTTTCTTTTTATCTTAATACTGCAACACGAGGTTTTCATGAAGGTCAAAGAAAATCGTTGAAAATGACAAAAAGGGGGGAAGACGTTGGCGACTGTGAGGTAGTAAAACTGCAGCATTCAAATACTTGCAACTTTTTTTTATCTGCCGTTACAAAGCTGATAAGCAGTATTGATACAAAGACCAGGAAGAAAAGAACATTTTAGTCTCAACATTTGCGTAAGTCTCCGTATCTACTCGTCCTTTTAACCGTTTTTGTCAATTCTTGACCGCAAAAGGATTTTGATGTTTTAGTGCTATTCTCGACCTGAACAAATCTTTCCCATCGCAATGATATAAGCTTCTTAATTTTTGGATCATATTCACTGAAGCCGACACTACGCTCCGATAGAACAACATAAATCATCCCGTTTTAGAGAAAACTAAACTCTGTTTTGCAAAGATCCGACAGCGCCCGGATCATCCTGTCCAATCAGCAGGCAGGGTTGTGTTCGTGCACACACAGAGCCCCTCCCCCCTCGGGTCGTACCACTATCACAGGGGGGAGGCGGAGGGAAGTAGCAACAAGCTTCCAATTCCTCGGTTAAAAACCGAAACGAGGAGGTCCAAAACAACCACGCCAACCAAGGCGTGATCTAAGGGGTTTCAAAGGGCACGGAATCGAGGGGGAGGAGCTTGGTGGTCGTGGGGGAGGAGCGTGAGAGTTGGAAACATTCAAAATCTGACGGAGTGCCCTTGATCCGCCAGACTTGCCGATTGGGACTTTAAGATTTAATTCATTAGGACTTGCATTAATACTCTGAAAAAATAGTGCCTCCCATTTGCCTATTAATGTAATCATTATGAAACAAGCATGTCTAAGAAATAAATCTACATAATCGATTCTAGATAATCAGTTGGAGCAGTAGATAATAAAATCACAAATATTGACTGAAATCATGAATGTGAAATCACATTTTGGGTGTAGTTTTTTGTTCTTTTGGCTGTTGCTTTCTGTGCGCAGCCTCCCCGGATCTGCCAACACTGCATGTGTGAGCTCTAAGGTTTAATGGCACGCGGCCAGCCACCGGTCCATGGTTCAATATTTACACCTGCTCGATCCAATAGTACAAAAATCACATCCACCGGCCGTCGCGTGGAGCGAAGCACATAGATGGTCTGAGATAAATGGGACGAGTGTGCAAAGGGGACGGGCCTGATTAATGTTCAGCCAGATAATGGTAAATTAGAGGATATGACCGAAGCCGTAAAAGTGACAAAGTGAGATAATGACGTGGATTTAGAGCCTCGCTGGTGGCACACGAGCTCACGTCAGTTCAGTTTCACTGTTATGACACTCCGGAGTGATCTGCGTGCAGAAAGTCTCCATAAATTGCCAAAAGTCAATTTTTCATCAACCGAGAAAAACTGTTTTGTGTTTAACTTGGTAACAGTTCACATTCTGGATAATTCAATTATAAGAGTTTTATGTACTTCTAGACCAGAACTGAAAAATAATCGAATTTCAACACTCGAGAATGATAAACCTGATATTCTCTCACTTCTGAGACTAACCATCAACTACGAGCCCACTGGGCTCTGGATGGGGGTGAGCCAGGGCTTTAGTGGTTACAGTCAGCGGCCTCTATTAAATATTCCAAGGGAGTAATAATACTAAAACCGTTACAAAAACACCTCAAAATTGCCTTTGTTTTACTGTCAATTAACACAGAACATCATCAGTCATTTCCTGTTACTCACTCAGAGCAGATACCCCCTGTGCTTTTGAATGACCCCTCCAGATGAGGTCACAGCAGTGGTTCCGCCTTAACTAGACATTTCTGGGCAGCGAAATTAGCTGCAAATCCGCGTTTGGCTCCCCGCGCATGTTGGGATAAATCCAAGTCCATGTTCCTGAACGCATGTCTCTGCATGCATGCTCATAACCAATTTCTGTTTTTACCACCCACTGGTTTATGTATGTTGAGTGTGTTTGTGAGTAGTGGCTGTGACAGGTAACCAGGAATTATCCGGTGGCTTGCTCCCCAGACAGACTGTGTGCGTACGCAGTGTGCCAGGCTAGTAATTGTGGGCTCGGAGGGATGGAGGCTATACCATGTTGGCCTTATTATTATCATTAAAGCGAGAGTTAGCTCGGCTGTCTGAGGCCAGGTCGAACAGGGAGATGTTCCTCCGGACAAACCGATGCTTACAACCATCGTGTGTGTGTGTGTGTGTGTGTGTGTGTGTGTGCTCAGTGAATCAACCGCTGTCTAGAAGCAATTACTGCCAGGCCGTCGCTGCAAATAACAATTTGTCTTTATTTGACCTCCGTGCCGAAAGCAAATTTAAAAGAATTTGAAAACAGTGTCTCTCCTGCAGCAGTGTGTTTATTAATAATGTCAGTTATTAGCCCCCGTATGTTGGGCCACCTGGAGCCTCTCGGCCTGATAAACAATGAGAGCCGCTCAGCTCGGAGACACCTGTGAGTTTCTGTGTTAGAGAGCAACTGTACCTGTGCACGAGCGCCGGACTCTTTTAACACCTATAACGGCTCTGACAGCTGCTCAGCTGGACTGTGACTGTATTGATGCTCGGTACATTTCTGTAATCTATTTTCGTAGTTATCCTTTATTAATTTAGGTACGTTCCAATGAGGTTTGACACCCCCTTTGCGGAGGAAAATCGGCTCCAAGAAGAGTTGCAAACCAGACGATTCAAAAAGCAGACAAATGAGTACTGACTTTATGAAACAACACATTATTATTAAATTAAATCCTGCCAGATGAATCAGATTAATTTATTTGAATTCCTTTTGCAGGTCATTTTAGGTGCCTGAAGCAGAAAACATGAAGGTTTTGCTTCCCTTTTCCATCCTTGTATTCTATTTCCTACAAACATTAAATGAAAGAAAAGGAAGCCAAATGAAGATCCTCACGATATGCTAAAAATCATCATTTCAAAACCGAAACTGGGGCCACAATGTGGTTTTTTTATGCTTTCCTTTCATTTTTTTAAAGTTCCGATAATTGCCTCTTAAAAACAAACATTATTTTCTTCAAAAACAAATTCATCATTCTTAATATAATGTATTTTTCACAAGTCAGAAGGGAGACAGAGTTCTCGCCACGGACTGGCAAACCAAACAAAAAAGCGAGCAAAACAGCCCCGGACAACAAAGTTTTATCAATAAAGATGTTCTTTCAATGAAAATAATCACAGCGGCCAAACAAAACATGGCGCAGGATCCAGAGCTGTTGTCGGAGGTTTGCCAGTAGACGCTCACGAAGGAAACTGTGCAGCAGAAGGGGACAGGGATGACGCCACGGGGCCTTTTCCCCTAAATGTCCCCCTCCACCTGTCCCAGTCCACATTCCAGCAGTATGACCTGCTCGTCTGTGTCCCCTCTGAGTCCAGAGGGTCTGTCTGATAATAAGGGGATGATGTGTCTGCCAGCTCAGCTCCCATGTGTCGTCAGTGTGGGGTTTTTTTTTTTTTTAGAGTGGGGGAAGGGTGAAGGGGACAACAGCAGAAAAACAGGGAGATTAAAGCACACAATAACACTTTTTTATCATTTACCACGTCGTCCACTCTGTGTGCGGAAACGAGCCGAGCAAGATCCAGAGACCCACCAAAACAACACGAGGAAAATAACACCCAGGGGTCACTTTGTTTTTGTCATTTCACTTGTTCCCTTCCTTTGAACAAGCCGTTCACTTGAGGAATATCAAGAATGAAACGCCATTGCCCTTTTCACCGCGGCGGTGTCTTTATTCTTGAGAATGTTCCGTTAGTTGGCAGCGTTTTTTCCCACAGTTTGAAAGCACTTCACAGATACAGCAGGATCTAATAAATCCCCAAAAATCCAATAATACAAAAGTATGGTGAAGCATAACTTGAGGAATGGACACATACAACAAAGGACTGGCGTTGCTCTTTCAGACAGGAATGGAAATATTTGATTTCTTTAATGTATTAATAGCACATGGCAAAGTAGTATTGCGTGTGTGTGTGTGTGTGTGTGTGTGTGCACGTGTGTGTGTGCGCGTCCAGCACACAACAGGTGCCAAACATAACAGAGGAGATGAGAAAAACACGGCGGGGTGAACTGACAGCCGGGCTTCCCGCTAACACGCTGTCACAAACAAAAAAATGGGACGGTGCGTAACTTTGAGTCAGCCTGTGCGATTCTGTGACTACGTGTGATGTTATGTGTGTGTGTGTGTGTTTGATAGTGTGCCTGAGAGGATGCATGTGTTTGTTTCTCTGCGTGTGTGTGTGTGTGTGTGTGTGTGTGTGTGTGTGTGTGTGTGGGGAAGTGTCTGCAGCTGTACGTGTGCAATGAGCAAAAACAGTGCGGGAAAATGAATGAGGTATGTGTAATGGCTTGCTGCTCTGCTATGTTCATTAGGCTACAGCGTGTTTGTGTGTGTGTGTGTGTGTGTGTGTGTGTGTGTGTGTGTGTGTGTGTGTGTGTGTGTGTGTGTGTGTGTGTGCGTGTGCCGGAGTGTGTTTGCTTTGCTTAAAACAGAAATTCCTGGGAAGCAGTAGGAGGTAGGGAAAGTGTTCCCTGCACAGCTTTTGAGGGTTTGGTTGTCAACATTGTCAGTACAACATCACTGACAGCACATGACACAGATGCTGACACTGTCACGGATTACCCTACATTTGTTTGGCCCGATGGGCCGTCGGGCGGATCGCGTTTCTCATTTCTCCGCTGCCTCGGCGGAGTGTGACATAAATGTTGGGCCGGCGCTCGCATTGTGGTGAATTCGCTGTTATTCAAAGGAGGAGTGAGAGCCAGCATGTCCTCTCAGAGTGTTCTCGCTGTGGTTCAGCCGCATGCTGGAACATCATATACTGTACATACGCTGTGTGGGCCATTCCTTCCCTCCCTCCTCCCCCTCCTCCTAATATTCAGGCAATGTGCAGTGAATTAGCCGGTGCCTGTGTCTACCCAAGTAAACCCTACAGCTGTTTTGATCCAGCAAAAAAAAAAAAAAAAAGCATAAACTTATTTTCCGCCTCCTCGTTCATCACGTCACCCCCGTCCTATTACCTGTTCTTTCACACGTAATCATTACGTGATTGTATTTCCCCGTGTCACTGAGGTAATTGAGATATATTGTCCGTACGCAGCATTCAGGAGAGGAGGGGGGAAAAAACCCTCTGCGGCAGAACAATACATAAAATATAATCCACACTGGAGTCAAATTGTTCCCAAAGGGTAATGTGGATATACAGTAAATAGGATCGTAATGTGCTGTGACACATTTGGCAAAGTCCCGTCACATATACAAGACATACTTATATGCTGAGACACACTCGTCCTTGTGTGCCAGATCATATAACAAACAACCGTTTTATAGCCTCAAAGCCAGGTCGTCCCAACATCATTATGGTTCTTGTTAGAGCCATTATGTCAGCCCAGTCAAAGCTCTTTTCCATATGAGGGCTGTGCGTTTCCCAACGTTACCCTCGGCTGTCCTCATATGGCTGGGCCTGACCTCCAGCACAGTTTACGGAGAGTTTCACTTCTACAGCGCTTTCCCAAGAAAAGCGATTCCGACACACAGACACCGGCGCAGATGGCCGCCGCGCAGCTGACATTTACAACGACCTCTCATGTGAAAGTGATTCACGGCGCGCTCGCTGAGAAGATATATAAATCGCACCAGATGCGGCGGTGGGATCGTACAACAACCGAGGCATCAGTGGTGAAATATGTCGTACCGAGCAGGTGAACAGGTCGAGCGGCCCGAGGGCCGGCGGGGGAGTGTGTTTCGCTGGTGTGTGCTTTGCTTTACATCCCGGCTGACAGCGTGCTCAAAACAAAAATGGGATTTGGAATCGTTTGACATCTCGGACGGATGTTAAAATCGGCGTTTGTTTGATGTCACAACCCTTAGAATAAGATGTCGATATAAGTAAACATTTTATATTTGTTGATAAGGAAGTAAAAGACATACTAAAAGTAGGTTCAACCATCCACATCACATTGTTGCCCGGCTGCAGGTGACGGCTGGATTACGGGAAGATGCATGATGCCGTCAAGATGTTCAGCGGGGCTCGTCTGCGTGCAAAGCTACACATGCAGCTTCTTTTCGGTCATAACACAGACGCTTTGCGTGTGCAAACACAACTCACCGGTTGGGAGCGACCTGCCAGCCTCGGTCTGTTTTGCAGCAGACATCGCTGGGGCTTTTTCAGCCTTAAGGCGCCGCTATCAATGGATTCTCAAACATCCACATTTTTCACATTTCTTTTGTGCAAAATGACCCATGGCACCATAATTTGCATGAGGGAACTTGCACGGCTTTATCTGATAGCGCCGTATTAGTGTGTATGATTGGTGGGGAAGTTTGTTGCTGGCAGCAAAATTCTTTTTCAACCAGCCTTAGCATATGAGTAAATACCTCTGCTATAGAAGCTATTTCCCCTCCTCTGGCCAGCAGAAGATCAGTCGTGTGTGTGTGTGTGTGTGTGTGTGTGTGTGTTTGGAGAATGGTATAAGGTGGGATTGCAAATAAAAGTCTTGACCCCGGGCTGTGGAATTCCAGGGGTCGGCATTCGAGGAACATGCCCAGCCCTAAGAGCAGGCGAGCCCAAATCCCCCTCTGGGCGACTTCAGCCTTACACAACGTGTCTGCAACACACACACACACACACACACACACACACACACACACACACACACACACACACACACACACACACACACACACACACACACACACACACACACACACACACACACACACACACACACACACACAATAAGCAGACAGTCCCCTACCCCCTTCCCTTTGTTGTTGTTGTTTTCTCTTCTCCCCCTCTCACAATGGAAAGGCATCTCCACTCTCTAAGGGGCCACAGTGAGAGATCTGCTCAGTAGCGGAACAATAAACAGAATCTATACTGTCAACGCTCTGCAGCTACCTTGGACTTTAGTCCAACAACTGATTCTTAGATATAAGGAGTAGATAAGGCGCAGACACGCATGCTCCAGCAGGAGTAGTAAAACTCCCCAAAAAAACACTCCCCGTCTGGTTGTTGATAAAAAGGCGCTCGCAGGCAACTTGAAACACAATCAGGCTCTCGGGGACGGGGAGCGCTCGTCGCTGAGGCACCAGCAGCATCCAGGCGCTCGGTGAGTCGCTGTCGATACAAAGCTCCTTTGAGCTTGAGCATTGTCTTCTCCCTGGCTTGCTCTCTATGATTAGTCAGCAATCTGCTATCGTACAGGGCCCTGGCCTACTTCTTCACAGGAATTCGACCTATGACATCAGTCGGCAGCAAAGAGGCCAAAGTCTGTCCGCCGTGGGCCTTAGAAAGTTCAGGTGGAACCGTTTCAACGGTTTGGCTGTTTCGGACCTCCAGTATAAGTGATCGGCCCCCTTTTTTCTTTTGTCTCACTCACAAACATAAAAAAAACATTCTGAAATAATATGAAATGAGCAGCAAAGTGAGAGATCGTGAGAAGAGATGACACAACAGAGACGTGACAAAAAACAGACACAAGGTAGACAAAATGAAAAAAAATAAATAAATAAAGTTTTTCTTATATAACCATGACCGAAGACTTTCAAAACCACAAACCATAAACCGGATTCAGTTTCTAACGGTAAGCGAGCCTTTGAATGCCTGAAGCTCACGTTAAAGACATAATAAGTCGTCACATTGTCGGTTGCTGTTTGTAAACACGGCATTCAATATTCCCCCCCTCCCCTCCGGCTCGACGAGCGAGGGAGAGAGAGCTAGGGAGTGAATGGAGAGAGGGAGCGGCGTTACCGAGAACAAAAGCTGCGAATCAGAGGAATAACAAGATATTTTCCGATCTCTCCTCTGCGGTTACGTTCTAAAGCACAAATAAACACATTCACACCTCCGAAAAAAGGCGCCGCACGCTTCATCCCGCTGTGGCCTGCCTGCTCTCTCTGCAGCAGTGCCAGGTATGAGAGGTCCGTGTGGCGTATGACCTGGGAATGCACACCCGGTTTATTGGCTGCAGGTTACACCCGAACACAGGGATGCTCTTTACTGCCACCCTGAAGATAACCGAACACAGCAACACAAGAAGACATGAGGAAATGCAGGCAGAGGGCGGATAGAGACCCACTTCTAGACCATGAGTGATGCTTGAGAGGGATGATCTTTCACGGTTAGGGTTATCAGTCTATACATTGTTTGTTTGTTTTTTAATTGCTAAAGTTAACCATTAGGAAACCATATATTTGATGACACATCCACACTGTTGACATTATATGTGGGAGAGAAATAAATTACCAGCGATACGTAATTTACATTTCAGATGTTGTGATCATCTTCCAAAAATGTTCAGAGGTCTCGATGGTGCACACACACACACACACACACACACACACACACACACACACACACACACACACACACACACACACACACACACACATGCAGAGATGAAAAAGACACTGGAGGAGGAGGGGTTAGAGGGAAGAAAAACAGAAAACATGAGAAACGGGGGAAGAAAGAGTGATTAATCCTCCCATTGGGGGTGTTCTCAAGACGTTTCTTTCAACCCCCCCCCGCCCTCCAACCTGTCTACTTCTCTGTGAGAAGGTTTGATGTTGCATTCTCTCTTATCAATAGCACCTTTGCATCAATTACCAAACAAAAACATCCTTCAGAAGGAAGGGGATGGGGGAGTAGCGAGGGGTGGCTGGGGGGTTCTCTGAGGGAGTGTGGGAGAAAACCTCCTTGTTGCACATTCCAGGCTTTTGTCATCTCTGGGAATTTGTTTCCTGTCAACTTCTTAAGCCAATAGATAATATGTTATCAGGGATGAGAGCAGCGCCCCCTCCACCTCCACCTCCCCCTCCTATGATGAGAGAAGAAAATATATTTGAGGAAATACCTTTTAAGTGAGACGTCTCCTGTAGTGATGAATGCGTGCTGGTTTATGTGTGGCGATGATCATTAAATCATGAGGAGAGGAGACTCAGCACCACATCCTCCTCACCTAAAAGAATTATCAAGAGGGCCGATAAAGTCAAGGGGCCGCCAGGTTCTTACTCGAAGTGGCATAAAAGATGTTTACAGATTTCGCTCTAATATGGATGTTTTTGGGGTATTATTTCATAGCCATTTGGCCTAATTTATGAGGTGCTCCACACATGAGCTCGTTGGGTTTTTACAGCCCTGTGTTTCCCAGTGTCTGCACAGAGATGTGTGTGCCCTCTAGACGGCCAGCCTGGGGCCAGTAAACCTCTCTATGTACAGGCAACCGCAACCATTCTCTCTAAATTACATCACCTTTCCAGATCCCACCAGTGAAATCGAAGCTCAGCTGCTGCTGGATTCACTTTTTGTTTCCTTTTTTTTGGTACTTTTCCTTTTTGTTTCTAGATTTCTTACGTTCAGCGCGTGAGATGCTTTTTTTTTTACTTATGACCCTGGTAACACCTACAGCAGTTCTTTAATCGCAATCATCGCGATATCTAGAACCTGTTTACGTTACAGTTTTTTCAAGTGAAACCTGTGCCCCACATCATCTTCTCCTTTTACGTCCCTTCTTGCAGACCGGCTTGGAAGGAAGTGACTGTGGGTCGGTGGTATGTCTACAAAGTAAACAGTGGCTAACGGAGGCCTGGACCAGGCTTATCAGGTCGCCTCTGTCTGATTGACCCTCCACTCCCTCTTTGTTTAGACGTCCTGACAGGCGGGTCACCACTCCACATCCTCCTCCGCCTCCGTTCCATTATTCCCACAATTTCATGTTGTAAAAGTGAAAGGCCATGTTTTACTTCTTTACTTGAAGGGCAAACAAGCAGCCGGAGGTGCTTTCGGGGGGGGGGGGAGAAACCAAACACTGCAATAAAGGGGCTCGGGGCTGCCACCTGAGACACCGCAGGTCATGATGCTTAGACAAGCATCTCCGATATGTGGCACCTCCTACAGAAACAGTAGGGAAAGGTAAACGCTCGGGGAAAAAGGTAAAGGCATGTTGAGGGCCGTTGGCAAATATTTACAGCTCACTTGGACAACAGGAGGAATGCAGGGGAACGTCTCTATCAGAGGTTACCCCCCCCTCCCACCTTCCTCTCTCTCCCCTCTGTGTGTGGCACTGCTGTGTGCTTCAGCTGGTCCACAGGTCCGTCTGAGGCCACTGTGGCCTGTCAGCCTGTCAGATTAAAGCCGGGGTCTCCCAGTCTTCCCTTAAATGCCACACGCTTTGTTTTCATTGAGGAGGGGTGCAGAATGCGTGTGATCTCTTGTCGGCCTCCTTCTCATCCATCTCTGCCAGAAGCTGAGGAGGCACAGGGGGTAAATGGGGGTTCAGGCGGGGGCAAGGGGCAGGGTCACACAGGGGGAAGAGCAGGGTCAGAGTTTAAGCTAGGTTACCCCCAGCTTTTGCACTAGAGTGGTGAGGACATGCAGAGAGAGGCCTCGCAGACACACACACACACACACACACTTCTCTGCCCACCAGTAATAAAGCCTTCCACTGACATTTTGCTCATGTCTGCAACACTGCCGTTATTCATGCAGAGTGTGGCCTGTTATTGAGTGCAGATGTTGGGCTGTAATGAGCAGTGGCTCTGGCACTGACTACCCGGTGATGAACAGAGGGCTGTGCTGTGCCCAGACATGGAAGAAGAGAGAGAAAGAGAGGGACGAGGAGACTTGAAATGGATGAACTGAATGAAATGAGGCTTTTGTTGTAAGGACTAATGAAGATGAGGAGTTGAAGTTTGAAGGGTCTTTTTTTTTTTTTTGCAGGTGCAGAAGATGTCGACAGTCACCTGTGATGTATGGAGATATGTAACTGCATCTTCGGCTGTTAGAAAATAGATACATCAAAGAGATAAGACTGAAAGGGGAATTAGAAAAGAATGATGGAGAGAGAGCAAAAGAAAAAGGAATAAATCCTTTGTTGTTGTGACTCTGTACTCTTCCCCCACGGACTGATGAGGTCCACACCAGATGTGGATCGAGTGAACATTGGTCAATTCCCGTTGGAGCCTTAGGTCTTACCCAATCAGCTGGTATCAGGCTCTGGGTTCAAAGATCACGTGTCAGGGAACCTACCGTATACACATCTGAAAGATTCTGCGGCTCCATTATGTACATAAAATGTTAAGGCAAGTAGTTTACGGTAAATGATTACACAATGAGAATCACCATAGTTCACTGGATGCACATGACATGACTTGTCCTCCCAGCAACTTCACTTTTTAACTGTGAGATCAGCAAAATTCTTGCAGGATTTCCTCAGGAGGGCGAAACTATTGAGAAACAATTGAGGGGGCCCATTTGAAAGTGTTCGCTTCCCCAAAATCCGCGCTGGTGCAAGTGAAGAACCTAAAGATAGCATGCATCATCCAGTGATTCATCATGTGAGAGAAGGAGTTTCAGCAATCGCTTCGGATTCAAGTCTGTCATGCTTGTTGAGTAGCAAAGTATAAGATACAGTCTGTAAAATCATAATTTTCCTCAAATTTAGGAAAGCAGGAAAGTGTCTGAATGAAAGCAAATAAAAAGTTTTGGGGCACCGGTGAAGTGCTTATCAAACAAAAGGCCGGGACCGGCCAGGGTTCAGAAAAAAAATATCTTATCTCTGTCTGTTCCACTGTTAAACTGTTTGACTGACTGTCTGGGAATATGTGAACATTACTCTCCCTGGCGCCATGACACACACTAACTGTGAAGGCCAACGTACAGCATTGGACTCTGGTCGGATTCTATATCATCACGTATATATTTTGATGCAAGAGATGTATTCGATCACGTAACGATTTTGAACTTGAACCTTTGAGTTCGTCTCTTGCCTACGCAGTGTCATTTACAAGCAGATTCAGGCTCTCCTCTAATTGAATTTAATCACCTATCGAGACATTAGTGATGGCAATAAGAGGAGGAGGGAGGCTCCAGCAGCAGAACATCCAATAGCAGACTGTGCAAATGTCTGAGCCTCTGTCCATGGTCCTGAACCACTCATCTACATAGACCTAGAGTAAGTAGAACAGCCTGCCCAGGCATTTGAGAAACATGCCACCCAAAAAGAGTTACGTTCAAGAAAGAAAAATGCACCAATTTCACACAAAAAAAATATTTGTATGCGGCCACAAAACATGGTTGGAATTATCTTCCTTTTTTTTGGCTAATCATTCAAATTTTACACAGAAAAAAAATATGTCTGAAAGAATAACAGATAATACTGCTGTACATAAATGTGTCACTTGTCTACGTCTTTCAAGCGAGGAAGAAATACTTGTAGACACAGCCGCTGTACCTGGGAGTAGACGTGCACAGTCACTTCAAATTCCATGAATAATTGAAAAGCTATTAAAAGTTAAAAGTGTAACGTAAACAGAGCAGACTATCTGCAAGACAGCTTCCCACTGTCTTCTGTCCCCCCCCCCTCCCCCCCATGCCATCCTCCTTTGTTTTCACCTTCCCTCGCGCTCTCCTGAGATGTCAAAGAAGTAAGTGTGCCGGGAAGAACAGAGCACTCACCTCAAATGGCGTCCGCTCACATAATGCATGAGCAGACGTTTTCAGTAAACACCACAACAGGAAGTTGTTCGCATCTACGAAACATCCTGCTCTAAAAGTTAAATGACACGCTGCAAATAAGTTGTCTCGGCCAGCCACCGTGACGAAGACAAATATGAGCTGCCAGTGAGCAAGACCGCTAAAAACACAGAGACGTTCAACTGAATCCATTAATTAGACGACTTTTTCACAGTTTTTACAGAGGCTTGGTGTTAACAGGGAGACTGTGACTCCCTGCGGATGTGCGTATGTGTCTTACTCACTTCAAGTCGCAGCCCGTAAACCGTGAAAGATCCCGCTGTGAGCGCCTGACCTTTCACCCTAATAATGTCCACATCACTCAAACTCACTCCTCGTGTCTAACGCACACTCTGTGATCTTCGTTCAACTTAATCGTTAGAACTATAGCTGACCAGTCTGATATACAGTTGAATAAAACATTTCAATCAGGAGACAATTATTTGAGATTAGGCGTTTTCAGACCGGAGACTTTTTCATAATTCTGAGAAATTGACTTCCTCTTTTTATTGTGTCAGCAGAACAAGAACCTGGAATCATCAGAGTTCTTAGAAAGCCTTTAGAAGCACTTTTTCAGCTCCTATATTAGAGTTAGTTAGTTATCTACTCCCCCAGCACATGAGAGACACAAGTCTATTGGTGATTGGTCGAACACAAGAGCCAGTGCAGCAACTACTGTTTGTAAAGACCCGTTATCCGTGTAAACAACAGACAACACAAATAACAGAAAAATGAATGAAAACACTAAGAGGCCAAGACCAGTTTGAGCCAAACCCATTAGCACAAAGGCTAACCCGGTAGCACGACGGCTAAACCAATGAGCCGAAGAACAATGGATCTGCACAAAAATCGCAAAAGGTATTGTCGTGACATCGTTTTTGCTTGTGGCATGTAACAGCGTTGTTGATTTATTCGTATACTGTCAAAAAAAAAAAAGAGCTAAAAAGCTGTCGGGGGAGCTCCCCAGTCGGCTGCTCCTCCCAGCGACTCCACACACAAGTATTTGGTCCAAAAATGCCTAGAATGTCTTGAGGGACTAGACCCAACGAGACCTCCAAGTCATTTCAGGAAATGCCCCAAAACAACACGTTTACCCTCCAGTCACAACGCCCTCTAGTGGCCATGAGAATGTTGACTCTTGTCTGTTGGGAGGAAAGGAGGAAGTAGTCATATTGTTACAGTGCCACAAAGTCCACAGAGGGAGCAGGCAGGCTGCATGGTCGTGTCAATAAACTGTTGGACTGCTGTCATTTCCCGTCTCCTACATTTAAAGTTATTATCCTAAATATGACAACAAAAGTCCCCTAACTTTAACAAAGTGGGAATTTTAACTCAAACCAGGGCCTTTTCCTAAACCTAACAAAGCTGTTTTTGTGCCTAAACCTAACCAAACCTCAACCACAGTGGGGTAAAATCAGAAAACAGTTTTATTTTTGAAACAGTGATGTTGTCCTGTCGATAGCGCCTTCAGTTTATTTGGACAGGAATAATCCCCTGATGGAGTCTAGACGCTGGTGGTGGAGTGGGAGTGAATAACAAGCATAGCTGAAGATTCAAATGGATGTAATGTGGGTGAATAGGGGTGGAGGTTGTGGGCCACATCAATAGGACACAGTCAGTTGACATCAGCATAAAAATAATCAAATTTGACAGCAATTAGATAACGGCGGCACGCAGAGGTTGTGGCAAAATTGGATTGTCCAAAGTGAAAGGTGTCAATGCGCCTAGTCAGCTGATTAGGTCGGAAGCGGAAACAAATAAAGTCTTGACTACAAAGGCAGATTTCCACCAGGTGTTTGTGCAATGACCGCTGCCGTATCATGTGACTAATGAACACAACCCACAGTTGGCTGAACCCTGTCGTAAAACACACTTCATTCAAACCGCCACCCCCCACTGTGGGTACAGATCCTCTCTGCTGTGTTATCACCAGCGGCCCCTACCAGCCAGGGTTTCTGGTTAAGAGCAGTGTCAGAGTTAGCAGGCAGCGGCAGCATAAAACAGGCAATAAAAGGTATTTTGAGAAAGTGCGAGTCACCACAACCACCAGAGGTCTTTGAGCATGCAGCCACAACTGGGCACCCAAAATATTATACAGCAGAATGTGAGATTAGCCATGGCTAGACACAGAGGTGCTCACTCACTCACTCACAACAAGATGCTAAGGCTAAGCAACGGCGCTAAGAAGAAACAAACTGGTCGCCAAAATAAAATCTTACGCATTTTACGTCGTATGTGCAAAACCCTGGATATGTTGAATCACGATGTTTCAAAACCAAAGATTTCATCTGGACATTTCAGATATGTGTTTGTGTAGCAAAACTACATTTCGTATCAGCATTTAAACAGGTATTTGTTTACGTTGTAGTGATTGAACCATTTGTGCTGCTGTTGCGTCTCATTTCAGGGTTTAGGTAACAAAACGACTCAGTTAGGTTCAGTAAAAGTTCACGGTTTGGGTTAAAAGAAGAATGTTACGAAACAAATTAAAAATACAACATGATGCCGTTGCTGACATTTTAACATTCGACTTTCTGATACAAACAGAGCATAGTTTGCGCTAGGGTCGTTCATAATTAACCGTGCTATCAGTTAAACAGCTTGTTTTTTAAATGTTTAATTAAGTCAGAATTTGTACGTCTCAGTGGAGCAGCATGTCACTTTAATAAGAATAGCACAGTTCCACCTTAAAGCTCAGCCCACCTTAAATCTGTGCTCACCATACATGACTTGTTAGCAAACCCTCTCGTCCGACAAACCACGACTCGGGACTTCATGCGTGATGTCACGGTGACATGTTCACTTGTCAGTAACATCGTTCTTCTGATCCTCCAGTCTTTTTCATGGAAGATGAACAATGACAATATCCATAGAGATCCACTGTGTGATGATATGTAGTGTAGATACAGTATATTATAACCACAGGGGGTCCTTAGAGTATACTGTTTAGTGTTATCCCCATCATCCCCCATCTTCACGTCTCTACCCCCCACCCAAGCGCCTCCTCTAAAGGGAAACCGGTATAAAATTCTCTGGCTTCTCCGGATTCTTCAAGACCGACGTTACGAGCAGTGACCCTTCCGATGTATCACAAGCTCCAACTTGCTGTGGCGGGTCACTGATTAACCAGTCTTGATAAGATCTGTTGGCTGAGGCGATAAGGCCTCTCGTGTCAAACACAAGGGGAGATCATTGACACTCCCGTCGCATTATGAAACACGACGCTTCAGCAGCAACCCGTCTTTTCGCAGAAGAGGAAGGTTGATTGATTGACTCTGTTCTCTCTCCCTCTCACTGTGTGAGATGTGCAACCCGGCCGTCGCTGCTCTCCTCATCCAACACGGTCACCTTTATCACAATTTAAATGGGAGGAAATACAGAGCGCTGTCTTTACTGGACAGAGGAGTTGTTAAGGGATCAAACTGAAACATGTCACTTCAGGGTGAAAGCACCGATTGTAGACAGATTTTCAAGTAAAACTGAATGGAACAAATTCAAGTTTTGGATTTTTTTTTTCCACCAAAAAAGAAAAAGAACAGTTTTGCGTAGTTTGCACATATGAGGTGAATGCATCATCTTAGCCGTGGTATCCATGTGGTATGTTCCATGTGGTTGCCAGAGAACTGTACAGTGTTTAAATCAACAGACATCACCATAGTGACACTTTTTATAAACTAAAGTACTTCTGCCACGTTCCTGTGTGTGATGAACGGGGAAAGAGTTAGAAGGAAGAAAAAGGTTACTTTTTTGATTTGGGCTTCGGGTTCCTTCTGTGTGGAGTTTGCATGTTCTCCCCGCGTCAGCGTGGGTTCTCTCCGGGTTCTCCGGTTTCCTCCCACAGTCCAAAGACACGCAGGTTAATTGATGGCTCTAAAGTGTGAATGTGAGTGTGAATGGTTGTCTGTCTCTACGTGTCAGCCCTGTGATAGACTGGCGACCTTACGACCCTGAATAGGAGAAGTGTTTAAAGATAATGGTTGGTTGGATGGATGGATGTCCTAAAAAAATACCCATATGTGCGCTGAAAATTATTTTTGCTGCAACTGTTTCTATCCATGCTGGCCATAAAGAGGTTCTTTATCGATCTAAATCATGGCCAGAACGGACATTAGAGGGAATTAACCAACCAGTGACTCCTTCTGTGTACGTATGGGCATGTTGCTATTGTTTTTAGACAAGCAAGAAAAAAATGTGAACAATTGTTAGAATTGGCTTTGTTCACTTTCGACTTGTACTTTTTCACTGGTTGTGCTCATTAGAACAGTGTGATGGTTAACCTGATAAGAAGAAACCCGTTGGATCTTCAAGGCCCTCTTTGATCTGACAGTTAGGTTTGCTAGAATAGATACACGCCTCAAAGACAACACCCATACATGTTTTATATTACATTTCTATAAATTCACGTCAGAGATAGCTGACCAATAAGACTAGGTTGCCTGCACGTTTAACCTCTGTACAGGGCAGTCCCAGCCCGAGAAGATAAAATGTGACCAGCACCCGGAAACAGGGCTGAGATCCTGTGGGAGCTCTGCCATCCCGAGCCCAGCGCTGCCACACTTCACCTGTGACCTGAATAAATATATCTGTGAACTGAAGAGTTCTCCAGTTTATCCTTGGGCTTCCAACAAAAGAGCTGGGGGTTAATACTATAAATACCACTAAATAATTGCAAAATAATTATCGTAATTCACACCTTTGTGAAACTCTTGGCATTTTTTTCCCTGAGAATCTAAAGCATGTCCGACTGGTTGAGACTTGATAAATGTTGCACCATTTCACTGCCATACTTCATGTGCAGCAGCTTTGGTTACTGGAGTAGATCTGCCCTGCAGCTCATGGCACACATTTACAGATCCGTATCCAAGCCTCTGAGGTCAACACCAGAAGCCTGGCTGTTATTCCTGGGAGCGGGACGCGTGGTGGAACAGGACGTGTGGCAAAAGGAAGCTCAGACACACCGAGAGGCCGTCCGCCGAGGCTGATGATTAACAGAAGAGCCAACCAGGAGAGGCAGAATCCAAACTCCACCCTCGCTACGATTGGTGCAAAGAGTAGAGGCTGTAGACTCGCTGAACCCCCGCACTCCCCTGTCCAACGGTCCCTCCCAATTGGCACGGACTTAGATCTTTGATAAGATCCTCAAAAGCCTTCATTCATAAATTCAACGAAAGTTCATTGATAAAAAATAAGTGTATAAATATTTTGAAGTAGTGTCTTTCTTATCAATAATATAATATAAGAAAAGATAGAAATATCTGAATATGCATTACAATAATGTTTATTCATCAATAATGAATTTTGATCAATGATTGAAGTAAATTTAAGTGACTGATCTCACTTCTTCTGTTGGTTCATACACGTGTCCCTCCTCTACCTCCACCTGCCTCTTCCTCTATGTTCTCGGTGTCTAAATGCACACAAAGTCACGTACACGGATACGTAAGCTCAGACGAAAAACACCTAAAATTCCTGCACTCACGCACATGACACAAGCTCATCGCTCATGCACACACATTTCCACTGCAAACAGTCACTTTTCATGTGAATTATACTTCCAGGCATGGGAGCAAAGACCTTTGCTTAGCACAGGCTGCCCTTGAGCAGATAGCTCTGTTTGATTTGCAAGATTTTGGACCTCAGGTTCAGAGATGCCCTGGGAAAGAAATGTTCTGGGAAGCACGTGGATCAACAGACATTTCATCATGCCTTTCATCTTTACTGTCAATGTGCTTTTAATTTAAAAAAAAATGAAGAAAAGATTTTAAAGAAGATTTTGTCACTATCTATTACAGAGATTAAAGGTGTCGATCTGCAGCAAATCAATTTCAAAGACTCCACAACCAGACAATTGGATTCTTTTTTTTTTTTCCTTTAGAAATCTTTTATTTGAAATTAGATCACAGTGTGTTTCAGGGAGAATTCAAAGAGGTCAAAATGCCTCTCGAGTAAAAAGAATCATCGACAGACCTCGGCTGCAAGGAGAGAGAGAAAAAGCCAACTGTCGTCTGTGGTTTTGTGGCATTCATAGGCCATCGATGCCCTCATTCTTTTACGGAGTGTATTACAACAATATTTAAAAATGAAGTCATCCTTTCCCCCTAGTAATACTTGAGGATATTTATTCAGCGAGAGGTATCATGACTTCACGCAGGATGTGACCTCAAACGAATCGGATGACATAATTGCTATCACCTGCGCGATGCCCAGACATTCCTGAGGCCCATCAGCGCTGCGGAATAATCCCCCCTCGCCATCGTCGAAAACAAAAAAACAGGCCACAAAAGGGGGTTTTCTGTAAGCATGCGAGAGTGGATTTCATCTTAATGTGACAGAATTTCCTACCACCAACGCCGATGTTTCAACACTGCTGCACGCTGCCAAAGGATTTCCATGCAGCCTGTGTCGTCTTTGGCTGCCTCTGGGGATTTTGTCTGGGTCGTAGTGACCTGAAGTGTTGTGGGAGTTGTACATGCAGCAGCAGCAGCAGCAGTAAAAGTAGTAGATCTGCTTGTAAAGTTGCAGCAGCCGTTTGGACTGACAATGGGATGTGTCAGAGTTGAATATCAGAAATCCATTAATGGCATTCCTGTTGATGCGTGCTCCGAGACTTTTGGAGAAATGCCACCTTGATTTCAAAAGCCACATTGGTATGGTGCCATCTCTCCCTCCCTCTCTCTCTCTCTCTCTCTCTAAACCACACACACACACACACTAAGGTGTGTGATCTAGTCTTCCAGCACTCACAATGACATCGCCTTTACTTAATCTGGAAACTCCCTCGCCTGTGCTGTACAGTACCACAGTTAAAGATCTGACATTTACAACAAACCAAGTAGTTATACTAAAATGTATTTTTGTACACTGTTTTTGAATTTTGTCCAAAACACCTCCCACAAAAAAAAAAAACCTCGCTGTGGACATAAATACAAACTGGACAAAGCAAGTGGGAATAATAATGCAAAATGTGGTTGCACTCGTTGCCAAGGTGGGACCATGAATTAAAGAAAAAAGAATACAAGATGAAACAGACCGTTTCTTAATTAAATTTGGTCAGTGGTGGGAGAAGTATTTAGATTAGAAGTAGTCTAGAAATACTCTATTATAAGTGTATTTTAATAACATGTTATCACTCCTACTCACAGACGCTTGGTCAGGACCCCTTGGCGTCACTTTTTAAATGCACCTGGTACCCCTTTAGCAACATGCAGGCCTCCAGCATGTGATTAACGTTGTGAATTCACGTTCGTTATGGAACCTATACATACATAAACAACCTGTATGTGACATACATGTGACACTTTGACCTCAGGCGGGACATGAACAGCAGTCTCCTTGTAAAAGTGAGAGTGAAAGTCCCGTGTTTATCTTTATGCCTCACCTGACTTCCTCCTTTACTCCCGTCATACTTACTACAGCCACTAGAGGCAGCAGTACATGTGCAAAACTGACTCCAGAGGGATACGTGTGTAGGGCCACTGACCATGCATCTGTATGTGACGAGTTGGGAATATGAAGGGCTGATTTAAAATGTTACTTTACACAAATATCGTCTACAAAATCTACTTCAAGTATAAAAGTCTAATTATTCACTGCACACAAGATCCTGAAGAGGTTAGCGTAGATGTTGCAATAGCATCACAACTGGAGAGTGAGTGTCACTGAAGGCTTTTCTCGATGTCAAAGATGTTATTTTGCTCTTGTTTTTTGGTTTTGGTAAGAGTTTTATTGGAAAGTGGTTCCAATCACCTGCCAAGTATTTTTTTTGTTTGCGATGGCTTCTCCTCAGATGGTTCTGTGTCTCAAACCATCTGGTGAGTCAGATTTGTAATTTGTATCTGTAGCCACATTGGGCGTTTTACAACCAAACTCCTCTGTTCTTCATTTGTTTTACATGAAAAATATGTAATTTAACGAATAATGGGAGGAACTGGGAGGAAGTATCGCAACATGAGAAGAATAATGCAAAGCACAAGAACCTCAAATTTGGTACTCGAGCGAATGCACTCAGTTACGTTCCACCACGGACATTCTGTTTGAAACCTTTTTCGGATGTTCTGTCATGACGGATTAAACGGACGTAGCTCACAGGAACCCACTTTTTTTTTTAAAAAGGCCACCACGGTTTATGATTGAAGTCTGATTCAACGTTTGTACAAAGTTTGCCAACGCATTTCTATCATTCACGTTGGTCTTCTTAAATTCATTCCAGAGTCGGTGAATTGTTGAAACTCGTCCTCACGGTTTCCAACCTCCTGCAAAATACCAAGAACTGTTAAAAACACGGGGTGAACTTTGACCCAAAGACAGCAAACAGAAACCCCGACTACTATTATTAACCATCTGTCCATTTTCTTTGGTCATCACGTGTTTCACACAATGTAACGTCTTGTTTTTTAAAAACACTATCACATGCTGATATGTGAGAACCAGTCATCTGTCAAACCATGAGGATGTTTTGCAGAACTTTTTTTTTTGCCAAATGAGTAGAGCACTGTCACTAGTGAATGGTGAATAGTGAATGGGGAGTGGGGGGCCGTTGTCCGGCCTAATTGCCCACAGGCCACATCAAGCGTCTGTAGTTTGGGAATGTGTCTGTAATAGGTCAATATAATGATTCACACTGAGCTCTGCCTCTGTGATAAACGGAGGAAATGAATTCAAACCATATATGAAGCTGAAATATTTTTGAGGGGATGACTCTTTTCTCCTGCTCAGACTTGAGAGAGCCCACACAGTAATAAAATAAAAAAACTGCTCCGCCGACATGCCGTGGAACAATGGCTACAAACACACCCAGGAGTGGTCACGCATGCCTCCTCGCGGTTGCCCTGAAGGTCAAGTGTAGGTTACTCACTGACCTCAGTGATAATGTTTCCACAGTTACTCTGCCTTCATACGTCCGACAGACTTATAAGGTCAGAGCAGAGGGCCGTCACCCGCAAACAGCTCATCAGCATTCGTCCAGTGAGGAAAGGTTTGTTTTTATATTTTCTCGATTTCAAAAAGTCTGAGCCATCATTTCTGTCGACGATAATATTTTACTCACCAAAAAAAAAATAATGCTGAGATATGGGTTTGGTGAAAACTGTCGAGCACGACTAAGTTCAAAGGACGCCGCGTACGTGGAAAAGCAGGCGGGTTTAAACAAGTTCGGCTCAACCAAATTAACCAACAGACTGAAGGGAAAACAGCGGCGAACAAACCAGAAATTCTCATCGGCGGCATCAGTCTGTACGTACGACTACAGCAAGTAAGGGAAGAAAGACTTCAATGCCTACATATGAGAGGTTAACATAGATTAGTTAAACTTAAAACCAGTCTCAGTGTTCTCTCTCAAGAACGAAGAAAGTCTCAACAGTTCAAAGAGTCTAAAAAGAAAATAAGATACTACTTGACCTCACGCAATTTGAGAGATTTAATTAATTGTCCATTTAAAATATTAAATAATGGGATTTTAGACCGGAGAGCCCAACAAAATCCACAATCAACTTCAAGAATCTCACCGCAGGCTGCGTTCATGTTCACAACAGTTCCAAGTCTGTAACATGGTGCATATACGCTTTACAGTCACCTTGTTGAGAAACTCAAATCCAGAATGTCACTAGCAAAGTGTGGGTTGAGCCCTGCACAGTAGCTGAGGATTTTACAACAGTCTAATACAACAGATCAGTCCACACAATCATCATTAGACGCGTCTGAGCATGTGGCCACTTGATCCCCATAACAGGGTGACAGTGAACTGGAGAGAGAGAGAGAGAGAGAGACATAGAGAGAGCACTCAGATGGTTATTTTTTATAGGGCTCGCAGCATTAGTATACTAAAGCCCATTTGCAGATGGAACAACTAAATTCAGCTGTGCACAAGTATTTCCTGAATGTCTCTATGAATAAAATCGTCCACCACATTACCATCGCAGTAGACTTGCAAGCAGTGGAACTCTGGCCACATAAAGTTACCATTATAGAGCTGAGGATCTCTCTCATCCTCGTTTGATGGAGAAAAATAACATGAACCGTTAGCCGCAATGCCACAGCAGACGGGCTACTGTAGGCTGCGTATGTCAGTCTTCATTTAACAGTAGCCCTTTTTTTTTTTTTCCTTTCTATCACACAATCTGGCCCTGATCGCCGAAGCCACAGCTTGTACGTTTAAAAGGACCAGTAAAAAAAACCTGTCACGATCGCACTGTCTCTCCCCCCCCCACCCCCGAAATAAAAAAGCCACGCACCGTATAAATACTTAAAAGTCAAGTGCTGGACGGTGGCAACAAGTGGTGATCTAATGATGACATCATCTTATTTTGACAGTTGCCCCATTTAATGTGGAAACGATTAAAGAGGAAGACAAAGAGGGATTTCACCCATTACCCATTAAAGTTAACCACCAAATTACATGGGATTTTATAGGCCATAAATAAGAAAATGCTGCTGGATTTTGCCCTCCTCGAGCCACTGTTGAACCTCCCGTGTGTGTGTGTGTGTAAGCTTGGAGGGGGGGGGTAGACTACGCTGCGGGACTCACCCGACCGGCTGCTGCAGACACCCGGCGAACAGAACTACAGGAAGTGCACACGGTTCGTAGTGGAGGCTTTGGACGCGGAATAAAACAAACGTACACTTATTCACTTTCATCGCATTGAGCTAAGTTCAAGGCTATCAAATTACAGTCCTTTCTTAGCCAGCCACCACAGTGGGGAGCATGTTAACTGTGCCGACTTCTTGAACGCTCCAATTCCTGGAAAGCAATGGGCAAAGCTTATTTACAGTTAATTATCTCACGCAGCTCCCTCCCATCCATCCATGCAGCCATCGCGGCAAAAGATCTCCTAGCACTTTCACCATTGCTCCCCTCGTTCTCTGGCCATTTGGTTATGATTTACTACCAAAGAAGTTTACAGCAGATTGTTCCTTCCTCTCCTTTTTTTCCCCCCTTCTTCTTCTCCCCGTGTATTCCCTTTCCATTCTGATCTGTATTATGGCGTTTTATTGTGTTTTGTTTGTTTCCCCCGTTATTCCTTTCATCTTCCAGTCTGTCTGGCCTCATATCATTTTTAAAGTGGACCCAAATGCTTTCTCTGGCACTTGCCAGCGTGCGCTTCCAGTAAGTCTGAGACATAAATCGAATATTTGAAAAAAGACAAATAAATACAAGTGTAAATAAGCCCTTGGAAATGGTCTTAGCAACTTCTGTGTATAATTAGGCTGTCATCTGTGAGGATGTGCACATGTCCACACACATGTCCGTTAGAGCAGCTAGTCTCTGGTGGGCCTCAGAACGCCACCTAGTGGGCTGCGGCCGTACTGCCAAACTAAAAAATACGGGGGTTTTTTAGCATTTATAAAGCTAGCTATTTGTATATCTGAATGTGCTCGCGAATTAGCATTAATACAAAAAATTAAGTAATTCAAAGCACAATTTCATGACCAGTGACATTTCAATGGTACCAGCTCAATCAGGTGGAGACAAACCAGAGCTAGCTAGCATTCCCTGGGATTTGTTTTTTAAAATAGAAAATACAAAGTGGGAGACAACCTTATGTACTTTAAAGCTCCAAAGTGTATAATGAACAAATGAATATACTTTACATTTGGGCAGTGACAGGCGAGGGTAAGCAGAATATTTATTTTTGGTAAGCTATTTACAGTTACATTTATTTTTTCCCTTTTTATCATGTTATGTGTTTTTCCTCATTTATTGGGCATGGTGGTCCAGAGATTTTTTTTTCTTTAAAGGGGATGCAAGATGTTAGCAGCTGTTTTCGTCTACATTAGTGTGACTATGCCCCGTTAAACAATGTGTGAAATGTTTCTTGTGGGGCTGCAAACGAGTGACGACCCCCCCCTCACGCCGCAGACCACCAAGCACCCCACCCCTAATTTATCTTACCGCTTTGTGTCTCACTGCTCACTCACTGCTGTCTGGCTGCGAGTCCAAATTAGCTTCCAGGAACACAAGAGAACGAGGGATGGAAGAAAGACGGAGAGAAAGAATGACATAGTTGGCATTGCGCAAGATGATTCAGAGAAACCAATACACGTCTGGCATCTGAGAATGTCATAATCACGATGAGACGATGGGGCAACCCCGCTATTCTTCCTTCTGCCGTCTTGTTTGTGCGTTTGATCGCACACCAGAGTGCGTTTCATGCCAGTGCCGCCAGTGAGTTGGCGTATTTGCCGTGTTTATGTGTGGGTATTGTGTCTGGACTGAGTGGTCATTGTATTCCAGACATGTGGTGCTTTCGGTTCGCAGTGAGTCACTCCTACCAGCATCTGTTGTCTACCTCTGAGAGGTCTGATAAACACCAGTCGGAACCGACTGGACCTGACTGGATCTGACCACACCTTCAGGAATAAACCAGGATGGAACCGGGACGGGGGGAAAACAACCGTCGCTGTGACAAATAATACGTCACGACAAAATGTTTTATTGGTGTGATTTCTGGAAGGAATTGTGTCACTGACCTTCCCGGTGTACCATTTTGGTTAACATTCATTATGAATGTCAACCAATTGATGGGAAACCGAGTCATTACCCTCATGTCAATCAAGACACCAGGTGTTCTTGTTTGTGCAGCTCATTTTCAATAAGATGAAATCATTATTCCCTCTGCAATTTATGATTGGTTATTGGAGATAAATCTAAAATTCGGCATTGTGCAATCCTTAAATATGACTGGTAGTTTCATTGCCAACTTCATTTTCCCAGAATACCAAACTGTAATTGTAATTTTACCGAAATCATTAAATCATTTTTAGTTGTTATTAAGTGTAAAACAAAGTGCCTGTCGAGGGAAAACAGTGTCTGAATTCCCCTTAATGACGATAGAATCGGTGGGGCGGAGTCAGGCTATCGATCAACCACACACTTGGCTCGGTGAGCAGAGATATGAGACGGAGTCAGAAAGGTTTGGCTTTCCATCTCCAGAAAATATCTCTATCAGGAGATTAAGCGTTTGGTCATGTGTGTGTCTGTGTGTCAGTCTGCGGATAATCTCTTATACTGACGGACCTTTCGGCCTCATATTATTCATGCTCATTTATGACTGTATGCTTGAGGACCTCTCATGGTTGTGATGTCTAACAGTTTTTGAAAACATGTTATTGAGTGTTTTATATTCTCATTGAATGCTGACTCCTTATTTCTCTCAACTGTCCGGTAGCGATGAACTCCAGTTTGAACTGGATAATAATTAAACTGATTGCAGATCAGGTTTTCTTGTGTTAGCAGGTGCAGAGCTAGTTAGCTGTTGGCAGCCGGATGGAGTCCTATGGTGTCTTCAAACTGCAGTTTATCAACATGGACACTTTCTGTCACTTTTCATGTATACAAGGTGCAACAGCTTGGATGCCTTTGCGGACAGACTGTACAATATGTCCCACAAAGACACGTGGTAAAACCACAGAGATCTTGGAAAGACATCAGTGATGGGATGCAGCCAGGAGGAGGCTATGAATGCAGGCGTATGGCCATTCATAACAGCCTGAACACCTCCACACATCCCTTTGCCACCCCTGGGTCACCCCAGTTAAAAAATTCCTATTACCGCCACTGGGGACGCATAATCCCTTCCCTTCCCCGGAATGCCTTCATTGTGAAATATGAATGACGAAGCCAAGTCTTAATGAATGAAAGTGTGTGCAAACTATTCTGTGAGAGACTTGGAGTGGTGGGAATATAGATTATTTAACATAATTTAAATACAGGGCAGGATCTGCATCGGATTGTTCCAATTTTTACATTTGAAAAAAATATTTGAAAAGTCCTAAAAGTTCTCCCTTTAATGTTGAAGGTGACCAGCACATCACGAGGACCTCTCCCAGAAAGGGTTTCTCAGTAAGCTGCTCCCATGGGATCTGGTGGAAGATCAGTCACAAGCCCACGCCGATGCGAGTCCTCGAGGAGGCACTGAAAAAACAGGCAGCAGTATTTATCCCACTTGTGGCTGTTTTCAGGATTGGGAACAATGTTGGCTTTATGGTGTGGTTTTATCTCTCTCCGGCCACAGTCACAGAATGGTTGCTGTCTTGTGATGGCCACTGCATAAATCAGTTTTGGTGCTCCCACTTGGCAATGTTGCCGGGGCGAGTTAGATAAGAGGAGGACAAACGGGGAGATGGGAGAGAGAGAGACGGGCTGGGGAAGGTCACGAAGACAGAAGAGTTTCATCGAAAAATTGATGGAGGAGGAAAAGATGGGGAGAGAAAAGAGAGAAAAAAGGGGGGAGAGAGAGACGAGGAGGCCCGGCTATTAAACACCCGGTACAGCGTGTGCTTTTAAAAACAAGTCATCCCTTCAACCACCTAAGCTCCTTTTGAATAACTTACCATAAATAGAGGTTTCTAATGGACTTATTCATCAAAAGGGGGGTTTCATTACATGGTCCTGTGAATGAGGCAGAATAAGGTGTTCCTCCAGATTACAACTCCTCAACTTGGTCTTTGAGGATTAGGGGGGAAGTGCAACAGAGTACAATGGAGTCAGCCAGGGTGGGTGCTGCACAGATAAGTACTCATAAGAATCAGCAGGGGCAGATGAAAACAACATGTTTTCCCGCCCATGTATTTCTAGAGAGCCTCTCCAAACCCAAGCCGAATATTACCGTCTGAATATGTGAACAGAGATATTTAACTTGGCTGAGGAGATTACTTTTCTAAGCGACATTAAGTGGCTCAGTCAACGTTTAGACGGGGGGTTTTTATTTTTATTTTATCGTTCTTAGACAAACTGCAGCGACTCAGATAATAGCTGTTGATTAACATCCAAGAGCTGAACAAAGCGCATTTATCAGATTCATTCACAGAAAGGCAGACCAGAACTGCGTGCGTGCACGTGTGTACGCGCACACACACACACACGCGCGCCTTGATGCCTCAGTAACCCTTCATTAAGGCTAGAAAACACAGGCAAAGTGAGGAGACAGGCCATGCTTTGTTAAGCTGCCGAGGGAGTTAAGTGACGCTGCCGAGCGTGTGTGCTCAGTGGATTAGTCTTAACCGTCTTTGGCGTTGATGAGATTTATCAAAACTGTCATAACCGTATCATCAACACAATGGCTCCTCAGCCACGATTACAGGAGATTTGGAGCGCCGAGATCTTTTGAAGTCTCAGACGAGGTGCACAAGCGCGAGCCATCGAAGAAAACAATAGGAAGACAGAAATGTGTGAATGGGGGAAGTACATGCAGGTACATTTCCATTCACCTCACTCTCTGTGTGCTCTGTTTGGCGTTATGTCAGGAAAAAACGTGCGATACGTACGGCTGTATCGGTATCAGCGGCGTTATCGCAACCTGCTACACCGCAGCACGGGGAAACAACAGCTCCTTTGTGAACATGTGTGTTTATGTGAGGTAGAGAGAGCTTTTTGGCAGGCCTTATTACCATACAGCCCCTCTCTAATCCTGCCCTTCCTTTCTCCACCTATAATATGGCTGCGTATCCGCTAGCCCGGCTACACACGGAGAGGAATCTGCAGCGGAGGAGAGGGCGATCAGAGGGCGCGTAATTGAAAACACACAGAGAGCACTGAGTCAGATAGCTAGCAAGCAAAGGTGCAGTGTGTGTGTGTGTGTGTGTGTGTGTGTGTGTGTGTGTGTTCCCGTGTCCCTGTGTGTGTGTGCAATGCGTTGAGTGAGAAAGCCATGATGAACAAAAAGGTCTGAATTGCGAAAGAGACAAACTCACTCTGCGTGACATCTGACAAAATACTTTCATTGTTTTCTCCTGACGAAAACAAGTATCGAGTATCGTGGCCGGGAGTGCAAAGAGACACTGTTCTGAGACCTGCTTCATTAACTCACTGCAACAACAAACAGAAAAAAAAAAACACATACGCTGACAAGTCACGTCACAGCATTCATAATTCATCATTTTCTTGTTTGGAGAAAATTCCTTAACTTTCTCAAAATAAAACTGAAAAACTGTGAAATGATGACATAAAACTGCTGAGTAAAAGACGGACTGAGGGTAAGTTGGATGCTGAGGTGAGTATCTGCACTTTTCTTGCTGTGTGCATGTCATGTGCATGAGAAGACGGCCTTATTTGTCTGAAAGGCTAAAACAATGTAACCCTTTGCACCGCTACTTGGAAGCATCCCGAGGCCTCTTGGAAGTTTGGGAATTCAACACTCTAAAATGTGACTGAGGGGGGTAAAAAAGTTGAGATTTTCTTCCACCGAGGTCTGAAATATGCTCCCGGCATTCGAGCTATGAGGATGAAAAGCTAATTTAAATCTAAAAATCTGCAGCTATATGGTGGGATTCTATACTCCCCCGGATCGCATTTCAAATGACTCCAGTGCTTGAGTGCCATTCGGCGTTTGGATTGTTTGATTGTTTGGGGCTGTCTGGGCTCTCAGTCATGTGGCAGTGCTCCTCGGGACACAGGCCAAACTCATAGCATATGTTGGAAGGGTATGACGGGAGTTCAGTGAGTATGTGTTTTTGAAGTGTACACACACAGACACCCACACACTGAGAAATGGCCTTTGTTTGAACGATACGTTTTTTTGGCAAGCCTTCGCACACATTCATGAATAATGAATGCGTGTGTGTGTGTGTGTGTGTGTGTGTGTGTGTGTGTTCGCGTCCGCACAATGACACACACTCACTTTCACACACATTCCGTCTTTGTCTTTTTAACGCATACCTACGCACACTCACCCAATTCAAACAAACAAACACAAACACCCAGGGGCAATTTGTCTCCATTTGTGAGCTCGCCTCTCTAATCTTCGAAAAAGGAAGGTCAAAGATTCCCGATAGGTTGATCAGGACGCTGATATCGTCGATCTGCATCATTTGTGTGTGTGTGTGTGTGTGTGTGTGTGTCTGTGTGTGGGTTTTCTAGCCCACAGTGTTGCAGACTTCTGCCAGACACACAGCCATGTAAGGTAATTCACCCATCCTAGATGTGTGTTTTTGCGAACATTAATATCGCAAACATCTGTGGACGTCGTTGCGAGTTGGCAACCTCGCCGAGTGTTCTGTGGACCGCGTGACGCGATCAAAAACATATTTGTGCCAACCTTATCTTAAGAGTGGCTTTTATCCGCCATGCTGACTGCTGCTCTGGTATTTTTCTGTTTCTCATTCTTCTTTCCCTCCCTCCTTCCTCCTTTCCCTCCATCACCCGTCTCAAGGATTTCCTCTATTATTCACTTGTTTCCCCCCGCCCCTCCCCCCCCTTTTCTCTGCTTTCCCTTTTGCTCTCTCTCTCTCTCTCGCTCTCTTTCTTCTTCTTGCACCGTTTTGATTCAGGATGTGCCAGTTTGGGTGGCGAGGATAGTGCTCCCCAGACCCTGGAGGGGTATTGGAGCCGTAGGAACACTGGTCCCCGCCTCTCCATGCGTCGGCATTGTGAGCGTGGGCTAATTGTTAAAGCGAGGCCTCAAAGAGAGAGGACAAAAGGTCACGGTGGGTCACTTTGGCGTCCTAACATGAAAGGAGCTCCCAGTTTCAATGAGGATTAACCAAAAATTCCATTGACTGCAACACTATAGGAGCTGCCAGCATCTTATACATGTGAATTCCCCACCCATATGAAAAGTGCCCTCTTTCCTCCTTTCCTCTCTGGCACACATGCTATCGCCGACACACACACACACATACATGCACGCACAATGCACACATCATTCAGCGGGAAGTTAAATGAGTTCAGTGTCAGCAGCACTAACGGTCAAACCCTGCCCCTTGACCCCGCCGCTGCCTTTCACCGAGGCCGTGTGTGTGTGTGTGTGTGCGTGCGTGTGTTTGCTTGTGAGCGCGTGTGAAGGAATTAAAGCGTCTGTGTGGCCAAAGACAGATTAAGGTCCCCACGGCAGAGCTCATTTAGAGGTTAATGTGTCAGTGAATGAACTGAATGTGCGTAGCTCGACAAGTGCGGGGAGGTGAGAACCCGGCGTGCCGTAACCTCCGAAACGAGGCGACGCGATCGGGGACCGGGGGTCGGGAGCGACGCACCCTCGCAAGGATTGAGACTTTTGTCTCACGCTGGATGATAACACTAAAGAGGGTGAAGCAGGGAGAGAATGAGATGAGTGAATGAAAGGATGACGGGATGAAAGGGTTACCCAACCATGGCCGTGCCCTCTTTGTAAACGTACGTCTTTGTGACTTTAAGGCGACGACACACAATGCATACTCGGTTCCGATCATGGTCTTTACATGTTGCGAAGGGCCGGCGGAGGGGTGCTGCTGGACCGGCCTGGCACCCACCTCGACCCCGGGTCATGGGCAGCGCTCAATAGCTGCATTCCTGCCCGACAGCAAAGCTTTATGTGCTCCATACATCAGCGGGTCATTAGGACAGACGCGCAGCCCTTTTTATCTCCCACGTCATAATGACCCAACGTGAACTTCAAACACGTTCCTCTGACTCGATGGGTCGGTCATGCAGAACCGAGCCCTATTCAGGTCCGCTTCCTTGAACTCCATTGCTTATGACATGTTTTTCAAGAATCAGTGCCATCGCCAGATCGAGGTGCCGACTAACGTCGATTCCTCTAATCAAAGAGAAAATGGTCATTCATTATCAGGAAAGCTCTTCGGGGCTAAAGGCACTTTAAGAACATTTGTAATACCCCAGATGTAAAACCATGTGTTATTTCAACTTGAAATGTTGTTTTTCATCAGGTTCCAGGCAAGTTTTCTCTTTGATCAGATAATGAGTCATTTATACCTTTGTGTAGCTTCACATCATTTTTTTGAAACATTTGGCATTATGTAAGAGGAAGGATGAACCCCGAAGGACCACTCAAGCATTCATGATGGTTCAAAATGTAGACTACACGGTTTGACTAATCTTTTAGCGGTAATAGATTGGTTTCCTCCAAATTTCCAAGCAAATCAAAACAAAATCTGGAATATTTTGCTAAGCCTGTTGAATTTAAGGCTCCGGGGAGCCCTGCGCACATGTGTGTCACTGATTAATACTGCAGGCTTTCCCAAAAAATGTGAGGCAGAGGAAGAACAAAAACACCAACTATCAAAAGGAAAACAATGATTTCCCATCATCCTCCTCTCTTGTCACAGGACTCTGGTGAAAGTTCTGGGAAATAAGTCTGTAGAGCCGGTAGTCACGATTCAGTGGCCCGACAACGCGGTAGATGCGGACGCATCAGTGGCCGCCGATAGCCACGTACTATCACAAGTGGGGACACACGTAAGTAGCCGCGATGCTAGGCGATGATAGCGCGCTTTAATTTTGATGCCAAGAGCCGTTAGAGATGGAGCGTACTGGCATGCAGAGTCACAGAAATTGAGGGGAAATGTGTTCCCTCTGATATAGTGATGGACTGGAGTGATACTGTGCCCCCTTTGTGCACTCCCCGGCTGTGTCGGGTGCAAAGATAGGGAATGGGGCCCTGTGAATCCATGGCACAAGGGAAGGCAGGCACAGAGGGTGAAAAGAAAGGGGCGGACCCGAGCGCCGGCATATGTTACTCATCAACAGAGAGAGAGAGCATGGTGATAATCGGAGCCGGGTCTTTGATTACTGAAAATTCTAACAATGCAGCCTGTGAGTGATACATTATTACATAGATGCTGCGTGTTAGGTCAGGTGGCTATAGGGGGCCGTAATTACATTACAGCGCCGTTCGATGCCCACGTTTCCTTGACTGTCACTTTGAATAGGCAAGACGCCCTTGTGACGCGGTCACTGCCCCACTTGTTCAGCTATGCGAGTTGTTCAAATATTTGTTTGTGCTTTCCTATTCTCCGTTCTCGGCCGTCTTTATGATCCTTATTGGCGTCTTTGTATTGCTTCATTTGACGTCCTTTCAATCCGTTTCATGAGTTTGCAACACAATTTGCTGCAGATTTTTCCACTGGAAATTAGAACAGATGAGTGGTTGACACAAAAAAATACGAAAATTTGAGAGGATAATGATAAGGGTTCAAAAATAACATTTACATTTTTTTATGTTTTTTTTTTTTTTTTGCATGTGATATCCAGTCTTGACTAAAGGGTACAAGGGCATGCTACGTCAATTATATGACCAGGAGAAGGTCTTGCAGCATCCTCTTCCAGTGCTACAAGGACCACGTCATGAGGAGAGATTATATGAAGCGAACTCAGAGAGATAAAAGATTAAGGAGGGCAAGACAGAAGAACACAAACTGAAAGAAAGAATGGCACATACAGTACACACACGCGCAAACGCACACACACACACAAATCCCCAAAAGGACAAACAGCTTTTGTTTCTGTCATGCGAGGCTCAGAGAGGCAGAGGGAGGCTTTATTGGAAAAAGGGCTGTGGTGTTTTCCTCTCCAAAATCACTAGGGCTCATTAGAGAAGACATTTCAGAGCTGGAAAGGACCACATGACACATCACACTTCAGACAGCTGACCTATTTACGGGGTGACTTGTAGCATATCTATAAAACACATTACAGCCCCGTCACCAGGGACCAGCCCATACAATTGGGGATGGGGGGGATATGAACTAATCATCTTCTGAGGTTACGTACAGGGAAGGGAGGGTGGGGGGTTTGGGGGTGATTTAGCTGTCAAAGAGAGAATAACAGGAGCAAGTCTCACACACATCAAACACACTTCAAACTGTGATGCACACTTAGACACCCACTCAAACATACGCAAGCTGTTATTTGGGCACTGTGTGAATATTTGATATATCCATATATTGTGTGTGTGTGAGGCTGCAGGCTTCTGCTAACAGTCTCCTTACCGCAAGCTTCCAGTTCGTGCTGATAGCTTCCATGTGTTGTGCATCACTGGTGAGAATTACCTTTTCCATTGGAGAGGAAGGGCAACCCGACACAGTGGCATCCCCCAAAATGTCCCCTGCACAAAAGCCACCAAAAGAAACCATAAACCATTCAGCTCAGATGAGGTCATGCATTTTTTCGTATGGGTTACCCCGGTGGGAAACACAATATTTCTGTGGATCATACGAGTCCGTCGGCATTGCTGCAATCACACCAAACAGCATTGCTGAAAGCGGTCTTTTTCTCGTGGGCTGTTATTTTGATTTGACACAGCCCCGTGGTTACTTTTCAAACGATTCAATACTTTTCAGAAAACCTAAAAAACATTCCCTCATATAAACAATAAGCCTGGTAGTATTAATTTGTTTTTCTTATTGTCAACAAAGCCCCATCTTTCCAACATCTGCAGCGCTGTCCTGAGCCCTGAGTTCTGACTAAACACATCTAAAACTGGTCATGAATATGTAATTTTATTCGTAATAAAGGCCAAAATAAATTCCCATAACAGGTCAGCCAGCTTTTTGCAAACTGGAACACAAGCAAACGGGACATTTGTTAGGGATCATTGTCAGCTTTGGATTAATACAAAATGTGGTACGCTAGAGTATCTCAACAGGATGGTACCAGATGTGGGACCGACTACTGCTACAGGGTCCATGTTCATCAAAACAAACATGTCGCCCAGTAAAGCTGCATGGCTTATTCTTGTTTTTGGACATTAATAGAGCTCTATGGCAACATATATATAACAGACAGTATATGATAGTAGGGTGAATTTATTGTGGGTTGTGGAAAAATACAGAATATCATCGGCCTTATCCTTTAACAGGTGCTGTTGAGGTGTCCTTCAGAAATACCCTCAGCCTACGTTTGCTCGAGTGGAGAAGTTGAATTGGGAAGGGCCCACGTCTGAATACGTGTACATGAGGCAGGGCGTTGTTGATAAAAGGTATGCATGATCAGCCAACCACGTCTCCAATGTCATCTGTAAAATCAGCAGGTGAGAATATCTGTGCACTCGGTACCTATGTTCCTATAACACGTACCCTTCCTCCTGTCTCGTTCCCACCTATCCAGTTCAGTCCAGTTGTGTTTTGAAAGGGTGGTTATATTCACTGTTATTGTATGATTTCACAGAACCTCTCCTCCCAGCCTTTGAAGCGGGGAAGAGCTAACCGAAGCTGAGTGATCCCTGCTGTAAGCCCCTATCTGGGCAAGACCTGAGCCAGTCCCACTACCAGGACTCTTCCCTCTCCCTCATACCCATCCACATTCTTGCTGCTCCTTCATGCAACTGGAACAAATTTATGTCAGCTCAACAGATTTTGGGGGCACTTTCAAGGCACACACAAGGCCGCTAGCCTGTTGAAGCTGACCTGAGGGTATTTGTCCTGGTTGAGGCCTTTGAAAATAAACAAGAGGACAGAGGAGCTTAGTCTTGTGAAGCGGTGAGATTTCAGGGGCAGAGGAAAACAACAATTACCCAAAGCGTTATGGACATTAAGTGCTGAATGAGAGCTGTCCAGAGGTAGGGCTCTCTGAGTAAATAAGCAAAGTGGGGATACTATCTGCCGTGCTGTGGACATCGATGAAAGGGAGTAATAGAAAAACATAAATAAACTTCAGTTGACTCGGCACTGACCTCCTTTGTCAAAGTGCTACCGCTGGGTTGGAGGTGTAGGGTTTCTGTCAGCTAGGCCCTCTCTCTCAGTTTCTCAGTTTTCATGCTATAATTAAGGTCTCATACTCTCGTATCAAGCCGCAATGGTATAACGAAGAACTCTTTCCCGGTCAACAATGACCTGAGGTAGCCGAAAACAATAGTGCGTGTGTTTACAGGGCAGTGCAGCTGCAAGGGGATAGTGTATCAGTTCTAACAACATGCAACAGGATTGCAAAACGCCGTGTTTACTCTTCATCCGCCTACGCTTCCCGGCTGTTTAATTCCTCTACTCTTTCGAGGATTTGGCAAGAGGGGCCGACGGGCCTTCCAGCCTAACCTTCAGAGTTCCAATGACCTTCGACTGATGAGCTCCCCGTCGGCTTCGGATCCGCTGCAACACAGCAAGACAAAGTGCTCTTCTGCATACGCATCTCCACTCTTGAACTCCCTCGTCCTTAAATTATTTACTTTTTCCCTTTCCTATGTTTACCCAGAATCAGAGCTCGCTAGAGCACACCCCATTGACATATACACACACTTCAGAGTGAACATAAGGTATTCCCTGTGACTCATTTCAGTTCAAATATGAAAGAGCGACATGTGACAAAAAAAAGTGCCTTTAGGGAATAGGAAACAATTAGTGCAAGGCTGCTTCTTTGTTCGCCCCAATTAACACCACAGCTAATGGCCTCACAAGATCTGTTTGCTGTAAATGACAAAAACTTTGGTATTCAGCCCTAGGTGCCCCTGTGACCTTGTAAACAAACAAGAAGCTGAGGCAACCTCTAATTTCTAATTTCTAAAAAGCGAGGTAGACAGTTTACAAAGTCCAAACATTTTTTCAGGTTATTTTACTCAAAAAAAACGCTCACTATGCATTTTTGTGGTCTCTTTATGCTATGTGCACAAGCATAATAAATGATGTCCGTCAGTATCCCACTGCCCTCACGCTGCCTCCTATTTGGTGTTTTAGGGCATGCAAACAATTGTGATTCTAGGAAGTGGGGGATATCAGTGCAGGCCAATTGGCCCTGCACAGACACGCACAGTTAGCACTGCAAGGAAGAGCACTGGTCCTGCTGCTGCAGTGTTGCGGCTCACTGGGTCACCACAAGTTCCTAATGACCCAAACAAATACATCCTCTATCCCCTGTGTGCTTCATCTGTCTGTTTTTTTGTTGTTGTTGCTGCTATTGATTCTATTCTCCCCCGTTCATGCCACTGCATGTGCCAGTGTTGATAGGGGATGCTTATGAGTAATTACTAACAATTACGGTTGTCGAGCTCTCTCAATTTGCATGAGAATTTATTTTTAATTAATCGCCCAAGCAAGAGAAGGCCTTTTGCCACGAGAAGACTTGCCGTGGCACTCAAAACGTAGTGACCAGACGATATTAATTGTACAGAGACTCCCTAAGTTTTATAATGTGCACATGTGCATCCAACACATAAAGACAAAGCTATTTTGAAATATGAATTACTTAAGTCAACCGTGTCACATGAGAAACTTTAATTTTTTTTACAATGATCTATTAATCAAGTAACACCAGTTGCTTTAATCATTAACGGGAGAGAGATTTCCAGTATTAAGTTTCTTGCCTGTCACATCAATCTGCCGTAGACGCCACATTGCAGCCTGTCTAGACAAGTTACTATGGGAATACTGTAACTGATAATGAAAACAGCATAAATCAGGTCTGGAATTTACTACAAATTCCTCCTCAGGCATAGTCTTTATTTTCACTTTAGTACTTTGTGTTACTCCAAAATGGCTCGTGTTGCATCAGTAAGAAATTTCTATGAAAATGACCTAGTCTATTTATATTTATCATGGACGTTGAGTTTGATGTATTTGGGTTTTACGAGGAAGGAAATCCAAGAGTTATTTCCTTTGTTGGCCTTGATGTTAAGCAACATAAATCATAAAAAAAAAATCTCTACAGTCAACACAAGAAAAATATATAAATTCAAACCAAGGTGGAAAGCTTACATTTCCCATTCGCCATAATTCCACTGTTCTTTTTACAATTGTGGGTGTTATTACTTTGTAGACACTCTTGTTCGTATTGAACCTCGGTAAGCACAAGTTAGCAACACTTGTTGTGATCTGCAGCGTTATTGTTCCCCAAACTCTACAAGGGGGTTTCTGAGTTCTCAGGGTCGGAAACTGGTTACTAACCAATGCAGGATCAAACACTGCCTTGCTGTTTTACTACAGTAACAACAACAACAATAGGTCAACTGTCCAGTTAAGCACGTTTTAATTCAAAGAAAATAAACTTCCAGAGTCAATAACTTATTATAAGAGCAAAGAAAAGTCCTATCTCACTGTGACTATTCATTTTTTGTGATTAAACAGACAAATAGCTTGTTTCGCCAATAGGTAATTTAATGAATGACTGTCAACATTATATAACATCTTGGTGAGCATTTTTGAAATACCTGCAACTGCTGTACTGCCAGCATTGTTGGCAAGTCATGAAAGCATTATGTCAAAATAATGTAGCTTGTAGCTGGTATGTAATGTGTCAGCTTTGATCCGTCTCTCAGGATCTGCTGCTCACACTTTCTTTTCCTTTTTCTTTTCTGTATTGGAATAAAATCTGGATTTCTGCTCGCTGGTTGTCCAACCTCTATTTAAGCGGAGCGATATCTGAAGTGAAGCAACTTCACATTGGGCCACACGCATGCAGACCTGCTCCTATATAGATAATCAGTCACACGGACATAGACGCCGTCTTGGATACATCCTCAGGAACCCACTCACCTTAGGTGGAACTGTGAGTTCCCGTTCAGAGCAAGCACATTGTTGGCTGGTGGAGTAGCTGAGGAGGAAGGGCAGACGTGCTCTGGCCGCATCTCCAATCTCCTTCAATATTTCATAAGGAACCTTTCTACTGTCCCCTGGAGCCCAGCGGCCTTCCCCTGCATGCAGCTTCAATACATTTTTCCTCCACTGCAAACAGCTGTCACTCGTCTCCCAAAAGGAAATAAAGGAAGTTCCAAAAAACCTTTTGCATACTTTTACTAAACTATTTGCCCTGATCATTCATTTCCTCAGGGCTTCCCGCAGTGTTATGCTTTATGCCGCCTTGAGAGTTGGATAAACCAGTCAGGATTTATGTTTGGCCTTCGAGCAATGAAAGTTGTGGTCAGTAAATAGGCCCAGTGAGCTGTACTATCGGGATTCACACCATTCCAGGTTAATGGGAGGAAATACTCTGAATCTGATGCAACTCTCTCAACTGTACTCAGTCAGAAATAAAAACATGTAAAGCTATCCTTGAAAGCGAGGAACAAAGTACACATATAGTATGGGACATATAATCACGCTCCTCAGAGCAACCACCAAATTGGAGTCAAAATTCATGCACGCTATCATCAAGGACAGAATGAGCCATGGAAGGGGCTGTCACATCCAAACTGTAAAACCGAAGAAAAGTGTGTGGTGATGAAGAATTGGCTGCAACACAGATACCCCTTTATACAAAGCCCATGATGTTGCCATGCTCCTGGTCGAGTGTGTCTTCACACATCAAAGACCCCTTGCTGTCGTAATCCTGGTAGACAATCCAGAGTGAAGCCCTATGTTGAGACAGAATTTTCCCTTGGTTGGATTAGCAAAACAGACAAACAACTGGCCACATAGACACACACTCTAAGGTGCAGTGTCTGTAGGCGTGAAGCAAATGCACAGGACACAGGAAATGCAACCTCCTCTGCTCCTCGGAAGCAAAGGGAGGGGTAAAACGCTCAAGAGCTCCAAAGCCAGAGAGTTATAGGCTGCAGGGATAGTCTTAGGCAAATACACCACATTTGAACGCGACGTAACATTGGAGCCATCAGAGGAACTGGGTACAAGAGGGATAAAGATAAAGCATAAAGGTTGTCCAGCCACATTGCGGAGGTCAAAGCGAGAAGCAAGTATGAAAGAAACTCTTATCCACAGACTTAACCTTAATCGTGGAAAAGCAGAGACCCTTATCCAGCAGCTCCTGAAGGAACGTCAAAACATCCACAACAGGGCACTGAAATCAAAGTGAATTTTGGTCCAGATACCACTGCTCGAATGCCTACCCATTTATAGGCATAGCCCTGTAGGAGATCCCCCATTTTCTGGATTGTTGTGACCACTTTCGGGGGCAGATCTACAGCAGCTAAATTGGAACTCTCAACAGGTGGGCATGTAGCATGTAGTCACAGTTCTGGGCATGGATGAACCAGCTCCCCTCCTGCTTGAGAGAGAAGGTTCCTGAGCAGAGGAAGCTGCCACAGCCAGCAGACTGATTGTTTCGGCATATAACAAATTGGAATCAGGTAGAGACTCTGCTGGGGAACTCATGCTAGAACAGGCAGTATCATTTCCACTGGGGGAAATGCATACAGGAGCATGTTGGGCCATTGGTATGGCAGTGCATCCCAGGGATGTGTTGGGGTCAGTCATGAGAAAGAACCTGGGTATATTCCCTGGGCAGTAAAGAGGTGCACTTCCGGCCAGCCAAAGCAAACCTATAGTTGAGCCACCACCAAAGGGTCCAACCTCCATTCTCTCGCAAGTGGACCAGAGTGATCATTGGCACAATCATGCCTACCAGACTCTGTTTCCAATGCCTGGGCTCAGGAGATCTTCCCCAGCTGAGACGTGGGAAACCTGCAGTGTGGGAGAGCTGTGGGGCCTCCCACCACCTGGTTGTGAGAGGGGGTCTGATAAGCTTCCAGGGACGGACAAAACGCACAGGACTCTGGCTCCATCAACTCTCCTGGTGTGGTCAATCCCCAAACAAACAGGAGATGCTTCATGCTGTTCTTTTTCATGCAAATAGAAGCTATGCCCCTGAGGACCAAACAGAAGACTTCTCCTTCACCTGTTTAAGTCCTGAGAAAAATAGCCAATCACTGGGCAAAAGGAGCACATTTTAGCTACCTCGCTGTGTAGCCACAATGTGGGGGAATATGCTAAACATATAAACACACAGATTGAAAAACCTACAAGGAAAAGTCAGGGGCTAGCCAGAATACTCCCACAAAGTATAGTTTTGTTCTTTGTTGTGGTAATTTATGAGTTTTCTCACTTTCTGCCATTGTAAGCAATGATGTCAACCATCTTAATAAGTGACCATGTCAAGAACAGTGCCCCATCTAAAACCTCACACATTTTCTCTTTCCTTTTCTTCCAACAGGCTTTCTCCCCTTACACCAAATTAATGTTATTTCTTTGGCTCGAATACCTGACTAGACAGCTGGGGCTGTTAAAACCAGATCCAAGCTTTAAAGTTTTCTTATAAAAAACCCCAATTGATGTCACACTGCCTCCACATCTTTGTGTCTTCTGGCTATTTTATTTTTTAAATATTTAGAAGATCTGATTTATATTCTCATGTGCTGTCTTAAATGTTCATTCTAGTCTCATATCATATATCTTAGCATATTCATTACACTGTCCACTGCTCTTATACTGTGAGTAGCATATTCATTTCAACGTAATGTTTATTCTGCATTCTATACGAGTTTATTCCGTATATTACTCTGTACATTAGACTGCACTTCTAGATGCTAAACTGCATTCATTTGTCTCTGGACCTTTCCATTGTGTAAACATCCAAACTTGTCTTGTTTTAGATCAATGATGAAACAAACGTTTTGCAAAATCATGATGTTTTTTTATATTTGTGCACATGTAATAGTTAGCAAGTGCACGCAAACACACAACCACAAGCTTTAAAAAAAAAAAGTCTCACTGATGTTAAAATTGAAACTACGCTTTTGGCTTTGAAGAGGCCCAGTGACTCAGAAGTTAGCGGCGTGTCTTCTCAGCTGGAAGGTTCTGGGTTTCAAGCCCTACATCAAATAGTTAGAAGAAATATGGATTTACCCAGTTCCACCACAAAAAGGGAAGCCACTTAGCACACATTCTGTGAAATAAACCTTATTTTATTTACTGACAGAGCGAGAGAACATTATATTTATGGTGTACTTAGGACAAACATCTAACGGTTGGAAATTACTGTATGGTTTTGGCAGAAAGCAGAAAGACACCCGGGTTGAAGTAAAATGTCAGCAAGCATATATCACTGGATGCAAAAACAGCCTCGATTGGCCCCTGTCTAATTATTCATAGGATATTTAGAAGCCGTATATTTGTGTTTCTGACAGCTCCTGTAACGGGAGGAGCGTTTTGGATAATGTGTGTCATAATGGGATTAGAAGCAGATTTACAGTATTATGTTTAGTTAAAACTTCACAATGTGATTTTTGACCACCAGAGCAGCTTACTTGTTAGCTAACATGAGGACTGAGCCATGTTCCTAGTCACCTCTAGTTTCAAACACCTCCTGGGTCTTAACCTTGCTGGATGCTCAGCATTCTTCTCCAGCCAGCATTTAACTTCGACTCTCTCGTTTCTCGCTGCTAGCAGGTAATGTAGACCTACGCGTAACTTATCTTAATGGAATTTGTCCCTTTGTCCCACTGCTACTCCCTCAAGCTGTTGGAGATGAGAGCCCATACTGTCACTAACTGCACTCCCTGAAGAAGAGTTCGAGACAAATTAAGGAACAACACTGTTCCTGCAAATCTGAGTAGGTTGTAATTCACTGTTACAATCATAAAGAAGCAAAAGGAGCTTGAGTGTATCCATTCAGTATAGATTCAGTAAAGCATAGACTTGCTAATGCTAGTTAACGATGGGCTGTAACTCTGCTAATGTTAGCTCCACAGGTGTTACCAAGAAACGTAATGTTTACACCTCCTTCAATCCTCTCTGGTATAGCGAGTATCACTATTACACAAACCACGACTAGCTCAAAATAGAAGTATTTACATTAGGGTACTTGCCAATACCAAGTATTGATGTGAGCTCTTATAATACTGTCATTGACTTTGATTACATGTTTTATTTTCATCAGATGTTTCTCACTTTCTCTACTGTAACAAACTAAATACACATCATGATGGTGTTGCTGACACTTTAAAATTAAACTTTGTGTTTTTCTTTCTAACAGACAAACAAACAACAAAGCTGAGTAGCTTCTCACTTTGCGTGGAAAAATAAACCATAGACACAACGCACTGCTGTCTGGACTTACAACACACTGGCGGACACCATGGCGGAGCAGAAAGACATACAGCCGAGAACCTGACTAACAACGTGGCTCAGACTGAGCCCTGCACTATTCCAGCCAATCAGCATTAAGGGGCATTTGTGCTCGTGTACAGGACAGAGGTCAAGGCCATGGATGTAAAAAGAGAAAGACAGTGGGAGTGAGAGGGGCGGCAAAAATGGAGATCGACTCCACCTATAAGTTTTATTCATAAGGAGTTAATTGTTAGTGTGTTCACACACCGCCTCTTTTTTTTTTTTACATAAAAGTTCATCTTAAGTTTACATGAAAAGCTTTTGAGTACAGAGTGAAAGCTACTACTAGAAAATCATTTAGGCATAACTATAATACATACAACACAGTAATAGGTGATGTTGCCATGATCCCAAATAATATGGCATTTGTCACTATTATCCTATTTATAATTCTTATTTATATTTATTTAACATAATAATCACTCTTTTATTCTTGAATATTCTTTGTTTTCTTTGGAAACATTGGAAAAAAATATATTTAAATATATTTCTGTAATTGGTGGTGTTTTCTTTGTAAGATTCCACTGCAAAACGTAACGCACATCTTGAGGAAATACTTTTATCAGATGGAGTCTGTCTGGGTATTCGTCATCGGTTTTTTATTTTGCTGGCCTGTCTCCTCCAGGCTTCCTCTCCTTTGAGGCAGGAGGGTTGGGGTGAGACACAGATATGCCGCCCCACGGAGGACCCGATCACAGAGATGAAGGACTGAGAGACAATCAAAGATAAGGAAATAAAAGAGATGAAAAGATGAAAGGAGCTAATCGCTGCATCACCAGCTGAATCGCTCATTATGTCAGACCACATTCTCAGAAACGCCCAGCGTATTGAGAAGACCACGTGTTTTATGTCTTTTCCCATCCAAATGTTTTTTATCTCTGACTCTCTGGGTGACCAATGCATTACCGCGAGTTTCCCACAGGTCTGTGGCTACCGAAGCATTGAGTGACGCAGATGACAGCTAAGAGGCATACATTACGCCGTCGCCGTCAGTCACTGCTGTCCCTTCGGGCTGAAGAGCTCCGTCACATTTGGATGTGCGCAACACTAATTGTTTTCAAGTCGGCATCTGCGGTTCCAATCTATCAGGAATTTGAACTTATGGAGTGACAAGGTCGCTAGATAAGATGTAGTGCTTGTAAATAATAAATACCATTGGTCTCAAGATGAGGGATGAGGTGACTGGTGACTGTGCGGCCAAGGAAGGGGGGGGGGGGGGGGTACACGGTTCAAATCTCAGCAAAACAGGCCTCTGTTCTGGAGTAAACCTTCAGCCCCTTGGAGGGGGAAACATGAGTCTGCTTCTGCCAAGACACGCCAGATTCAGAGAAATCCTCACAGAGCGAAGGGATGGGAAAGGAGCGGGGTGAACAAGGAGGCAGGGAGCGAGAGAGAAAAAAATGAAGGAATAAAATGGATAAAAAAAAAAGTGTTCGGGGAGAGGGATTTGATTTCATAAACCCTTTACCCCCTACCCCATCACCCTGTGCAACCCTCCATGGTTAGGTCTGTCCTTCTGGCATGTGGACTATATAGGGCAAAAGGAAGGAAGCGGCAGGGGAAGGAGGATGAGAGCGAGATACCTTCCCCGCTCGGCTATTATTCTTTGTTAACCAGTTTTTAGCACTGCTCAGCCGCTCTGGTGGTTTTAATTAAGAAAGGAATCACCTTGGTTTTTGCGAGGACCCCTAATCAAAACCAGACGCGTTGGAGTTTTTAATTGAAGCAAGATGGACCTCCACGTTGTACACAACTGGCTTAATGTGACAACTTATCCCATCACTACAACAGTGTTTCCCAACGGACCGGGGAGAAAAACATCCCCTCAGTGAGGGAAATCTAGGGGGTTTGTTCATATCCCTCTGATTTCAGACGGCTGTTATTGTTGAAAGAACTCCAGGCTGCCATTTACTACCACATCAGCCTCTCCTCCTGCGTTACATTATTTGCATCGCGAGCTCTCGTCTCTCTCTTCCTCCGCCCTCCAGTTGTGACCGTTCGTACGGTACCGTGGCGGCACATGTGTCTGGTTCTGGCTGTTTGGAAGCCCGAGCAGAGTGGAGCTTGGCAAACGGGAGAGCTAGGAACACATTGTGTGACTGTGTGTCCAGTGCAAGCCAGCTCTCTGGGCAGGGGAGCTTGCTTTTAGCTGAAAGAAAACAAGAGTCTGAATGAAAACGACAAGCTCAGAGCTGAGGATGTTTTTTTAGCTACAGCCAAAGCACCAGTTCCAGTTCTCGCTGTAACCCTGCCATAAAGATAGTGTTTCATTCAGCTTTCAGTCTTTATATAACCAAGGCCACTACTAACTTTTTTTCTCTCTCTCTCTCTCTCACATGTTGACAATTCAGCTGAACCAAAAAATTGCACGGGGACAGATAATCTACCTGCTTCCTTCTCTCTCTCCCTGCCCCCCTTTTCCATAATCCCATGAGAGTGTTTGGATTACTTTAAAAAAACAATATTAATAATTTGGAAATGTGGCTCCTCCGGCTCCTGCTGTGTGCTTTTCTTTCTTTGCTCATTTCCTTCTCAAAGCTCCCTTGATATGGGGCTTGTTGTGCTGTTTTCAGAGAAAGTGTAAGACCCTCGACATACACCCTCTGTAACCTCTGAGACCCACGTCGATGTGAACTTCCCCTATGAAACCATGAAGTTCAACGCTCTTCGTGATTCGGGTTAAAGCATGCGTACTATAATAATTGGATTGAGGGGGGTGGCTAAATTAAGTTGATATGTAAATCAAGTGGGCGTGTGTGTATGTACACAAATTAACGCAGGGGAACGTCATCGGCCGCAAACCGTTTTTCCCACCCAGGCAGATTTACACGGGGCAAGTCAATGAACTGTCTAGCATTCGGAAACCAAAGTCACCAAAGCCATGACCACAGGCATGAGCAGCATCCTCTGAGGGACGCGGGATAAGAGCAAGGAAGAGGGGCAAGCCTCTGCAGAGGTACAGCAAAACCTCCATGTCGATGCGTATTCGGCGTAATTGCCGATCCTAAATCAGAGAGGCAGCTCGCCTTGTCATCAAGTGGCAGTATTTCATCCGTTTGCCAAACGTGCAGCGTTCACTATCCCCTCCTATCCATCACTCCCTTATGTTTATCTCATTCACTCTTCCCGCCACATATCTATCTATACATCTGTCTTTTTGGCGCGCTCCTCCTTCACACGGACTCTTCCCACCCTGTGTGCTGCAGCGCAGCTGTGTGTGAGCGGCGACGGAGGGACGGAGGGATGGAGGGACGGAGGGAGGCCCAGACGAGAGGGGCAGGGAACGGGCTGATTATTAACAAGACAGGGGGAGAACTAAGGGCTTCAATATGTCCCATTTCAAACGGGGACGGGGTGAGACAGGGGGAAAGACAATTTAGTCGGCCGCAAGGAGAGAGAGTGTTTGCGTTCGGTGCGCTCACAGATTGTTATTCCAACCACCCACTCTCAACCAGCATCCTCGGACCCTCCTCGCTCCCCTTTTGTGCACGCCGGGCCGTCCCCCCCCCCCCCGCCTCCATCGCTTCACTCCCAAGAAGGTCAGCTGCCGCGTACGACACGAAACGAGAATGTGCTTCCCGGGGAAAACGTTTTGCGATTTACCCACAGAACTTCACTGGAAGCCGCACATGTGGGGAAATATTTAATAAGACCTTCATGTTTTTATGATGATTAGTATAGCATGCAAGCAGATGATCCTCCAAGGCTAAAAAAGGTATTGAAGTAGTCAAAGGCAGCTGAAATACTGCAAACTCTCACTCGGTGACTCATGCAAAACATGCAAATACTCAACATGCACCACACACACACACACTCTCATAGGCTGAGCTCCACCAGATGACAGAAAGTACTCTGTGTGTGTGTGTGTGGGGGGGGCGTCAAAACAGCCTTCTACCGGTTCCTTTAGGGATGGGTGGGGAGGGCGTGACACAGACGGTGATGAAAAGAGAGGAGGGGGACCCGCCGACATCATCCAGCGGTATGCTCAGATGCGGCACCGTGGGACCTCGCAGCGCCAAAAAAACGAGAGCGGAGCTGCACCCACGGTGATAAGTACATGTGCAACAGAGGCCAGCAGTTTGATGTGCATCCAGATTTGTCTGCAGCCTTGTGAGATTTTGATCAAAACAGGGAGTGGCTGGAGAGGAGTTGTTGATGGCCTGGCCTCCCTGTGAAGCGGATAGGCCCAAAAGAAATAAATCCTAATATAATCCTAGTTGTGGTCAGACACAGCATGGAGAGACTTTTGATCTACCCCTGAAATAAAACACTACTGTACATCTGCTTCAGCGAATGATCAAACCCCTTGGATGTTGACTAAATGCCAAGAATATCATGCCGACCACAAAAACGCCTTGTCAGTCTCGGGATCTTATGTTATCCATAGTGGAAGAAGCAGACGGGCCAGTGTGTGGATGAACAACATCTCGTGACATGAAACACCCGCTTAAAATGTAGTGAATATGTCTTGTTAGCCTGGATTCCTTCTGCGGCTAGAGAGACCCTTGCTAACTCGGAGCTGTTAAAACAAACAGGGAGGTCCCTGAGCACAGCGCTTTGGACAAAGGTTAAAGCAATATCCCCCAGCACTATTCATTTCAGAGAATCCATCCCACTCACCGGCTTTGATCCTCTCTGCCCCTTATTCTCTCTTGCCTACCCTGAGCTGGTGAGGAGGTGGTTGTGTGTGTGTGTGTGTGTGTGTGTGTGTGTGTGTGTGTGTGTGTGTGTGTGTGTGTCTGCGAGAGTTCACCGCGAGACCCTTGGATGCATCATCTCGCCGACGGCCGCACGGCACCGAGGGAACTCTCAGTGCCGAGAAAAGCACAGCGCTGAACTCGCAGTGATAAGTGCAAAAGAGGCGTGAGCGGTTTGATCTGCAGACAGATTCGAGGGCGTACGAGTGTGATTGTGTGCGTGTGTGTGTGTGTGTGTGTGTGTGAAGCTCAGCTGTGGAAAGGCCCCAGAGGAAAGCCTATCCCTCAGGCTGTTTACCTCCACCAGAGCTGTTTACTTGACCCCTGATGATTTAGATGCATAACCAAATAAAAACAGCGAGGGAAGTTCAAACAGCCAGTGACGCATACAGGGTGCACGAGGTGGGACAGCGCTGTGTTCGAAGATGGCTCACAGCTGGACCTCCCCACGTCACACGCGGCATCGGGGATGAACCGAGCAGACCAGCTACTCATAAACCTATACGAAGCACTTTCACAAAACATTTAGGAACTACTTGTAAATCTTTAGACGCATAATTCTTAACGCGTCGTGTTCTCCGGGGCCAAAAAAAAGTCAATTACATTGAAGTTCGGGCGTTCATGGGACGATGATTCATACATTTGTAAAAGCCTTTTTTGTAAACTCCCAATCTCCCCTTATGTGTGTACAATCATGTATACGGCCCCTGGGGCGGATTTCATCATATTCCAACGCTGCGAAAATTTGGCCATTTGTACAGCGTTGTTTATGTTTTGACAGGAGAAGCATTGTTGTATAGCAACAGAGCCATTTCCATAATTTCTTGATGTTGTAAGCACTAACATAATACCCCCATTAATTTGGATCGAACTGCGGGGCCCCCGGTCCCGCACACAAACAGAACACACACCCATGCGCTCGCAACAGTTTTCTCACAGATTTACAGCGTGGATACATGAGATTTATTTTCATTTGGATGCAGAGAATAAGGAAAAAAATAAATGCATTAAAGAAGCACAGACCCTACGTTGTGCTCTGAGTGAAGGCAACTTCTGACGTACGCATGACCATGTGACTCACTGTAGACTCGTGTCGCTGCACTCAGCCAAGGGAGCAAACGCCAACACGTAATTTAGTAGTGGTGACTACTGCAGCGAGGGAAATATCTGAGAGGGCATAGCTTAGATCATGTTCTCACATGGGATGATGTCACTGCTTTTAAAAAACCAGCAGACTTCACTTCGCACCCACACGTGCCCACATATGTGGTCACGCTGGAGCGCTAGGTGGATGCGGTGCACATTATCAGGTCATGATGTGCGTTCGATACACACCCAAAGTAATTGTGTTTGGGGGCGAAGGAGAAGGAAAAGGATGCCGCGGAGGAGCTGCGGTACACGCTCGCGTTTGAATCTTTTCATAGAAGTCGAGGGTTGGCACAGGCGGCACCTTTTCCCCCCCACTCGGGGTTAGGCCACAAACAAGCCACGCTAAATTACGTGTTTATTAGTCTGTGTCGTTTACGAAGCGGCCGCCACACGTGGCACGCTTGTTGACATGCCGCACGGAGCAAATCGATGGAGGTCGTCATGGAAACCACGCCCCGCCGTGCCCTGTGATGGCAGGAGCAGTGGGTTTGCTCTGGAAACTCCGCTGAATCACAACAGACAAATCTGTCTGGCCACTGAAAAAAAAGGGACGGTGCTGCGAATTCTTTATTGGCTTGAAGTCACCGGGATCTTTTTTTCTTTGTGATATAGAGACTGTAGATCCCAAAATTGTGTTCTAAAAGAAGCAGAGAATTCGTAATCTCTTGCTCCATAGTCGCAATAAACATCTTGGTGGAAAGCTGCCTAACTTGACCAATCACAAAGCCTGCTCTCTACACTTGAGGAGGTGTACTACTTCGGCTCCAACCTCACACGTAGCCTCCGCAATGCCCTGACAGAGACGCATAAATCCAGCTTTACACTCATCCGGCGTTTCTCTCCCAGTAGAGGGCCCAGGCTGCGGTAAGATGCCCGAAATAGATCGAGGAAAGAAAAGAAACAAGGGAGACGAGGAGTAAGAAGGAGGAGGAGGAGGAGGAGGCAAACGCATAGTTACAAATGCATTCAGCAGCCCAATGTAGCTCTTTTGCTTCGCTCCGATAGTAACCCCCGCCATCAGGAACAAAGCACCATCAAAAATTATCAGCCAACCGTAGCAGGTGGCTAAATTTGGACATGCGTGCGGTGGACACCGACACATCGAGAGCCGTCATCGCGGAGGTAGAGGAGCGGACATCATGAATATTAATCCTCATAATCCCCGTTACGGACCTCACAAAAAAAAACATTCACATGTTAAATAACAAAAATGACGTGCAAATTGATATATATATATATAAATATATATATATGGTCGATGCTTGGCTGTTTCTAATGTGGTGATAGAAATACGAGGAGGGTGAAAGAGCCACTAAAAAATGGTTTTAGGTGTGTTGAGTTATTCCATGACTGAGGCAGTGACCTTATGGCTGAATCCTGTGTAAAATCCGTCTGACATCACTCACCGAGGCTTTTCCATCTCACAATCTGAGCACTGTTTTATTTGGAGAGTGTGATAGTCTCGCACTCTATTTTGCCTCCACACACTCACTCTTTTATATATTGTAATGTGCAATCACACAAACACATGCATGCGCTCACACACAGTAAGTGTTCTCAGACAGGGCGAGTGAGTGATATTCCTCGTGTGGTTGAAGGGTGGAGTGGGAAACAGTGGACCAAAACCTGGTTTAAAGTTAGAATCATGTTGCCATATGAAAATGATCTCATTTTCTAAATTGAGGAGAACCCTGATGGACACTTTTGGAACACAACAAGGTGGCAGACCTTCGACCCCGACGTCTCTTTCATGCGTGATAATAACCACATAACGCTGGCTGATATGATTATTTTGGATAAGATTTGGATTCCACATGACGTCAGCTCCTTTTTGGTGCCAGTTATACTAATCACATGACACTGATGGGCCTCCTATCACAACGCATATGCCGTACTGTACATATAGATGGCTCCTGGCTGTTTTTACTCAAACTATATGATGAAGGAAGGAAGATCTTTGTAATGGCTGTCATGGAATAAACCAAGAGTAATCAAGCAGATTACTTGGCTCTATATTGTCTCGGCCTTGCCAGCAGTGCGGCTTTTGTGCTGGTAAATATTTGCCGTGAGTTGAGTAGCATGGCATCGGCACATCACAGGGACATTTTTTGTTTCCCAAACATTAGGCCGGTGACGTCAGGAGGCCTTAATGATGTTTAACAAGCCCACCCAGTCCAGCATCACCCCATAAACAACCCTTATATACCCTTAGTCCCCTGTTCAACTACTTTGGAGTACAATAGAACCCAACTCCCACTTAACCTGGCCGTCCTCCACGTTGTTTTAAAGGTAACAAAAACAGACACTCGGCTCGGCGCAAACCTTTCCTAACCTCATTTTGACACTCCCGCCTTCGCCGGGTTGCAGGGGGGGAGGGGCTGTCTATCGCCGGCCCACTGACGGACTCAGCTGTTTTGATGCGGGGGAAGGCATGTTTGACGATTACAAAAGAAGAAAAAAAAAAACTGACCAGACCTATATCGTCACCGCTCCAAAAGTGAGAAAAAGAGAAAGTGGACACACAATCGAGAAAAAGAGCCAAACCCGAGAGGAGGACGATGGAAAAGTGACAGTAAAGAGTCATAATTTGTGACTGATTAGCAACCGTTTCCAATTAGAACAGCAGAGGACAGGAAAACCAAAGGGAGGGAGGGAGGGAGGGGGTCAGTGGGGTTCTTTTCAATCCAGCAAGCCTCAAAAACACACACACACACACACACACACACACACAAACAAGAACTTGCATGGAGCAGAGTTTTCCAGCAGGAGCCCAATTTGTGTTTGGGCTCACTTACACTATTATATTGGTCCAGTATGATCTCAGCTCAGACTGAGGCTAAATGTCTGTGTCTGTCTGTGTGTAGGTGGGATTTGGGGTTTCTGTGTGTGTGAGCGAGCGAGCGAATACGCCATCGCTCGTGTGCATGTGTGCATGCATGCATGCAAAGCGTGCATGCGCGATAGCCGCGTTCGGCGTGTGCGGTGGCGGCGGGCACGCATGTGTGTGTGCGTGGGGGCTGCCAGTGTGTCTGACAGGAGAGCAGAGGTCATGCTAAGGTTGGGATGAAGTCAGAATGTAATTATGCTTCAATGAACCAAAGGGGAAGTAATAAAGACCAGCTGCATGTTGTGTGACTCTTAAAGTTCCACTTAAAGCAAGCTGCACATTCTCCCTGCTCTCCTGCGCTGTACTGAGAAGGGGAATACGCGGTATGTTAATGCTCCTGTCCCGAAAAAGGGATACAAGAAGAGTTTAGAAAAATACACACATGCACGCGCACACACACACACACATGCACAGACATTATTAAAAAGCACAGCATCAGCAGCAAATAAAGAGATAATAAAAATGGGCAAAATATTTCCTCTCACATTCTAATGGGGCGGGGTTGCCAAGGTGACCTGGCGTGCAGCCAGGGACGGAGATGGTCACTGAGTGCATATATGGGAGGAAAAAAGGGGGTAGGAAGGGAGGGCGACACACCAGGTGGTTTTACTCGGGTGATCCAGTCTCAACTGTCAAAAAAAAAAAAAAGAGGGGAAGGGAAAGAAAAAACATCAACTGGCCCGTCAAAAACAAGAGGGAAAAAAGGGAGAACTTTATCTTCCCCTGAATGAGCCTCACTCTTTTCTCGCTCTCCCTCCTGTGAATTTTCCCTCTCTTTTCTTTCCCTCTGCGCTTCATGTATATCCTAAATCTCCCTCATTCTCTTTCCTTTTTCAGTTTTCTCTTTCTTTCATCATCCTCCTATCCCCCATCTGTCTCACTCAGACATGTTTTCCAGGGCCTGCCATCCATAGATACCGTATCCACAAACAGTAGCCCGCCAGTGCCTAGCGGAGAGCCCCCTGGGGAAGGTAGAGAGCTGGGGGAGGCCTGCTGGGTACGGGGTGATACGGGTGAGTCTGAGGGGAGGTCACAATCCCTCCTACCTGATAACCACAGCGGCTGGAGACGCAGTGGAGAAACACACTGGCCGATGTCCAGTACAACAATAGAGACGGAGACAGTTGTTGAATTTAGCAATTTCCTTTTCATTCAGATGCTTTTAACAAAAAAATATGATGAAATTAGCCATTACAATCTGCAAGCATATGTTATGAAGCGAATACATTGTAGTGCCAGCGTATATCTGCTCCCAAAAATGCTTTATATCACTTGTCCTTGAATAATAACGAGCTTCATATGGTCGTAAGTTATGGTTCATAAAATCAAATAAAAGTGAACTGCAATCGTTTTCCTATGGTTCCCAATAAATTGTTACAAGATGTTTATGTGTTCCTTTAAGTTGGATTTTCTTTACAATACAGTGCAACAAAAAAAACATGACGTGTGCAAACTCTTCTTATTTTTAAATTAAAGTGACAATAAACAACTTCCATAAGGAGAGAAACTGTGGCTTCGACTGAGTCAATTGCTTACATTGTTGTGTCGGATCTTCTGGTAATGCGTGGCTTATGGGGTCCCATGAAAGTATTTACGAGTTATTGGGAACTTATATGAAGGGGAGAGAGAGGTACAGCTCTTATGGCTCACTGCTGGGAAGGGAAAAAAAAGGGGGGGGAGAAATCTGCTAAATTCCATAAGCTTCCCAGGAAAAACAAAGCAGGACTTTATCAGGAAAAGTACAAGTCACTGGGTCCTGATGTGGCAACTGGAGGCTGCTGTCAGAAGGCAGCTACGTTAACAGATACTCAGCAGTCACCAGTCATCCCTGAAACATGTGGTTCCTGTAAAAACAACCCCCCCCCCACCCTCCCCCCATGAACCCCTGCCACTATCCAGTCACACTGGCTGATCGTCAGGGAGCGAGGGATGTGTTTTTTCCTGAGGGTGTCCCCCATGGGTATGATGTATGCGTGAGTGAGGGTGTGCGTTTGAGTGTGTGCACAAGCGAGACGGGGGCTGTTCATTATTTTGGTGTCAAGGTCGACACCACAACACCGCGACTGGTATTGATTTAGACGAGGCTTAAGTCGCTGAGTGCTGCCGTTTCTCAGACGAGGTTTTGCGCCGGTCTTTTCCAACTTAGCAATATTCAGTGGAAAAGTCCAAACATTTAAGTTATGATTTGATTACATTTGATTTTCCCCCCCCCTTTTTGTTCTTGATCCTTGGAAAGAGAGGATTAACGAGAAATGAAGGGGATAGCTTGACAAAAGGTCCTACATGGGAGTCTCCAACGGACCCACCAGGATGATAACTAAATAAAGATTTTCATTTTTGTCTTTCAGTTTATACTCTAATATGCAGGAATCTCACGGCAGCCTCTTTGCTGAAAACATTTCTGTGCTGTTTCTGTTCGTTTCTGCTCTCAATGACTCAACATGGCAGGGCTTGCAGCTAACGGTGCTCGCGAAAGATAACAGCGCCGACAGTGTTTAGCTGAGGGGGAACCGTAGGGACGGCGTCATCAGCTGTATGAGCGCGATGCAGAGCACTAAAAGCAAGCGCCGCTGGCTCCAGCTATATAAACAAAGAACGCAGAAGCTCGGATATCAACGCACACAAAGGGAGCGTGACTTCATTCTCTGCTTAGGTACACATTATCTTTGACTATCTTTACAAAGCAATGATGTAAAGATAAATAACGCTCTGAATATCACATTTTTCCCACACTGATGCTCATTTAATAAGTCAGGTTGTTTTTGACGCACCCACCGACCTCATACGAGCAGAGCAACGGACGTAGTACAAAAACAGACACGTGGGTGGGAGGCGAGGGGGGCAAAGAAATAAGAACATCATGCAGGGAACTGCTTTTGTCACGGTAGTCAGTGAAGTTCACACGACCACAATCTGTGAAAATACACCATGTATCAAAAGTACATATAACCATGACACATGCAAAAGTGACGCTAGAGGGGTTTAAGGCGTTCTGAAGGTCAGAAGATCTGATAAAAAAAGACCTTTAACCCGTTTCCCCCGTCGAGACTCCTGTCTTTCCCATCCCTATGACATATCTCCTAGATCAACACAATGACAGCCGTAATCTGTATGAAAATATGATTCGTGATAGAAAACAATACAAGCACAGTTAAAGATTAAGGACTGTGACATCGTATGATATGCACACGATCACACAGACACTAAAGAAGATTACGAGCATCCCTCGTTTCACATAGTGTCCCAACAACATATGTTTTACGTTCGAGTGACAAAGCCATCAGTAAACGTGACGGGAGCAAAGGGGGAAGTCAGCTGACGGCGTCATAGAGCAACAAAGTCTGCGTCAGGGGAGCAAATTGATGGGTCAACAAATAATCAGTGGAACACAGGCGACATTTGTTAGTTCTTTTAAGCGGAAAATCAAGGTTTTAAGTAAGACTATTACTGCTTCATAACCTTCACTAAGTGTTTATTATTGGAACCGGGATGATAAAGATCCTTATCCTCAACAAAGTAGCCTATTTATTTAAACCCAAACCATGATGTTGTCCAAACAAAGTCATTTTTGTGCCTAAACCCAACATTATCTCCACGTTTCAACAGAAATTTGTAATGGTGTTAAAAGGCACAAACAAATCAAGTGGTCCATCCGATGGACATGATTATTTTACAGATAACAAATGCCCTTTTCGCTGATGTTTATTTAAGATGGCATGAAAAATAACTCCAGATATTATTCCCTCAGATCCCCTTTGTTTGATTTGGTCATATTTGTGTATTATCAACGTTTTATTGCATTTGTGTCAAATGTTTTTGGTGCAGAATTATGTCTTTAATCTATATTTTAATGGAATTACAATACATTACAATCAGGTTTTGGTATTCTCCATTGCAGAGGTGAGGTTTCAGTTCCTGCTGGAGGATTTGGCGTGACTCTGTAGTCCTAAATACCTTTTGAAGGTCATTCCAAATATTTGGGAATCAGGGGGGAAGGCCGGGGCAAGGTGACCAGGTCGCCGCGAGGAAGTGGACGCTAAGTGCTCGATAGTAGCAACATGAACTCAGCAACTCTTATGTCCGTGATTTTCCATCCAACCCCCGTGACCCCCGAGCTGAACAGGGAACACAGTGGCATGCCAGAAAGCCACAAAAATACATTTCATGCATACTCTTGGCAGTGATGTTTCGTTTCACAGGTGCCACTTCTGTAAGTACGTGACAAGCCAGAGCCATGAACTAGTAAACACATCCTTTTGGAAAACTCAACACCTCTCCTCACAATAGATCTATATTAGAAAGAAAAACAATCCTGGAAAGCCAATCAACGGACTGAAACGAAAGAAAAAAGAGCACAAAAACACATCCTGTCTCATAACAGACAGGTTGGGTGTCAGGGTTGGCATCCTGGAGAGCGTGCTCGGGGAGGGTGGGGGGGACGGACGCAGCTGGGCCCAAAGGTGGGCCTCTGACCTCTCAGCCACACGTTACCAAAGAGATGTCAGCAAAGCGGAAATCCTCTTCAATAGCCATGGGAAATCAGAGCGTCGGAGAGAAAAAAATACATTTGCCCAAGCCCGCATGCAAGAGGAGCTGGCGCTGCGACAAAGAAGCTCCCTCGTCAATTTCACTGAGACTCCCGTTTGCAGAGCTGCGGTGCCGCTGCACGGGGAGAGGATCCTGCACCCTGGAGGCTTCGTCATCAGCATCGAGTAACGTTCCACATCAGAAACATGCAGGTGCACAGAACAGGGAAAATACCTTCTATTTATTTAATTTACTAGCATTTAAACAGAGGAATAAATGACTGCTGCTGTGAGAACTTTTTAGAGATTTGAACATTTATGATAATTGTTTTGTGTCATTCATTAACCCTCTAGCAAGACGCCCACAACTATTCAGCCTTGCATTGTGTTGTCATGGTGATATTGTTGATAGAAATGCACCAGAAGGGACAATATATAGTATCCTCTCTCAAAAGTGCAAACTGAAAGGAAGGGGAAGGGATGGAGACGGGATCTATTTTCAGAGACACAAGAGGAGTCATCAGAAATCAATTTCAGACACTCCGAGCACTCCATGTTTTTAAATAATGACGGCAGATCTGGAAACATACTCATCTGTACCATTTCTTTTTTCAGGTTGGTGAACAATGCATTGCCCAACCTTCTCCTGAGAGGACGGCTAGGACAGACTCACACACACACACACACACACACACACACACACACTCCCAGTGATGCAATAAGCAAGCACACACCGAGGCAGGACTGATGGAGAGTTGGACAGCCTGGTAAACACAGCAAGAATCCAGAGACACACAAGATCAGCAGAAACTGAAGATACTAATCCTTACTGAACTTTTACCCTGATGCTGGTATCCACTCAACTGATGCTCTCCTCCGCCATGCACTATCCATTTGCTCTATATCACGCAAACACATTCACTCTCATATACAAATGCATTAAAAACATACACAAAGGCCGAATAATCTCCACTCCTCTCGCCGCATTAATCAAGAATACGCCGTGTGTAAAAACACGGGGCCATTAAGAAAATCAGGGCCAAAAAACGTATTTCACAAATGAAGCGCGTGCCAAATGTATTCGTCGACCTCTCGATTCAATGCAACCTTGCAGCTGAAATGTGTTTGATTGCATACATTAAAATTGCTCTCTGTATAAATTCACTTGATAAATGGAAGCCCAGCTGAGTGGTGGTCCGGCACTGCAGCCGAGTTAAGATGAGGACACGGAGTGACCAAGGCCTTAAACCAAACACCACAACCCCAGAGTCCCCCCCAACTCCACTATAAACCCTGTCAAAGATCTGTTTGAGGAGTGTGTGTGTGTGTGTGTGTGTGTGTGTGTGTGTGTGTGTGTGTGTGTGTGTGTGTGTGTGTGTGTGTGTCCCACCCCACATTTTGGAAAGTTCTGCCAAACACAGATCCATGTAAGGTCATTAGCCCACCTCGGACGTCTCTGCTTTGTGTCTTAATGGCAACTTCCCAAACACTCAGCTCCTCTCTGCCAGGGCTTCCCACAGCTCACACGAACACACTCTGTCTCATGTGTACACACACACACACACACACAACCACACACACACACACACACACACACAATACAACCAGGCTGCCATAGTGTAGGAGGCCTGGAGGAACCCAGACATCAGTCTATAAATAGTGGTTGGTCCGATTGTGCGGTGCCCAGTACGAGAAGTTATTTAAACTGACTTTATCTACTCGTTGTAATTATTTCCTACTGCAGCTAAAGGCCGAGTTTGTTTCAACGAGGTGATATGACGCTGTTAAATTTAAGAGTGGACTGAGAATTAAAAGACTCGACAGGCCACTCAGACAATAAACAATAGAACGAAACCAGCAAGGAGGACTAGGTGGAGCCACAAACCAGCAAAGGAAAGACCGTACAGTTTGCACACAGTGCGAAGCGCGCGCACGTTGCACGTGCAGCGCCGTGTTGTTGTTGTACTCACCTGTCTGTCGCATTTCTCGTAATCCCGCAGAAAGTCCTTGCGCACGTCACCGAAGGTATACGGTACTCAGTGGACGCAGAAAGCGCCGCAGAGGGTGTTAGCATTTAGCATGTTAGCCGGACCTAGCGTCTGTCAGTTGGTGGTTTACATCACGTCATTAGTCAAGATTAATGTGTTTTTTATGTTGAGCTATGACAACGTAGTTCAGGTTCACACCACAGACCACATGTGTGTACACGTTGTGCTTAAAGTTGGGGGGGCAGACCCGTAAACTCGGCGGCCCCTGAACGCAAACATTTGTGAGGTGTCACTTCCGGGATGCGGTGTGTCTCCTCCCCGCAGCTCTCCTCTCCTGCGGCCGCAGACACACCTGCCGCATCCCGCTGACTCACCTCCTTTCATCTGCTCCGTTCTCACTGTATCAGGGATTTATAAGTGCGTTTATAATGTATAAGGATGCAACTCGAAATGTAGTAAAGTCATTTTTCACAGCAGCCGTTTGGATAAATCAGTGCAAGGTAAATAATGAATAACTAATAATTAATTGGAAAGGCTGTGACACTTTATAGAATGGGACCATAATACATTTTAATATAGTTTTTTTATTGTCTGTACCCTGCAATTACGTGTCAAAATGACTGATGTGAAAAGGGCCCCATATATGTGTAAATACTTCTATTATTATATAATTAAAATGATTATTTTTTTAAAATATAAAAAAAAGTCCAACTACACAAACAATGATTTTGTAACATGACGAAATGTCATTTGTTACTGCGGAATTTATTTGACAATATTGATGATTAAACATAATTTAACCAGCTGTATAATGGCAGACAAAGTTAGCATAACACTCAAACCTAGTGGCCCAAAATGGGTCACTGCAGTTATAACCAGGATTTTGGCTGCTTTCACATTTTACTTTCTTCTTTTTTTTTTTTTTTTTTCAACTTACTTTTTTCGGTCAGATCTATTTCTAAGGAATATATCAGCTGTGTGATACTTGACCGACCAATGGAAGCCAGACAGATCCTCTCACCAGTCACCAAACAGCCATGACTACTCAGAGGAGTTTTTTTTTTTAAAGTGTTTGGACAGTCTTTGTGTGTGGCTTAAGGTCTGTGTGTGTCCTTACAGTAATGGGGTCCCTGAAACACAGCTCCCCCTCATTCACTATTGTACTGCCCTTCCTGTAATGTAGTACGTGTTGGCCACATCACCATTGGTAATAATAAAAAAAATATTATTGGTCTGAAAAACAGAGATAGCGAGAGATGAGATCACGTCCTGAGGAGGCTGGGGGAAGGTCGTGTTCTTCTTTGGAATCAGACTATCATGACAGGAGCTTGCTGTTCCTGTAATATCTTGAATGCTGCTCCTTCGTCCACGTCCACGAAGACGGACACTATGTAGCTGACGGCGTCACGCCGTCTCACAATCACCTCAAAAAGTACCGTACGGAGCGTCTGTTTTTGTTCAGAAATGATGAGGGTCTGAACCTTACAGGGTTCCATGGTGTGAGATTATCTTTGATTTAGAAGAATAAACCCTTTAATCCACCGGTCTTAACAACATACCTACGCAATGAAACCAAATGGCAAAGTTGTTTTTGAGTGTTGCTGTTTTAGAGTGCAGCTCTGCACTCATCACCTGCAGTGAATTTATTAGACCCCTCCGTGGATGAGGTCAGCGCGTTTAAGGCAAGGGATATGCTGGGTATTTTGGTAACTGAAATACACACACACACTACACACACACACACACACACACAGTATGACTAAGGCCAACAGAATGTGTTTGCTGCCTGCTCAACTCTCATCTGGAAGCTCCAGACATGAGATAACATGGATCCAATGATGACTGTCTGCCTGACCGAGGGAAAACGACCCCCTGGGCCACGTCCTGTTGCTTACACACTTTCTCTCACACACACGTGCACACACACACACACACGTGCACAATCTGACACAAACACAGCAGTACACAAACAGCCCCCCAGCTCCGTGGCATAATCACATTAGGCGTGTGGGTGATCCGTTGCATATGTTGGAGAGGAAATTTACACACGCCATCCATTCATTTACTTAGCTGTTTATCTATGATTAATCAGGGCACTACATCCTGTCACCCGCCGACAAAACAAGTCATATTTCTGCAGGCTAATGGTCCGGCATAGCATTGTGTAATGTTTAATGTCTGCTCCAATGGGTTTTTATGCATAGATGTGGGGGAGCGCTGCATGGGAAAAGCCCCGGTTTCCATACATGACACTTAACAAGACATTCTATCTGTAATTCATGCTCGCATGTCAAGACATTTTGGAATTCTGCACAGTACAGAGTCGCTGTTAAGATCTCCGAAATAGATTTGCACCTCAGAAGAATCCTCACATGCCACATGCACACACACACAGGCCCACAATGCATTGCAAGCTCCAGCCACAGTACATACTGTAAGACTACACACAAGCAGCCGTGTTCTTAAACGCTGCACATATACGGTTTAAAGCCTACGTATGCAAGTATCCCCTTTCAGATATACCCCTGTTATTTTACCCCTTTGCCATTTTCCTCCGCGGCCAAACGCAACACAGTTTGGAAACTCAACATGGATCGGTTCCCATCATTGCCATAGTTGCCATTTTCATAGCGTTAGATTTTTCCAGAGTGGAGAACTTCTGTTTGTTTTTACTGCTACTGTCAAACATTCAGCTGCCCTGCAACCTGATTCATAGTGCCGAACCTGACAGAGCTCCTTTGTATCATAAAACTGGCACACAAACTGTGCGTAGTACATACTTCACACACACACACACACACACACACACACACACACACCTGAACCTTTTGGAAATCTATACACACTCGTGCATTAATGACAGATAATAAAGGCATCTCCTTTCTCCTCACACACACACACACACACACACTCCTCAGAGTTAAGGAGTAAGCTTGTTTCTTAACATCAGAGTTTCCTCCAGTCCGCCTCGCTGGGAAATAATAAGCAACATTTAACAGGCACAAAATGAAAGAGAGAGAGAGAGAGAGAGAGAGAGAGAGAGAGAGAGAGAGAGAGAGAGAGACGCCACCGCGTTCACTCACACAAAGCGTGTGTTTGAGCGCCAGTGTTGCAGATGGAGCAAGTGAGTGCACAATAACAACGCTGATGACTGATATTTCTTTAACACTGGAGCCTATTTCTCCACATGGAAAAGAGCAGAATGGGGGGGTGGGAGGGGAGGGGGGGTGAGGTGGCTGCATTCACCTGATGCCAGACCATAACATTATGACCCAATCCTTGTTATATTTACTGGTGGGGAACACTTGGTGGTGCAGGAAGCAGCTATAACATTGTTTTTCCCTCCCTGTTAAAAAAACTATGTTCTAGTAAAACGTTGGGGGGGCAGCTTGAACCCACAGCTCCCCTCAATCTGCTTCCAGGGGGAAAGCTGAGTCACCTGAGACCGCCCCTCCGGTTCTCTCCACCTATCTCTCTCCATCTTTCTTCTTTTCTACTTTCTTTCTCTCTTTTCTTTTTTTTTCTCTGAATCTGGTAACCGCAGAGTACAGAAAAGCCGAGCAAAAAAAGGGAAAAAAAAAGGGGGGGAAACATTTTTTTATTGCAAATGTACTAACTGTAATGAATCCATAATGTAACCCGCAGGAGAATCTGGTTTCACACACTGTTCCCGCCGTTAAATGGGCCAGAGATGTATATGGCGAATATATACATTGAAATACAAGCCAGGGTCTATTGTAATCTCGCCGAGATAGTGCTGTTATTTATTGTGCGGTCTAAAGACTTGGAGACTGACAGGGAGAGGGGTAAGAAATACAATAGAGTCCCTCTTTTATGAGTCATTTAGTGGGCTTTGGGCTGCCTTCTCAAGATGTCATCAACACAACAGAGGGATCTTTCACACACACAGACACACAAACAGATATTATGTTACAGGAACAACAACCGAGAGCAGAAGGGGAAAAGGAGGAAGAAGAAGAAGAGAAAAAAAAAACAGGCCACGATCATAACAAGGCCGAGCCAAGATGGATCTGTTGTTGTCTGGATGAGGACATCGCCGAGCAAACGTTTTAATTACAAATAGATTAGACCGCTGTGATGTTGTTGTGTGGTCTCTGTGTAAACTCTCCCTCAATATTTTGTTATGAGACTTGGATTCCTTCCCTTTTGTTTGTCTTCAGGAGACCCGGGAATCTCTCTCCGCGAAGAGGGCCAGCGCCACTTTGTATACAGGAAGGAGAGACGGAGACAGACAGAGGTAGGGGGGCCGGCGGGTCAGGGCTCGGGCCCGAGTGCACACGCTTCCCAAAACTGATTTTTATTCATCCTTTTATTTAACCAGAATGTTGCACCGTGCGTGATACAACGCCTCCTCGGCCCGGGGGCAGTCCTCGACAAGATGGACAGATTACACCACGAAGGATATACAACTACAAAAACGGGAACAGATAACATCACAATGAAAAACAGACCACAACAACAGACACAAACAGAAACAGAAATCAGAGGCTAAAATAGGAATCAATGTCCTGTAATAAAAAGAATTAGGTCATGGGAGTGCACAGATTCCAAGTCACGTATGCCCTCGGACTCTTTCCAAAGAATAGGAAAGGAAAAGGCAGCTTTACCCAGCTCTGTTCAGGTGCCCTTTTGAGTGGCGAGACTGGCCAGGGTGTTACCCTGACTGTATACTGTACATAAGCGTTGAGCAAGGCGCCGACAGCAGTCACTTCAGAACCACAGATGAAGTGTCAGACTGGAGCCACGGCGTGCAACATTAACGGGGCATTCAGCCCTCTACTTCAGACTGCCTCTGACTCGGGTCCAGCTCCCAGGGCTGTGTACTGATGTTGTTATTGTTGTTTTTCGTGCTGAGAACAGGAGTCCCAGCCAAGATGGACTCCTGTTGCAATAACAAGACCTGGAGGGCCCCTGCTCTGCTCTACGCCGGGCTTTATTGGTACAGGGGAGCACCAGAAACCATGTCTGTGGACAATCAACCACCAGTTTGCTCAGGGGCGAGATGGGAGATGAGCCAGGGACTATTCTTTTTCTCTGTCTTTCCCCCCAAGTGGTGAGCCTCTGTCACTGTTAGACACCGCAAGAGGCCACACGGAGGTGTCAGAGGAAGTCTAACATGAACGCAAGATCATTGTGGCCTATCTCAGACGTAAACATGAAGAAAAAAAAAAGAAAAGTGTAGGGAAAATACAGACGTGAAATGAACCAAACACACATAATGTGGGATTGGAAGTTCACCCAATGTGCATCAACAGAAACCAGAGGCAGAACGGAGGACTGAATCTCAAAAATGATGTGCATGCAAGGAACATAGAGCTTTGATTTTATTTATATCGCCCAAAATTAACATGCTTTATTAATGCTTTATTATCTGTATTGCATAGCAAATCCTCTACCCTTAGAGCCTCAATTTGGAAAATGAAACGTAAATAATAATATTAAAGAGTATCAGTTTGGGATCAGGACACGTCACACACACACACACCTAATGTGGGTGTTTGTGTGCACCTGCAAGATGTTTATTGAGCATTAATACATTCTCAAAAGAAACGGTGATATTAGGACGTGTTCCCCAGACCGGGACATCCTCACTACAACACTGCAAATACTTCTTCTGGCTGTGTGGTGCATCAGTCAATTAATGCAACACTACCTGACACAGCTGGTATGTGTGTCTCACCTCCACCTCTAACACAGCCACAGGTATCAATAGGCTCTTAAAGACAGTTACACTCCCACAAGCATCTAATTGGTGGCCTTGTACTGCAACATGTCATTATGCGGATACATAACTGTCGGGATAACTACAGCAAGCGCGAGGATTCTTGCGAGCGCTGTTGACAAAGGGGTTACTGATGTCGAGGGTGGAGATTAAAACAGGCAGTGGAACCCCCCAGACCCCGCTATGCCCCCACATACTGGGGAAAGCCCACTCATTCCATCAAAACTATTTACATAACTCCACGGAGAAAATTGGCCGGTAGCAGTCAGCTTTTCCATGTGCGCCATACAGGAGAGACGCTGTTACGATAATTGTCCTCTTGCACGAGCGGAGGGCATATACAGTACAGTATTTACAGTGAGAAAATAAAGACGGGAGGGAGAGAGGAAAAACGGGAGAGAGAGAGAGAGAAAGAGGGGGGAGAAAGAGAAAAACTGCTGATCAGGAAAGAGAGTGGGGTTCCACGGATATTCCCCCAACACAAACACATCCCGTGTTGATTTTTGTCATTTTCTTGGCTCCGTGAAGTACAGTAGTTGGCAGAACAGTAAGCTCTCTGATGGTTTGTATGACGGGCTGTCATGGTCTTAGAGGTGGCTTCCCGCTGCCTCAGCGTATGCCCACCCCCCTCCTCTTCCCTCTGTGGTGACCCCAACCTCGACGCTCTCTTAACGTGCTTTTCCTCATTCACACGTCTGCCATTTCTTCCCTTTCTTCTCCCCCCCCCCAACCCGGGTGAAAAAACAATGAACCTGGGCCCAGTTGTGCTGCCTGCTACACCTACTGCCCAGCTGGCATCCATTGTTTGCAATTAGTTCCAAAGGCCTGCGTTTGACAGCGTGCATATTTGTATACGTGCAAACACGCTGGTAGGTTTCTCCGCTGGCATGCACACATCTGTCGGGGTGCACACTTCTGAGTATAAACACATTTAATTTTTTTTTTTGCGCATTATATGATCAGCAGAAAATGAGGCAGCCTGGGAAAACCATGGAAGGACACGGATTTGAGCAGGTCCAATTATTAAGAACAATCCATCAATATGCAGAGCGAGTCCTGGAGCAGGCTCAGCAGAAAAACATGGCAAAAAAAAAAAAAGTGAAAGCAGAAAAAAATGTGGTTCTTACGAGGAGGGAGAGAAAAATCTGTCTTTACAATCCCCCTGTTTCGGCCTGCCAACTTTCTGCTGGCTGTTGGTAGTGCGGAAATGAGAGCGTGCTAGATTCTCCCCTCCCGAGAATAACACAAACCCCTCAAAGCTCAAATCAAACACACAATCCACGTCACAGGAAACCATTTTGAAGCGTAAAACCTCCCAATGGGAGCTCCATTTGAATGCTGCGGGTATGCGCTGCCTCGCTCGCCCCCTGCGCCTCCCTCTCTCTCCCCTCCCGCTCTCTCAAGGCTTCAACCACAACCTAACCCGAACCACACCACCTCTCAGACGACAAGACTCCCTTTCTCTCACTCCCTGTCCATTTCCCCCCTTTATTCCTTCCTTTCCTTTTCCCCCCCTTTGTTGTTCCAATTTGCCTCAATTTCATCACCAACAATAAAACATAGATAGATAGATAGATAGATAGATAGATAGATAGATAGATAGATAGATAGATAGATAGATAGATAGATAGATATTTCATGTGTTTACCGTGCACATGGACACATCCCCTCACCCCATTCTCCCTCCTCTCTGCCTGGCAATTGAAACGCAGAGGTCAGGAGGGCATATGGGAGGCAATCGCAGTAGTTTGTTTTGGCTCGCTCACCCCCACACCAAGTCCTTGGCTGTGCAGGAGCAATGCCGCCACCTTGCCTGCTTGCTGCCTGGGAAACAAACACATCCTTAATCACTCAGGCCCCCGTATCCGCCAAGGCCACACTAGTTGAGCCCCGTCTGACAAGCTCGGGCCAGAAAAGTTGGACTCCATCTGATGAACTCAGGCCATACAAGTCAAGCTCTGTCTACTGAACCCAGGCCACATTAGTGGCAGCCAGACAGTCAAATCCAGGTCGCACTAGTTGAGTACCCTTTGTTGAAACCGAGCCAATGAGAACATACCCTTCAAGCGCGGCGTCTACTCAACCCAGGCCACTCTAATCAAACCCTGATGGTCAAACCCAGGGCCCGGGGAAGTCGGCCCCCGTCGGGTGAATCCAGGCCACAAAAGTCCAGCCGCGCCGGTTGACACGAAGCCAGAAAAAGGGCTGATCTATCTTTGGCTGGGTGAGCTGTTCTGTCATTATGTTGGCTAAGTGTTGCCTAACAGTGGGATTCTCTGACGTAAGCACTGCGCAGCAGAGGGCTGGCAGGGAAACGAGATGCAAGACAGAAGAGAAGACGCTTGGAGAACGAGCCGGCGGCCAACAGACCCGTCGATGGGTTGCCGTCCCTCCAAACACCAACCGTATAGCTGCTAACTGTGTTTTTTCTCTCTTGTCCATCCGTCTCCCTCACCGTTTCACCTTCTGAAATATTTTCCTAACTGCTCTTCCTAAACGCTTCCTGCTTCACCACACTTTCACCCGGCTCTCACACCTCTCGCTCTCTCTCCCTCCAACATTAGTCACGAACGTGCTGAATGCGAATGACCCGGATCCACAAAGAGTTCGGCATTTCGAGTCTGAGAATGTGTTTGTGTTGCTTTTGTTTGCGCGTAAACAATGGGGGGGTGCTTAAAAAACCCAGGCAGCATTTTTTTGCAGTTCCTCCGCTAGTGCCTGACAATGAGTGCTAAGGCGGGCCTCAGATTTGTGTTATACTGTAAACCACAACATTCTCAGACCGTAACGAATCCCCCTTTTGGGATATCTTATTAGCATGTACTGGGCAAGCTCTCTACACACACAAACACACACACACCATCGCCACTCAGCCCACCGCGTTACGCGCTGTCTCCAATGGGATGTCGGACAATTAACCTCGAAGGCTCTGCTCCCGGGTGATATAGAGAGATTAGTGAGCCTGGTTTGATTGTGCGTGATGAGAGGGGACTTGTGTTAAAGTACATAAGATCTTATTACTCGGAAGGAAATGAATTCGCCCAATCTCCGAAGGCTGGTTGTTCCCATGATCTCCCCTCTCCTCTGAACCGTGCTTCAAGTCGGGGGTGAGCCGCGGGCGGGTTCAGAGCAGCGATGGACCCACTGATCCGCGTCCAGCCACACCGGGGCGGCCCAGGCGGCGGCTCTGATCGCCGAGCAGGTACGTGAAGCGCTGAGACCGGCCCGGGACTTCCAGGAAGTTCAGCATCGGGGATCAGCCTGTGTTATTGACTTGGCACGGCCTCCAGCCAGTACGATTCCACCGGCGTGGAGGGAGACTGACTGCACCGGCGCACATGTGTGTATGTGTGTGTGTGGACCAGAGCTCAGTGCTCTGTAGTCCAGATGGGTGGCCGTGGCCTCAGTTGATTTCTGTTACTCTTCTATGACAATTGAACTCATTTGAACCGCTGAAATCCCCCTTCTTCGTCTCCCTGAACCCCCCCCACCCCACCCACTCTCCTCGCTTGCCGTCCTCACGTATGCATCGCTCTTATAAGTTGTTTAAAATGCAAATGTATGTGTTGTGGAACAGCTGGTGGGAACAGGGACCACCCAACCAGCAGGAGGAGCATTGTGTTGATAGCAGATAAGCTGGAGTGGCGTGTCAGAAGATTCCCCTCTTTCAGGCAGACGTCTCCGCGTTAGCCTCACAAACACTGTGCCCCCCCCCAAAAAAACAACAATGCCCAATGCCCCCCCCCCTCTTGGTCACCACAAACAGATCTTTCAGCACAAACACAGATCAAAGACGCCCCCGCCGCCCCGTTTAGCGATGAAGGCTGGCTTGTGCCATCTTCTATTGTCAGGGCTTCTAATTGATCCTAATTGATGTTGTGACAGGCGAAGAGAGGAAGGATCTCTGGAGGAGCGCAAAGTTGGAAAACAGCATTCAGCTTTTATTAAGCACCGGCACTGCTGAGAAACCCGAATAAGACGAGGCTGGCTTCACTGATTGATCCTTTGTGTGGACGTGCATGGAAGCAATAAGATGCTTCACGCAAACCAGACCAGGACAAGATGTTGACAAATCCTACAAACTGTGGTGGAGGAGCCATTTAGATCTTCAGCTCAAGAAGAAATAAAACAAAAAAATTATGCATTATTATAAAAAATGTCCCCTATTTGAGGTTATTTTATCGCATAATGATTTATCATCACCGATGCATTACATGTACGGAGCGTTTTAATGATGCAGCTGGTTGAGGCGGAGCTGCAAGTTACTTTATAACTCGATGGCTGCTTGGATTCAAAGCATTGCATGTTTTAAAATGTTTTGTATATCGAGTGTCTATCTGCATAGCAACGAGTGCATAGCTGTCAAATAATGTGGCGTTAAACAGTGCAATATTTCCCTAATTCATTTATAGTAATTCATGAAATCTGGCAACATTCAAGCAGTGGTGGAAAGTCATTAAGTGCTGCACTGAAAAGAAAAAAAGGTCCTTTTAGTAGTTTTATGTTGTGCTACTTTATTCTTAACCATTACAGTGGCAAATTATAAAATATGTGATGTTATAAAATCATAGATTATATAAAATCCAATGCATTAATGCATTAATATGAATTGAACATCCCAACAGTCGACACATTTAAATGCTTGGCAACACTTTCTATGAAGGTCATGTATATAAGGCATCATAAGCACATTTATAACACATTATAATGCATTTATAAGGCTTCATAAAAGTCATTATAAATGTTTATAATCATGCATAATACCTTATAACAAGGTTTCTATTCAATTTTATTATAAAGTATTCATAAAGTTCAGCATTCATAAGGCTTTATACCTCCATGCGATATGAATGCTGAACCTATAATACATTATGTCCACCACTTATAATACTTTGTTATAAGGTTGCATGATTATAAACATTTATAAAGCCTTATACATGCATTATAATGTGTTATAAATGTGCTTATGATGCATTTTATACATGACCTTCATAGAAAGTGTTGCCAAATGCTCGTAGATGTCGATGCATTAATAATAATCAAGAAACATATATACATACACTAAAATACAGGACTTGTATTGCTGCTTTAACTTAAAGGACGTCATGTTGTTAATTATTTAATATTAATAGTCAAGCGTTGTGGTTCTCTCTAATCTGAGCAACGATATGCAGCCGGTCCACATGTTTTCTTCAGCATCTTCCTTCAGTTGTTGCTCCTGGCTCCGAGCCAACAAGTGTATAGATGTGAGTACAGTATGACCGCGTGTGCACACCGAGGGGCCACATCAGGGTACACTCTGTGTGTGTGTGTGTGTGTGTGTGTGTGTGTGTGGGGGGGGCGTTCACAGTCAGCCATGAGCACGAGCATCATGTGTGTGTGTGTAGTAAATTCTTGGAAAAACGGAAGATGCTTACTTTTTTTTCTATGTAAGGGTGCGTACGGTACATGGACTCACATGTACACACACACACACACACACACACACACACTTATGGGGTGACAGAGTGCACTGGCTGAGCTCAGATGAACCAATGGCAACCTGGGGAAGGAGGAATGTGTATGGCGCTGGTCCAAGAGAGGCCGTCAGAATCCTCAGCAGGCAACCCCGGTTGTCTTAGTGAACACAAGTGTGAGTGTGTGGGAGTGTGTGTGCGTCTGCACAAGAGGCTGGTAAGGGGCAGCAGCGGTTGTGTAACTGTACGAGTGTGTGTAATTTTTACAGACAGTTGGCGTTGAATGTGTGCCGCGACGCCTCCGGTTCAAACCGTTTGTTGTTAGTCAAAGTGATCCACCATCTATATGAAAGCTCTCCCCTGCAGTCAAACACAGCCAGGGGGGGGGGGGGGGGGGGGGGGGCACAATGACTACATAATGATGAGCTACTCTAACACACCCAATCTAAATTCCTTAACAGCTACAGGATGCAGTGGAGCATCTGTAGGTGAAGAGTGGGCAGTTACTCCAGCCAGCAGGGGGGGGGAGGTCGGCCCCCCGCGGGAGGGAGGGAGGACACTCGCTGCAGCGCCACTCATCCCGGCTAATCCCAAAAATATAGCATGATGTCATGCAGATTCCAAGCGTGGACTGCAGTAGCAGAAACAGGGTCATGTGTGCACTTGACTAATGCACAGCCAAACAAGAAAAGAAAAAAAAGGAAGGGAAAGAGAGAGAGAGAGAGGAGTAAGGAGGGGAAGAAAGAGAGTGAAGGGCTGTTTAAAATATTCAACCCCCCTTCCATTAACCAACCGTGTAGGGATGGGAACACGGCCTGCACTGTACATCTCATGAGAGAGAGAGAGTGAGGGAGGAAAGAGTGAGAGGGAGAGAGAGAGAGATGGTGCACTGTGGGAGTCGACCTCTTTCATCCAGTAGCCCTTGAATCCAGCTCAGCATTTTCTCAGTGATGTCATCTCTTTTTCACTCTCGCTTCACCCTCTTCACTTTCTCCCTCACCTCCATCTGCTCTCTCACTCCATCCTTCCTGGGCTTTCTGCGTCTCACATGTTCGCACCCCCTCCTCCTCCTCCTCCTCCTCCCCACCACACACCCTCCGCATTTACACGACATGTGGTGCATTACAATATACGATGCGTCTTGTTCAGCACATAGACTCCCTATAAATCTGGAGCTACCTGCAGTCATCCCGAGTTCAGCTGGAACGGGCGTTTGCGGGGCTCGCCACATACATCTCCATCCATCCTCCGACTTTTCTTTGCTCTCCAGCAAACGCAGCATCATCAAGCGGGGAGAACACTGTGTTAACTAACAGGAAAATGGCTGCCAGCTGCACGGACAGAGTCGGACAGGAGGGGGTCGGGGGGGACATGTTGTGCTTGTGGTTTTTATTGGGTATGAAGAGAAGGGATAGGTATGGGGAACAAGGAGAGGAGGGCGAGAGGAGGAGTGCATGTGGGCTCGGGTGCACACACAAAAAACCCTTTGAAGTAGTCATTATTTTTTACGGCACTAGAGCTGGTGCAGGATATTTACAGTGTAGACAGGTTTGGCTCTACGGAAGAAAATAAAATAGACTTCCATGAAGAAGAAAAACATTTAAAAAAAACACAGTCTGCACTTTGCTTTGTGACGTTATGTTTGAGCCCCTTTGCAGGAGCCGAGGCGATCTGAGCCGGTCTCTGCCAGCGAGGACCGGTCCGATCTGCTCGTCCAAACACCTGCTTACGTAAACTGTAGCTCCTCCTATCATAAAATCACTGTCTCATTGACATTTATCTATTTCTGGATAGTTAAATAGGGGGACCCATCAATCAACACACATCACTATGTATTTGAAGTGTATTTTTATTCAGGAGTGCTTTATAGCCTCGACCTCCCCATATTTCACATCACCTCTCTGTCAGAAATGCCAGGAAAAAAAAAAAATGCTTTCCCCCTAAAGAAGAGTTACAATCCCTCTCAGACTCGACCACGCAGCCTCCATAAAAGGAAATCGCTTGGATCACCTGGATCTGGTTTGATGTTTCCTGGTTGTAACACAAAGGACGCTCAAGTGCATTTGGGAGTCAGAGCAGCATGTGATTAAATCAATAAATATGTTAACATATCCGCCCTTTTTACCGACATCCATGGGGTCCTGCCATACGGTTCTCACATCTCCCTTTTCAGGAAAGATCTCAAAGTCAAAGTGAAGGAGACACCTGACGGTCTTACTTCGTGTTCTGCAGCCGGGCTGATGCATCATGGTCCGTCTCTGATGTGACCTTCTTCTCCAGAGCTCACTTAAAGGGGAAGACACGTCTCCACATCGGACCACCTCACCTTGGAGGAGCTTCCTGCTGACGTACGCAGTGAGACGGGGTCTCCCTGATCTGGTCCACTCTGCTGCTGCTGATGATGGTCTGAAATACAACATGTCTGGTGACTTTTAAAGAACAACTATAAACCAGAGTAGTAGCAGAGACTTAAGCGTATAAACTGCTCATGAATCCCGAGGAATGCCATAGAGCATTTATCCCGCCTCAGTTGTTTTTAATGTAAATGTTGTATTCTGAGGTCGACCCGTGTTCTTTTCTGCAGAGAGAGAGAGAAACAATTATCTGTTTTATTTGCGTCCAAACACTACGCCATTTTGGCAGGTCCTCCACAGATGTTATCACTTAGGAATGAAAAAGTCTATCCTCCTTTAGCTCGCGTAACATAGCTCATGATTAGAACGTGCTCTGTTATCTTGTCAGCAAAATGCTCATCAAAATCAAATCTTATCATCTTTTTTTTTCTTCCATTTTCTGTTGAATATGAATTATTTTGAGAATTCCAAGATTTTAAATCACTCAGAAAGTGTCTGTTGAGAGAATATCACGTTAAATTGTGTCTCAAATTGTTCACGACTTCATTTATTTGCTGCTATTATCTCTTATTGTTCGTGTTCACTTGTTTTTGACTTAAAAAAGTGACTAAGAGACATTTATCTGTGAGCAAGTGATGAGCTCATTAACGGAGCATGTCCGTCTGCACAAACAGTACCCAGAACGAGAACATGACCACCAGAGTCAGCCGGCCTTTAGGAGAGTAATAACATCAGCATCTCAGTGCCAGTTCATAGTAGTTTTGCAGCCTGAGTGTCCGAGTTAAGAAGACACAAAGTATTCCCGTGACGGGGGGCCGGAGGAGAACAAGGGCCGATTATTGCTTGGCAAACGCCAGAACGTGATTTCTCAACTTTCATGTGGGGTTTGCTCGGGGGCCGGGGGGAGAGTGAGAACGGGAATTTGGTCTTCCTCTCTGTTGGTTGAGCAGCTGTTTCTCTGAAAGGTCCAAACGAGGCAATGGAGAGAGAAAATAAAAAAAAACAAAGAAAGTACGAGCGAGGTAGACAGAGAAAGAAATTGAGTGGCTGTGTAACAGGAGGCTTGTTTTGTTCCGAATCCGATTGCTTTATAGCGACGCGGGGGGTGAGTGGTTCCAGGCAGCAGACAATGGTCCAACAGGATCAATATTGACATTCTCCTTAGTGATAGCTGAGTTGGCTGGGTGAGGTCAGGGACTGGACCTTTGTATTAGCCAGCCGGCATTAGTGGTCACGGCTGGGGGACACTTACTGTAACCTTGGCCTCTCAGCATAATGGAGGGTCTGAGCGAGCCCGGGAGAGGTCCCTCCCCTTTATGGGCCTTATTACCGTAAGAGAACTCAGTCCTCCAGTGGCCCGATTCAAACACAGATCATTACTTTGTCAAAACAGCTACCAGACCACGTTGGCACACGCGCAGGCCAGCTTGTGTGTGGCGAACGGCGTCTCGAAGTGCCAGTTGTTGAGCGCAGCAGCCGTGGGAGATGAGGCGAGGAGAACACAAGAAAAAAAAAGTAAGCAGAGCACTTTTTTTTTTTTTTTTTTTTTTTTAACAAGTGACCGTTTATTAGTTCTTATTCCAGCAGCACTTACAATGAGACAGATTCACTGGCAAGTCCTGCATGCTAGGCAAACTCACACAAACACTGGGTACAATCTTCTCTCAACAAGTTATGGCAAGAGGTGCTACCACAAAATAATAAAACACTCCAGCAAATTCCATGTTGTTGCTTTGCTGAAACAACATCTCAATTGTTGTTTACCTAAAGTGGTCAATTAATCCAAGGCAAACTCATAAAAGAGGAAAGGATGTGGGTTGTCCAGGTAGTCTGATCCAAATGGCTGAGAGTCAGGGCTACTAGGGGATGCCACAACATACCCCCTTCCCAGCGTGGCAGAGGAAGAGGAGCGCGGGAGAGGGACGAGGAGGGAGAGGGGGACAGCAGAGGAGACAGACCAGAAGGAAAGGAAACTCCTGAGGACGGAGGAGACGAAGCACGATGAGGTGCAGAGGCAGCGGTGCCAAGGAGGAGGGGTGAAGGGAGGAGGTGGTGAAACAGGAAGGGTGGGAGGAGGAAGGAGAGGAGAGGAGGTCATCTGAGGTGATGGAGATTCGGTACGGTGGGCTGGTTTCATGAAAGATGGAGCCGGGCCACTCTCCTCCTCCTGCGATTCTGTTCTGGCTCGGATTACTGGACCGAAGCCTCTCTCTCTCTCTCTCTCTCTCTCTCCCTCACACACACACCAAACACACACACACACACCAAACACATGTCTCCAGTCTCCCACACACATGCTCATTCTTCGTTACTACACACTCGTGAGTATTTCCTACAGAAATAGAAGTGACATCACAACAGTCGCGTTGTAAATCAATACGCGTTGCTCTCAACGAAACGCCCACGCCGCGCCGAATGAGCGCAGAGTTCCCGGTCAGTGGGCTGTCTCAGAGTCCGAACCACTCCGTGACCCCTCCTCTCCGGGGGTCGAGTTTCTGCCTCTGCTTCTCGTCCTCTATGAACTTCTCCTGCATCTCCTCCATGGAGCCTTCCGCCGCCGCCCGCTCTTTTTCTGGGAAGACGTCGGGAAAGGTGAACGTCTGGCCTTGGGCCTGCGATGCAAAAAAGAGAGCAGAATGAGCAAAGGAAACACCATTTTCCTACCTGATAACAACACAAATGTCTTATTTATTTTCTACACTTTTGTGCAGCAAAAAAAAAAAATGTCAAACTGCATTTTCAGCAGAAGTGAGACACTGATTTGGAATTCAAGACGGCGTTCGTCCCTCTATATTCCTCTCCAGTTACACAAACGCTCTCTCTCTCTCTCCCTGGCATTCAATTTCTCCAAACTCTCTCCCACATTTAATCTCTCATCTCTCTCCATTTCTCTGGTCTTGATTTATTCAGAGGGAAAGGATGGTATCCATTATTTATTCCATACCGACCCATCTTTGGCCATGGCTAATGCATCACTGGCCCAACCGTAGTCTGTGTCAGACCACCGTAGAGTACAGTACACACATGTCTGCCTGCACGCCCATGCACCAAAAAAAAAATAAAAATAACAGGTCAGCGGGTGCAGGCATGGACACATATCCATAGCCTATCCCTCTCAGCCTCTCCCATGGACACCTGGCAACAAGAATGTACTGTTATCAGTCTCAACTGGAGCCAAATCATGTCCTTAAATGACTCAACTTCATATAAAGCCAGACCCTAACTTTTAATGATGGAACTGCACTTATATGCGTCATTTTTATTACTCCGTGTTTGGATTTTTGTGCAAACTGGCTAATCCTCGCAAACGTTCCCAAAGTGATTAATGACCACTAATGTTGTAGTTTACACCAAACAACAGCTTCCACTTCATAACGACAGTCAAATGTCATAAAGTGACTCACGCACTTTTCTAAATTAATTGAAAAAGGGGACCACCACTATAAAAATGAATTGCTTCCATGAACACAATTGTCAATCAACTGTTCTGTTTAAATATGTGAAATATTTTGTTTGGGGTCAGTGTGTAGGCGTTAAGGAATGGTCTGGCTCTGATGTGAATGTTACTTTGTCTGTCTCCAACCCCCAAAATACCAAGAGAAACATGCATATAATTACCACATAGAATGGTTTAATTCCCAGAGGGAGAGTCAACATGGAGCTCGCTCAGCCACAGACGCAGAACGGAGCTGGCCTCGTCTACACAACGTGCTCAACTGGGACGACCTGCGGCGGGAGACTCGGGGTTCATTCCTGTACGTTACGCTTGTGCATGTAGAAATGTGCATGTTACGCTTGTGCATGTAGAAATGTGCATATGCATATGTTATGTAACGTCATGACCAGATAAGGACATGACAGCATCCTTATAAAACTAAATAACAGACGAGATAAATGAGGACTGGATGTTCAGTGACTGGATGCACGCTGCACAGATTTGTTTCACAGATGTTTTAATAGCAGCAGACCGGTTTTTAACTCATTCATAAAACTCAGTCGTTTAATGCTCCCATGCATCAAACACATGTATAGCGTTTGCTGCTTCCAGAGGACACTGCACGGCAGCGGCTGCATGCATTTACCTCTGATAACAGAAAGTGAAAGTAAAACGGGGAGGGAATGAGTTGCCTTACAGTAAATCTAAATAAAAAGTCAAACTACGCCACGCTCACGCTGCAAAAAAGAGTGTTTTTAAATCCAATTTTGAACCAGATTTAGCATAATTACACCTGTTAATTTCCAAATATATTAAAACAAATTATGTTTTTCGTTCTATAAAACACCCAAATAATGAGCCCCAATAAGCCACTGTCTATTTTCTTTTTATTTGTGGAGAGACCACAGTCCACCTTCCATCAGCACTTCTTGGTTACTGACTAATCCTAATTAGAGGTTTTCAGTGAAAAACAAGACAACCCGGTGGGAGAGACTGGCGGGGGTCCGAGCCTACACACATCCAGAGGTCATTGCGTACAGATTTTAACCTCAAACCAGTCTTCATCACATTCAGTCGACATCTCAAAACTCAACTATTATAGGAAACCTGATACTTAACGCAGACTTGAATCCGTGTTGCGCTCTAAAACCTGTCCATTTGAGTCTAAACTCTCTGATACCAGCTTTCAGGGAGCAGCTGGAGCAAAACACGCACAACCTTCAATCAAAATGTCAAAAACACACACTCTGTTCTTGTGTTCTTGTCGGTATTGCAACCTAGGGGAGGGTTTTCTAGTGAGCGCAACCGGCGAAGGAGGGCGGGGCTTAGTCAGGCACAGATGGAGAGCTGCCAAACACCAGAGAAGCACCTGGAAAACCACCGCCCTGCCAAGGCCCACTGTGTCTCTCTGCACTCACACACGCTGCCATCAAGGAACGCATAATCCAGAACACAAACACTGGACCGGGCCAAGGGAAGTTTGCTGCGGGAGTAAGAGGAGGAGGAGGGAGGAGAAAGGAGTGGCGTCACTGGGGAGGAGGAAGAGGAAAGTAGGGGGCGATGGGAGGAGAGGGTCCGCCACAGCACTATAAACACGGGACCTGGCAACGGGGGGGAAACAATGAACCAGTGAGGCAAACAAGACTGCACCCAATTTGAACCAAAAACGTTCGTCGCATGACAATCCCCAGTTCTGCAGCGCAGCGCTGGACACCTTGTGTATACACACGGCGAAGATTAATACCGGCCTCGGAGAGCACGATTCACAAAAACAACAAAGCCCCGAAATTGAAATCAACAAAGCGCCGAGACTCGTTAAACAAGTCTTATTGTTGGCAGCGGGCCGCGCCCTGTGTGTGTGTGTGTGTGTGTGTGTGGGCGTGTGTGTGCATCTGTGTCAAGCGTCTGTTGGACACAATTACGCAATGAGAGAAAGTGCTGGCAGCGAGTGTTTGAAATATATACATCGCGCTGCAGCAGCGGAGGCAAAGCTGATGTCCTCCGTTGCTCCCCGATCCCAAAGCGATCTTTCCTGCGTGTCTGTATATTTGAGCGAGTGCATATTGAGTGATTTATGGAGGGAGCCCGAGGACCCGGCCAAAAAGGACAAAAAGTGGAGAAAGACAGTAAGGCATTGTACATTATCCGATGGGGTTTTTCTTTCGGTAACCTCCGATGACCAATTCAAGGAGTCGCTCTGTTTTTCCCTCGCTCTGCCACCGTCTTCGCCACGCTCCCCAATTGAATCAAGCTGCTATCCAGGAATATGGAGACGAGGCCCCCACGCTGCTGGTGATCGAAACACGCTCGCTCCTACGCACATGAACAACCCATTACACCCAAAGTTTCCCTCTCAATGGGAAAAGGAGGAGAAACACTAGGGGGGTTAAGAGGGGAAGGCAAATGTTGTCATTGACTCACGACCAAGCTGTCTCAGTTTCCCCATCTGTGTGTATGTTTCCTTATTAAGCTCTAATTTAATGCCTTGCTCTCTTCCAGGAAGTGTGTATTTTAGGGGTGTCATATGGGGACTTTTAACCAGTTGACAATGAATCTTGAATAGTGTGTATTCTTCACTTATACAAATGTACATCAGTGAAAAGTCCCTGAATTAAACCTGCTTTTGTGCATGTGTGTGTGTGTGAGTGTGTATGTGTGTGTGTGTGTGTGTGAATAACAGAGTCATACTCCAAGTAATCCTGTTTGCAGCCTCAGAGGGAAGGAAGGAAAGAGTGAAAAGGGAGAAGACCGGGCGAGAGATGGAAAGAGACACACAAAGGACAACTGTATTCCATCCGATTGACCTTTTGCTTCTGATCTGTTACAAACTAAGCATGAAGTCGTAAGTCAAAAACAGCCGTGGGGGGCTTCTCGTCTTAAAAAAAAGGAAGAATGTTTGAGAGAATGGATGAATGCGTGTCCGGCAACCTTGGAATGCATGTGAAATCAATACAGGGGAAAATGTGAAGGGGGTGGGGAGGGGGGGGGGGGGACTCTTTTATTATTCATAAGCTTAGATTTAAGTATGAAATATGAAAGCCGTAGTTGTTCTGGCTTGATGTGTTAAAATGTCTTTGATGAAAACAGGAAGGTGCCGGCGCACAGTGCTTTTTCCGACCTGGAGCTGAATAGAACATTATGGCAGTCAGCAGCCGAGGACACAAAAGGCTGATTCAACCTGCTGCTCCCGAGAGTTAAAACACACGGGAACGCGGCTGGAAGCGGAGTGGACCAGGACCAGACATCGCAATGCGACAGATGAGATACACATCAGCATGTGAAAGCCTCCCAATCTGACAGCAAGAACAGAGCAAGAAATATGCTACAAATCTGCACAGGGAAACAAAAAAAAATAAAGCAAACAAGAGGCTTTCAAAGATGATTACTCAACCCCATTGTAGCAGGTTCGACTTAATTTTCCAATATCCTAAATCCACAGGACTGCCTCCGTGGTATCAGATTTTACGTCCTCTGGAATCGAATAAGTTTGGAGCAAAATTGTATTACTTTAAAGACTGTTAAACAGCTGCTAACCTCCTCTGGAGGTGAAATGGGGACTTTCATTTAGATAATCTATACAACTTAGAAAATGGTATCCATCAGAAAAAGCATTCTAACCACTCTTTTACGACCAGAGCTCAGCCTTCGTCTCGAAAAAAACCTCGAGCACCTTTGAGTTATTGTGGAGCGAAATAAGATGTGACTGAGCCGAGGTGGCCAAGTACACCTACTTTTTGGACATCGAGAGCTCCTCGGTCAAATGTGGTCGCAGAGAGCGAAAAAGGGGCTTCGAGCGGTCTGAAAAATAGGAAACGGAGATATTCGCGCCGGCCCTACAAGACAAAAAAAACGACCCTTTTTTATTAATGATGCACAATCCAGAAGGCATCTGGGAGATGGAACCATACACAAAAGCAGTCAATAAAACCCAACGAGATGTTAGCAGCCGCCGCGAGAGAGTACGGCCAAATCTGGACCGCACACTGAAACAGCGAGGTGTTGACGACGCGGTGAGAAGTCTCACGAGGCCGTGGCTCAGGCAGCTGCGGCGGCAGTGTGGTGGTGTGGTCGGGTAAACTGTGGCAAAGCTCAGAGACATCTTGAGTAGTAGTCAGTGTGTGTGTGTGTGTGTGTGTGTGTGTGTGTGTGTGTGTGGTGATAAAGAGGCAGAGAGGTGTTCACATTGTGGTAGACTCTGTTTTGACCGCACCACGGCAGGAGAACCTGGCAGGCGACAGAGGGAGAGGCCACGGTGATGAGGTTGCCGGGATTAGAGCTGAGGGCAGCCCCCTGCTGAGTGTGTGGGATATCCATGTGTGTGTGTTTGTGTAAACCGTATTTAACTAGGGAAATGTTGACTGCAGCATGCATCATGCCCTTTTTCAGCGACTCATGCAGTTGTACAACACCGTTTTTTTTCCCCTCCTTGGTGGAGGCTCCCGACTTGACCAGTCGGAGGAAGTGACGCGCCTTGCTCAAGGGCGAACTAAACTAGAGGGGCGGAGCTTTTTTAAACGACGCTCGGTCCAAAAGCAGGATTGTTGAGGTGCGATCACACCTTCGTGAGTCTGTTTTCTTTGGTCTCAACCACAGATGAAAATGTTGTTGCATGTTTCTTTTCGGTTCATTTAAGTTCACACTGCCCAATTACAAGTGAACTGGGGCTTGTAAACGAAAGTCAGATGGACTCACAAGTAGCTTGTTTATTGGACAGTTTTGGCAATATGTCATCCTGCAAGATTACAGATTTTTGGCAGCCGGGGAGCAAGGAGGAAAAAACAACTGTATTTGATTCCAGTTTCTTTAGGTTATGCCTAAAGAATTGTCTGCAATTATTGACATAATTTAGCATCGCTGGTTACCATAGCAGATAAGAATTAAAGAGCTGACAGTGATCCATACAGGCTGTGGTTTGCCCTTGCTTCATTTTCTTACAGTAACCTTTCCAAGCATGAGTAATCGCTGGCTTTCCAGTCTTCTTGTAGCCGTAAAACTGATATGAAAGAATGATGGACAACTCGCTCATGAGGATGTTTTTTCGGGGCTTTTTCCTCGTAGTTAGTTCACATTACATTCCCTCTTCTAGCGATCTCTACCTCCGTTTGCTTGGAAGTGGACCTGCCAGGTTTTTTTATTTGAATTATACTGTTTCTTAGATTAACAAACCAGCAGAGCTAAAATTAGGACGGGTGTTTTCAGAGCCAGTTGAAGAGGTCAGTTTGTTCTATTTTAAGAGTTTGGGGATGTGTGACGGTTTAACTCGGTGCAGTCTATAAAAGTGATCCTGCGTAGGCATTTTCATATCACGATTATCCTGGCCAAAATAATTGTGAGACATTATCCCGCATAAATACAGGATGAAGACATTTTTAAATGTTTCTATCCTGTATTTTTTTTAAATTAAATGTCTATTTTCCACATCCCTACCATGCAAGCCATCCTGATGATTGATTGTGTTTTTTTATCCAGATGCACAACATAATCCTATATCGTCCCTTCCCTAGAGATGCAATAATAATATCTGTCCCATACTGACTCAAATTGTGGAATTGAACATCTGGTATCGTATACCATTATTTTTAATAAATAAAAAATCAATAAAATGCATGTTTATTTCTTACATTTTGTTATACAATGTTAAGAAAGCAATGTTAAAGTCAAGCCTGATGTTGCCTTATTGAAGAATGATCACTTCCACACAGCTATTGAAAAACCGGTATTAGACTGGCAGTGAAAGTCCTGGTTTTGGTATCAGGACTGGAAAAGTCAGATTGATGCATCCCTTATATTACCAAACCCACAGTAACGACCTTCTCCCTCTGATAGGGTAAAATACAGAGACCTGAATCTGCAAAAAGCTACAGAGATCAACCGAATCAGTCCACTCCAAACCAGCCCAGCTGTTGATCTTCAGGCAGATACCCACAGCCTAAGAGAACCCTGTGCTCACATTGTTGATCTTTCTCTCTGTAATCACAGAGAAGAAAAAGCGAAAGAAAACTGGGAGAGGCAGGGAAGTCGATGAAGAGGGCAAAGGGAAGAGATGATGACTAGCCTTGTGACTGTAAACAGCTGCCGCTGCCAGGCCCCTGGGTGGGTTGCACATTCACTCTCACTTTATCTCTCACACACACACACACACACACACACACACACACACACACACACACACACACACACACACACACACACACACACACACACACACACACACACACACACACACACACACACACACAGACACACAGACACACAGACACACACACACACACACACACACACACAGCTCTGCCCCACTGTGCCTCCGGACCTCCTGGTACAAATCATTCCAGGAACAGAGAAGCGAGAGACAAAGATGAAGATAGAGTGAGGAGAGGGGAGGGTGAAGGGGTGAGGAAAGTCTACACCAAAAGAGAGATAAAACTGGACCGCTCTTTCCTCAGGAAAGACGGCGGGAGGCGAGAATGATTCAATGTGGAGGATGTAAGAGAATAGCATGAAAAAAGCCAGTTAAAAGACAAAAAGTCAGGTGAAGAAGACGTCAAACTGTTGAGATCACATGAGAGGCTGAAAGGCATTTAGCAAAATAACAGCTGAGAGAGAAAGAGAGAGAGAGCGAGAGAGAGTAGACCGCTAACCAATAGCATCCTGCTGTGGGTTCATTCAGGGTCATGACCCCGGCCCTCCCTCCAATTACGATGACATCTCCTCCACAGCTTGGCAACAGCCGAATAACTCGGTGAGCTCTGGCTCGCAGCGGTGTGTGTTTCCGTGCGTCTCCGTGTCAGTCCTGAGAACGTCCTACGGTCCGCATGAGGGAGACAGACAATATTTGGGACGTTCGCAGACGCCGCTTCGTGTGCGTGGAGATGCACGAACCGCGTATTCTCCCTGCCGAGACAACCGTCGCTGCTAGGTCCGTGTATTACACCGCATTCACTCTGATTTTGGTTAAAAAACAGTTGTTTTTTTGCAACGTTTCCATTATTTTTTGGTGAGCCTTAGCATACAGGTCTGCTATACGAGTGTTTAGCGTGAGTCTCACCGATGCTGAAGCTCCTCTTTGACACACGGATGAGCAGATATCATAACTTCTATTTCCGGAGAAAGCAGAATGGAGTTGGTCAGGTTAAACATTGTACCCGGGGCACACGCGTAGTTTCCCCAGAGAGGTTGGAAGGAGATATAGGCTAAAACCCTTGTGGCACTAATATTAGCATATGCGTTTGCTCTTTAATGATTCTAACAGTGAGTAAAGACCTCCCAGAATTACAGGAACAGTGTTGATACTTAATTTCATTTTCTTCTGTCTCCATGGCAACCGATCTGTAGGCTTTGGTTTTATCGTTTTAACCCGTTTGACATCCTGGATATATCTTTCAAATGCATATTGCAGACCTTTTTTTAAGAACTACTATTGAGACAGAGAGCTACGTATTGAATAAGAATTCTTGAGTGGTAAATTCTGTAAAAATGTGGCAACAAATCTGTGCAATAAATTGTATCAAGCCACAAATTGCTGCAACAACTTATTTATCACATACTCTGATCATAACGTTGTTAGCCCTTTTACACGTTCACAAATTGTTTTATTTGATGAATTAATTGCTTGATTGACTGATTGAGGAATTCATTCTGATTTATGACTAGAAAAATTTGCCCTGCATCTCAAATCAACCTTCAGGTTCCCAGCTTTCAGTGGAAGTACACCATGTCTACGTGGCATCTACTGTTGACCTGATATCTCCCTTTAAAGACCCTCTATCCTCCCCCGAAAAACACAAAAACAGGTCCATGTGGGTTAAGAGGGTTAATGCGGTCATAAAGTGATAAAAATACCGTAACTTCAGATACATCGAGATGTAATATCTAATTGTGTTACCTAAAGATCCCAAACGCTCGTGTGCACGTGCTCTGAGGGACAAAGAGCAGCAGTAAGCCGGCAGGCAGGTGTGCGAACACCGGCTCTGGTGTCAACCAGGAAATGCTCTAAGATCTTTTGCAGGGACCCTCTGACATACTGGTGCAGGGCGTCCAATGATACATACGCACAAAACTTCTGCCCGGAGACAAACGGAGGGTGTGAGGGAGAAAGTGTGTGTGTGCGTGGTAGTTTTCATGTCTGGACATGTCTGCTCCCAGTCTGCTATTGGAGACATTGGACCCCCGGTAACAGAGCACTGAGGAAAAGATCATCACCATCTAAATACACACCCAGCCACCCACAACGACGTTTACATCCAGCTGGTCTCGAACTGGACACTTGGAGGATGACGACGACGACGACGACAACAACAACGGCCAAGAATAACACGACCAAATCCGTCCATATTAGCAACAACAACAACCGGTGAATCATATCGCCTTCTGTCTCAGACGCCAACCCCAACCTCCGTACCTTCCGAGTCAAATCACACCTAAACCTCGTCTCAACCACCCACCCCCTTTACACACACATTAACAGCTGTTCGCCATCATTATCCCCTCCATCTGTCATTCACCACCACCACCCCCATCCCCACCCCAACCCCCACAATGTACCCCATTTCTCTCTCAGCAACGCATGTAAACAGCCCTCACATGCCCCCCCCTCCCCCTTATTTCAAGCATCTTCCCACCTACCCCGCCCCCTCTCGATCCTACACCCAACTATCTAGGCTACACACACACACACACACACACACACACACACACACACACACACACACACACACACACACACACACACACACACACACACACACACACACACAGTGTCATAACCTTGCAAAAAACACCCCAAAATAACACACACAACCCTACATGCTCGTGCAACATAAACATCCAGGCATTGCCCCCGTCCCGGGTCTGAGGAATGTGGGGACCAGCTGGTGAAGAAAATAAAAAAATGAAAAAGTATACCAAAACAGGAAATGCATCAGCAGGGGCAGGGGCCTATCAGAGAGCTTCATCAGGCCAGTGGCAGCTCTGCTGAGAAACCTGGGTGGCGCCGCATGGTGATTGGCTGATCAAAGTGGCAGCTGTGTCATTACAGGTCAAGAGGTCAGGGGTAATCAAGAAAGGTTACGAGCATGCACTTGTGCATGTGCGCGTGTGTGTGTGTGTGCATGTTGGAATGTGTGTGTGTGTGTGTGTGTGTGTGTGTGTTTCCATGGCTATCTAAATAGAAGGGCAACCTGGAGGAAATGTGGGAGGAAATGAGGGTGATGAGAGAAGATGCTGCAGATAGACAAGTAAGAATCAATCAAAAAGACACGTAGAGGCCGAGAGGAAGAAATAAGAGGATGAAACTCTGCAGCTTATTGATACAGCTGAAATGCCGATCATTCGATGCAACATTACAGTAGACTCTTTATTCAGGCCTCGGTGCTGCTTGTCCCCCTTTTGTTTTTCTTGACATAAATCTCTCATAAACATCTGCCACGGCAATACATCTGCAGCACAGTCATGTCATTAAAGCTCGTATCGTATGAACTGAATCATGTGTAAAGAGTCAAACGTGCGAACCAAACAACAGAGAGGCTCGACTGAAGCCATTCAAAAAAAAAAAGAAAAAAAAAAAAAAGGTTTGCGTGTGAGATTCCAAACCGGATGGTTAAGACCCTGCTCTGTTCTCTATAATTCATGTTCTCTCTCCACTGAGCTCTTATGAAACCTACACATACACTCTCGCACAGCCACACACAGGATTTTACTTCGGAGTGAATTTTCCAAATCAGGAGACACGCAGGCAGATGGGGGGCGGAGGGGGCTTTCAGCGATGCTTGATTGCCAGGAAAAGCTTCTCCTTTATTAGGCTCACCACCAGCATACGTGCACGTGTGCGCACACGTTTTATACAGTATATATATATATATATATATATATATATATATATATATATATATGTAAACACACTAATTAGTGTATCAGCCAGTTACTTCCTTCCGAAGATTTATACGCCTAGAATGCTGACAGATGCATTTAAGAGGAAGTAGGGCTCCATGACTGTGGATAAAAGGAGAATCATGATGCCGTGAACGCTGCAATTTACATCCACAGTTCATAGTAAAAATACGTTATAAATATGAGTATATACAACAATACGGCTCTTGTTTTCACAGATTCCGGGATTCATCAATATTTTCTTTTTTCAATAGAAAAATTATTGTCAAATTTAAAATATATATTTCAAAGCTTCTAATGAGGTTTTCAATTGAATCTTGGAATGTCTGAAGTCATAAGTTATGACAAGATCAAAATAAATTCTGCTGCTAGACCACCCAGCTAATACAGGAGAATGTTTTGACCGCAGTGAAAATATTGTTTTGAGAGGCTCAACGCCAACAAATATGGATTGAATAATATATATTGAACATTTTCAGGTGAACGAAACAGCACTACAGTTAGGAAATAAATTACCTCTGGGTCAAAATGTCAGAAATATAGTGGTATGAATCAAAAACAAAGTTCATATGATGAACTGTCCATGTGAAAGAGAAAGATGACAGTCAGAGAGGAGAAGAAAGCACTGGGGGGGGGGGGGGAGTGGCAGAAGTTAAAAATGTTAATTGGCGTGATAAGCGAGGGTGAGGCAGCACAGGGAAGGGAAGGAAGTAGAGCGGCAGACAGACGGACAAGGCTGTGTGAGGGAAGCCTGTGTTAGCGTGACATGGTGGAAAGGAGGAAGAGGGAGGGAAGCCATCACGATCCAAATAGTTGAACATAATAAAATTCCATACAGATAAGCAGGATTTGTCTGAATCAGCACCTCCAGTTAGAGAGAGCCAGAGAACATGAACGGAAGGAGAGATCATGGAGGTTTACCACCCCCCCCCCCAGCCTAGTTAGGTAGACGCACAGTCACAGAGCCACACACAGCCCCAGAGTGTCTATTGTTAAGCAACAAGGAGTCAATAACAGCTCAGCTGTGGGGAGGCTGCAGAGAGACGCTGAACAGCAAAACGTTGCCATCTAGTGTCAGTCAAACAGAGAGGAGAGCCAGACTTGACCACAGCTTCCCTCATCATCACTCACTACAGCTGTTCCTCTCTCTCTCCCCCCTTTTCAGCTGTGTCACCTCTGTGTCTCTCTCTCCGCCTGTGTGTGTCTCTCTCTCCGCCTGTGTGTGTCTCACTCTCTCCGTCTGTGTGTGTGTGTCTCTCTCTCCGTCTGTATCTCCACCTCTCTCTCGTTCTCTCTCTCTCCGTCTGTGTGTGTTTCTCCCTCTCTCTGTCTGTATCTGTAACTCTCTCTCTCCCCGTCTGTGTGTCTCTCTATGTCCATCTGTGTGTGTGTGTTTCTCGCTTTCTCTGTCTGTATCTGCACCTCTCTCTCTCTCTCTCTCCGTCTGTGTGTGTGTGTCTCTCTCTCTCTCTCTCTCCGTCTGTGTGTGTGTCTCTCTCTCGCTCTCTCCGTCTGTGTGTGTGCCTCTCTCTCTCTCTCTCTCCCTCCCCCCTCTCTCCCTCCCCCTCTCTCTCTCCCCCCTCTCCCTCTCTCTCTCCTTCTCTCTCTCCCTCTCCCTCTCTCTCTCTCTCTCTCTCTCTCTCTCTCTCTCTCTCTCCACACTCTCCCCCCCTCTCTCCCCCCCCCTCTCTCTCTCCCTCCCTCCCCCCCCCCTCTCTCCCCCTCCCTCCGCCCCCCCCCCTCTCTCTCCCCCCCTCCCCCCGAAGCTACCACTTATTCGACGACTGTTGGTCCAACCCCCGTATCTTGTTTTGTTCTGTGGTCATCGGGTCGGGACATTGCTTCAGGGCACCGAGCAATCTGACTGGTGCAACTGGTTTGCCGCACTGCTGTCAGCAGCCCGGGCCCCGGATAGATATCTTGATGTTGTGGAAATTCTCATTTCAAGCGTTTAAGATATGTATACTTGGATCCAGCCTGTCCTCAGACGTAGAGAGCGAGGTCGTGACTGCTATGGAAATCATGACATCACGGGTTTATGCGTAAACAGAAGTAGCTGCTCACTTCACGACGAAAAAGGTCGGCATCGTAACAACACCTCGGACCATCTGTGTGCTTGCTCTCCCTTTCGCTGCTAAGGTTTCACTCATCGTCCTCTCTCACTACACAGACGCTCACTCTATGAAGAGAGCTTCTGTCCACAGATAAACTGTTCAATGGAGCTTGTGTGGGATCTGTTCTACCACACCCCGCGAAAAGGACAGACTCATGATGATGCTTACAGTCTCCCAGCGAGGTGTATACAGACTGTCAAACAGTTAACTAGTGTAGATTTTTATGCTAAATGCTTGCAAGCATCCCCACAGGTACCTGGACGTGCCAAGCCGTGCTCTGACCTCTTCGGGAAAACAACTTTGAGGGAAAATGTCTGAGATTCCATTCGTTATACGGATATCATCACAGTCTTTCAGGAACTGATGGAGAAGCTTCTGTCCAGTGAAAATAATAATAAATACAATCAAAGTGTTTTTTTACAAAATACTGACAGCAATTTTGAAATTCAGCGTGTTGTCGGATGAACAGTCTGACCAGCTGTAGACCATTTGCTGATTGGACATCGTTACATTTATAGCATGCATTTGACATTTACAGCACAATGTGGCACTATACTGGATCATTCAGAAAAGCGGAGACCGGTCAGGCATCCCATTCATATATTCACAGTGTCACCCTCCGGGAGCTTTCAACATGCACTCTGAGCACTCAGCCCACTAAAGTGCTGCAGCTGGCACCAGCCAGCAGAGCTACGTAGCTTGCAGACGAGCTGCCACTCCAGGTTTAACTGGAAATGGTGGCACGGTGCACTTCAGCTGTGAGATGGGCTAAAAGAATTTAATGAGAGTAAACCACAGGGTCTGACATGCATTATGAACATGATCCACTGTAAAAAAAAAAAAAAAAAAAAAAGATGCAGGCACAGGCTGCAAAAAAAAAGAAAATGCTACAGGTTTTCCTGACAATAAAAGTGACATATCATGCTAGAATATTCTTAAAACCCTAAGGAAAATGTTGTTCAACAAAAGGCAAAGTGAACCACACAAGAAACTTAATTACACCTACTGTACATGAAGTAATGTCTACAACAGAGGTCAAAAAGTGCAATGCAGAATAGGATTTTCCAGCCCTTAAGGGCATCAAATGGAGTTTACTGCGAAAATCGGAAACAAGTGTTACGCAGAACGTAGCGGTTAAGAGTTAGCCCTTTTAGACTCGGCTAGTCCTAGTGGTGCATGAAAGCAGTCAGACCCCCCCAAACACACACACACACACACACACACACACACACACACACACACACACACACACACACACACACACACACACACACACACACACACACACACACACACACACACACACACACACACACACACACACACACACACACACACACACACACACACACACACACACACACAGAGCTTCTTCTCCCTCCCCCTGATCGCTTTGCCCCGTCTCTGGACCTCCCTGCTCTGGCATGACTCCATCATGCCCGTAGTCACCTCCCCTGTGTGAGCCCCTCACACACACACACGCACACACTTTCCCACACACAGTGCACATTTCACACATGCAGACGCTATCTCTTCCCCCGTTACTGGGGTCCCCCATAAGCCTGAGGAAAATGGCCGTCACGGAACCCCGCTAACTGGAGGCCTCCCCTCGACCACAAACTAAGAGTAAGGAATGAGAGAGAGAGAGACAAAGAGCAAGAGAGAGAGAGAGAGTATTACTGCTGCAATATTAGCTGATGGAGGGAGCAGGGGGAGAGAGAGGGGAGAGAGGGGGGAGAGGGAAGGATGAGGGTAGAATGGGGGGACCGCGGTGTGAGCATCGACCCACAGAACACTCTCCCACATGTGGAGTCGATTAGGAACAATCTTGTTTTCTACCCACCGCTGCAAAAGAAAGGAGGGTTTTCTGGGGCTCTGTGTGTGAGTTTGTGTAAGTGAGTGTGTGTGTGTGTGCGTACACAAGAGAGAGAGAGAGAGTGAGGTAGGAAAGAGATTTGAGAGAGAGAGAATGTTTTTTCCAAAAACCTGCCAGAGAAATAGGCCGGATATTCGGTTTTATATCAACCCATTTGGAGCACAAAGAGCTTGCATCTGAGCATTTCTTCCCGCTGTTCACCGTCAAATGTGCATGACTTCAGAAAACCGCGGCGTTCAGAAAACCGCGACGTGATTGCAACTACAGAGCGAATGACACTCAAAGAAAAACATCAGTCCTCTGGGGCTGTGCATGCATGAATGATGCACACATGTCACAGATGTGTGTGTGTGCGTGTGTCGTTCGGCATCCTCACACCTATCATCGTCGTATGCATCTGGTGAGACGGAAGCATCACCAGCGACTCCGCTAGGAATTCCAGACGCACACAAAATCACAGGCCACTTCCTTGGTGTCAGACAAGAGGAAGTCTCCCCTTTTAAAAGATTCATGGCTGCTTCAATTATGTATCCTCTTTCAAATTGTCGTGTTTAGACAATTTTCATTATTCATCCGTTTCAAGATTGATGGCTCCCAGTCGGGTGGGCGGCACGGCGTAAACAAGCGTCTACACCGCTGTTGATTTATCTGGGCAAGATCAAAACGGCAGGCACAAAACAAAGGCCCCTTGCTTTTTACGTCTGCATCAAAGGCACATTAAAACGGTGACTTTTTTTTTACATTCTGGAGGGAGGTTTGTTTGATTTCAAAGAGTTAGAGACTTCAAACATTGGCAAAGGCGTGCAGGGCCTTCCTGACCCGGAGCTCACCTCAAACACAGGTGTGAAGGCCACGGCTGTGATGCAATGAGAGTCTGGGCTGACACGCCAACCATCGGGAGTGTCCGTAGTAACACACACACAATGTGTGCAGACAGCAGATGATAAACATATCTCAATAATACGTCTGGCATGTAACCAAAGACAACCTTTCACCCTCGAGCCCCGCAAGAACCCAGACTGTTGCTTTCTCAAGAGGGGAGCCACAGCGACACAGGAGAGAGAGAGGTAGGGGATGTGTGATTTGTGTGCATGAGAGACTTTCTCATGAGAACATCTGAAGTGGCAGGTAAAGGAACAGCGCTTGTTAAAGTCTTTTTGCTGCATGTGTGCACGACGACGTCCATATTCGTCGTGCGTCTGTCCATGCCTCCATTCGTGTGTGTGGGCAAGTTTGAGAGCTCACTTTCAAAGGCGGCCTGCCCCTCAGGGCTCCGCGGGGGAACATCAACTAACCCGTCTCACCTCTCTCACCCCTTTCAAAAATAGCCCATGACACAAAAGCTGAAGGCTCAAGGTCCCCACAATGCCCTCCTCCCCCCCCTGGGTGTTGTGTTTAATAATGCAGCCCCCACAATAAGACAAAATAAAGAGCGTTGGGTGTGTTGGAGAGAGAGAGTTATTAAAGTGATCGTGGAGGGGTCTCTACCTCCCACTGTGTTCGACCAGGAGTCACTGAGTTAATGCTGCTCATACAACAGACCAACCAGAAGAGACTGGGAGTAGGAGGATGAGTGTGCATGTGTATACGTGTGTGCATGTTTGCGTCTCCTCACCAGCTGAACGTAGGCCACTTTATAGTCGGGCTGCTTTACTCTCTGGCTGAGATGATTCCTCTTCTTGTTGGAGCCTGAGGAAGGAATGACAACACATGAGTAAGTTCTGGTTGTGAGACAGCACACAGTGGGATAGAGTGATGATGGTGACATTTATGAATATGGTGAGTGTAGGAGGGCAATGTGACGATACGCCGTGGTGACGATGGGAATGTGTCAACTTGTAGAGACTTCTGAGGTAGCTTTCCTTGCTTTAGTGTTTTTGCATCAATGTAATGAAGAACCTCTAACTACATTAGAACCATTTGTAATTTTTCAAGCAAAAATGCCAAACATTTCAGCATTTCAAATGTGAGCGTGTAGCTTTTCCTTAACCTAACATTAAATGTAAATATTGTTGTGTTTGAATATAACAAGCCTTTTAATGGTGTGATCTAGGGCTCTAGGTAATAGTGACGGACATTCATCATTGTTTTCTGACGTTATTAAGATCAAATTCATCAAGAAAATAATTGAGAATCACCCCCGAGGTGAGCTGTGTGTGTGTGTGTGTGTGTGTGTGTGTGTGTGTGTGCGCGGTAGAGCGGAGCTTGATCTTGTTGACTATTGAAGGCAGGTTAACCTCTTCCCCAGCTGGAGATGATGATGACATCATCCTCTCTCCAAGTCTGGAAGACAGGGGACTCTGGGAGCTGCTGGGTGTGTGTGTGTGTGTGTGTGTGTGTGTGTGTGTGTGTGTGTGTGTGCGTATGTGTGTATTTAGGCTGGGAGTTTGCAAATAAATCATCGATCCGATCAAAAGAACATTTTACTAAACTTACAAGCACTTCACGCAGGTAACTTAATCATTACGTTGCGACGAAAACTCCACCATCAATGACGGATAATGGCCTCAGCATCAAACGTTTCATCTCTGCCTTAGACCTCTAATCTCAACGAGACCCTGGTGGTCAAGTCAACAGGCCCTCCGAGTAACTGCCATTGCCATGGGAACGGTTTATGACATGAAAAACAAGGGAAACATACCGCTATAATGAGTCATTTGTGTGTATGTGTGTGTGTGTGTGTGTGTGTGTGCATCGTATATATGTAGTCAGTAATCACTAGCCAGGCAGCCCACTGTTCAGGGAAAGCCCTGAGCAGGGCTGTAAAAGCCCCCCCCCCCAGCTAACTGGAGGCCCCTGTGTGGGTGGGAGACAGAGGTAACGAAGAGTGTGTGTGTGTGTGTGTGTGTGTGTGTGTGTGTGTGTGTGTGTGTGTGTGTGTGTGTGTGTGTGTGTGTGTGTGTGAGAAAGATGGTGTTTGTGATTGCTGAGGAAACCCACAGGGAACTGCTACAACCTTTGAAAGAGCAACCTGTCCCCCACGTACACAAAAAGCACACAAGATTAACGCACATAGACACACTCGCACACTCGCACACCTTGAAAAGCTACAAAGTGTTTCCCCTTAATTCGCATGCTTCCTAACACATACAGACACACAGACAGAGCTTTCATGCAACACTCGCAAACGCAAGCACAATTTCTCCCACTTTGAGATTGCGGTTTGGCAGCCGGCTATCACGTTACAAATCCCAGGCCGGAGGGGTAACCATGGCAACCCCTTCCAAAATACCCCTGCCGCCCATGGAGGGAAGAAAGGGTCGTTTTGCACCCCTCGCTCGCCTGTTGCCGTCTTTATGCTGCCAATGGAGTGGAACTCCTGACGCAGACAGGGATACCTTCTCTGACGCACCTCTGGAATACCGGGGGCCCCGAGCCGCCCTTTCTTCTCCGTCCCCCCACAGTTCACTGCTTTCCTTCCACCCGCCCTCCTGAGGGGCTTTCCTTTTCCCCCCAGCTTTTAATGACACAAACGTAATAAACACCGTTAATGGGTCCTCCAAACTGTAGGCTAGGCCGAGCTAGGCGCCTCTCTCCTCCTCCTCCTCCTCCCTCTCCTTCCCAGTCTCCCCTCCAGAGGTAGAGGGGGCTCCTGGTGGCCCTTCAGGTGCAACACAGAGGGAGCTTGTGCCTCCTCATCTCAGCACATCCACCAGCGTCTACGTCCTCTACTTCTTCCATGAACTTGGAAATTCCCAAGACTTGCAGGGACCCCTTTTATGAGTCACTGCAAACTTAAGTTTCTCCCCCAATACGAAGTCAAGAGGATTGTTAAGTCAATGATATAGCACTATTGGCTGTTGGGGGGGGGGCTGGGATGTGTGTGGACGGGATGGGGCACTTAAGGCCCCGAAGCTGCAAGTTTGTAAGTGAATAGTGTGTGTTTGTGTGGAGGGAGCGTGGGGTGTCCTGGGACAGCTGGAGGCTGGAATGCTGCAGCAGCAGATTGTCAGATAAGCAGCTGTGTGTGTTAGTGGGAAAGGAGAGCCAGGCACACTAGCCACTACCGCAGCTAGCCGCTGGAAGACACTCCCGCTGCTGCATGTCAGTGGGAAGAACATCTACGTCGCGAGCTGAAAGGGCTAATTGCCACTCACCACCACTTGGAAGCAGAATAACTTTGAGGGTACGCTTCACGGAAACAAAAGTCATCCTTCTGTGAATTCCATCCAGTAGCTTTACACACTAATAACTCAGTCAAGTTGCTGCTAGGAAGGATGATATGACAACTTCATGTCACGGTTATCCTGCTCAAAGTAATTTAGATTCACAATATTATCCTATATTCAAAATATGCTCATCACTACAAAAAACAGCCTTAAACATCCTGGAATCATTTTTCAGTTTTAAGAAATCATAAGTTCTCCCTGGAAAAATAAAGGATAAATCTTTTTTTATATATATTTTGCTATCATGTATTTAAAAAAAAAAAAGAATCAGGCTCTATTTTTCCCTTTTCTACCATGATAGCAAGCTAGACAGCTCTTTCAAGTCACTTGTGACAATATTTACAAATAATCCAATAGTGAAAAAAAGTAGTTTTTATGCGATAAAATACTATATCATCCAATCTATAGTTCCTGATTATAGTTCCTTCCATTTTTAAACATTCATCAAAGTGAGTTGTCTTGTGGAAGTCCATGTGGAAGTCATCAAATCAAACTATTTATATACTTCACAGTGTTTGCTGAGTTTAATGCGTTGTGGAAGTTAAGAGTTTAGCATACTGAGACTGTGTGTGTGTGTGTGTGTGTGTGTGTGTGTGTGTGTGTGTGTGTGTGTGTGTGTGTGTGTGTGTGTGTGTGTGTGTGTGGGTGTGTGCACCATTTGCTCGATTTACTCACAGCAGCTGCAGTACAACTTTAGGATTTTAATTTGGATGAAATGTTTGTGGCTTGGTATTGCATACCATGAATCAAGTGTTTTCACCGCCGCATTAACACCCTCTCTCAACAGTATGGACGCCACGTCTTTACATAGATATACAGTCATGGTGAGTAAACTTCTTCCACCACTAGCTATTCCCGTCAGGTCAGTGACTCAGGCAATGTCTGTATTTTTTCTGGGTTTTTTTTCCTTTCCCCAGAACTCTTCACGCTCTTAATGCGTCAAAGAAAATACGTTGTATACCGGAAGCAAAGATAAAGCCAAATCCAAATAATGGCACAAACCTCCACAGGGATAAAGTTTATGTGAGTTATTCCACCCACGCAGAGCTTGGAATTAACACTTCAGGCCTGAGTGAACCAAAACAATGGCTGCATACAATTGCCCTGTCAGGGATAAATACAAGATAAATGTAAGACAAATCCTTTCCATCTCGAAGTTATGGTACTTGATACATCTGAAACTGACCACAATCAGATCTGATTCGAAAAGAAGCGACCACTCCAAGTTCTGTAAACGTGACAGATCTCCGTATGTGCTTGTTGCAAAGCAGTGAGGACACTCACCAAACTGTATCCTGGTGCGGACCGCTCCTACAGGGACGTTGTAGATCTTCTCCAGGTAGTTCTTTACGTCACACTTGGTCATTCTGTCCAGAAAAAAAAGAGAAAAACACAAATGGGGTGAGAAAAGGGGAGAATGAATGGATCCACAAGACGACGGGTTTAACTTTGCAGCAGTCAAACATAAACTACAGGTCCAGGATTTAGCTTAAGATAACTAGAAGGATGGAGTCAATACTTTGAAAATATGAATAAAGCACGACACGGGCTGCTCGTCACACTCTGCTGGTGTCTAAATCAGCAGAACTCCATTAAAAAAAACAAGAAACAGAACAACGCAGCCCTAAATGCCAACCAAATGTTATGATAAAATTAGACTCACTACCTTTTCTGAATCTGTCCAAGCATCTCCTTTAATCCAGCAAACACAAAATCCACCAAAAAGCACGTGTTGAAATATGAATTTAACGTGTTTCTCAGTAAAGCAAAGTGCTGCAATACCACTCTCCACCTGAGGTGTTACTGGTGTACCGGTGGGGGCGCTGTTTTACAGAAAAAGCCTTAATAAAGGCTGTTTATGTGATATCTTATCTAATCACATATATAGTATAGGGGACATCAGATTACTGCTTAACATGTACATTTATTAATTAAGAATGTGTTACCAGTGTGTGTGTGTGTGTGTGTGTGTGTGTGTTTGTGTGTGTGTGTGTGAGAGATGGAGGTTGCAGTCCAGCAATTTCAGGGTTACATGTTGCATCACTGTCCATCAAATAACACATTCATTTCAATGACAGACATAGAAATAATAAAGTCTATTTCTACACTGCATTCCCATAAGCTGTGCTGTTATATTACCTACTGTAACCGACAGGACACTCAAAGCCATATTCAGCTTTTATTCTCTGAACCATAAAGTGGAGAGAAGAGAAATGTGAGTGTCGGTGTTCATCCAATTTGCTGTCTGCATGTATCGATCGCGCCCGGTGAAACCCTACACAGGAAGTGGGCCTGGCACCAACTGATCCGGTGGGCCAGACCGGCTAAAGCTAGCCCACTGGGCAGCATTTGGAACGCACTGCTCCGTCCAGAGGAAGAAAGGCTTTTAACTGCTAATCAATCTAGCCAATTGGATTAGCCTGGTAGAGAGCACTTCCCAAATGCGTCTGACAAAGTGCTTAATAGCGACGCTGTGGTCTGACATGAGTGCCTCGGATATGGGGGTCTTCTATCACCTCATATATTTCTTTGATAGAACGGAATAATGTAATATTCCCCCATTTTTTTCAGAGGAAACAGCACAACAATATTAGGTGAGGCAACATTTGCATGAGAAAATCCCATCAGTGAACACAAAGACTCTTTGTACCTAAGAATGATGTAATATATGTTTCCACGCTGTACAAACAATTGCCTTGTCCTCTATAATACGCTAAGTTTTGGCAAAGTTGACACTGATGTAGACCCAGAACACTTCCATTTGACCTGCTAAGTTGTGTTTATCAAGAGAGGTAATCTTGCATTTACGATACTTTGGTAACTATTTCCACATTTGACTCCACCATTATAGAAGCAGGATGGTTTGATGTGGTGAGTCTTGACTACGGTAGGGTTTTCCTACCAAAACTTCAGGCACATGCCTTTGAGAGGCGGGTGAACTGAGCACTCACTGAACTCTCTCTCTCTCTCGCTCAGACCCAGTACTGATGCAGGACCACTAGGGGTGTTAGGATGAAGATGTTTCTACATCATCGTGTGAAGAAATGTGAAAACAAACTTGTTAAGGCCCCTTTAGGCCTATCTGTCTCCCTTTACCGAGTCGAGAAGAGAGAAATGAGTCTCCGATGCGGCATGCAGATGCTCCTTTCTGCTCCATTTGCACACCCACATCCCCCCCGTAACCCCCATCTGACAGTGTGTGTGTGTGGGAGGGCAATGAAGCAGAGCGCATTGACCGGGGGTACTCGAGATCAAGAGAAGGAAGAAAGAAAGTGATCACGCTGAGAGACGGTTTTCCTAGAAAGCAGGGGCGGGGAACTGGAGGAGGAGAGTGGCTTGGGGACTGCGAGGTCTCCTCTGGATCATTAGCAGAGGGAACACTGATCCTGATTAATGGAATCTAAATCCTACTGCTTTCACCACTCAAATTATCCAGCCACCACAATCGTAGAGACAGCATATGAAACATGCGCAAGCGTGGTCATGTTACTCTGAAAAAGATGCCTATTCTCGTACATATAGCGAGCAACGGGGTTACGTTTAAAGATTTAAAATGAATACACACACACATAAATACTGAACACTAGATTTACAGCCATTAGGTAGCTTTTTTTCTCTAACATGAGTCAATACACGACTCCCATTTCAGCTAAAACTGGAATCCACCCCAAAACCTTGAGCTGAAAGCGGAGGAGAAAATGTCAAGTTAAGCGTCTACATAAACAAGGCTAAACTTAGACAACGGGCGGGGTGTCTCCAGTAGTGATGCAGGCAGCATCTGATGATCATACCAGTATAAACACCCATCTGACTCCGCAAGCTAACCTTTCACACCTCTGCCTCAGAATGAAAACCTGCCTCCAGCAACTGCCAGGGCTAAAAGGCATCGTTCCTCAGCAACTGGTGTATATTTATAAACACACATGCTACAAAGATCCCTCGCCCAAGATGATGAAAGAACTCCAAACGCAAAACCTAGAAGGGCATCTGATGACGCAGATGATGGATTAGGTTCAATTATGGTCCCGTTGTGTTGCCGAGCAGGTTTAAAACGGGAACACTGGCATCTTTGTCAGAAAACAAAAACAAAAAAAGTTATTTTTCTCCGCTTTGGGGAGGTGGTGTCGAGGAGAGATGCAAGACCTACATTTGAAATCAAGTAGTGCTCAAAGGAACATGTCTCTGAGGGGACGCAGTGCACAGCAGAGGGAATAGGGTATCCATGATTGCCCCCGAGGGTTTGTTTCTGTGCGACAATACAGCAGATTTGTGATTCCACAAGATTAACCTGCACACCTCTATCGGGTGCACTCAAATGTAATCCATCCTGAGCAGTGAAGCTACATGCTCCAGGAGATTTCCTATTCTCCTAATGTGGGCCAACACATTTTCACACCTGTGACCCAAAAGCCTACGAGAGAAGTAGGTGAAAGGGTGAGATTGCAAAAAGTGTAAGACTGGACTTTGGATTTGATGATAAGGATAGTGAAAGTATTCGGAATGCTCATAAACTTCTGCATTTTTTTTTATTAATGCACTGGTGCTAAAAGAACATCTGCCAAGTGAATGGGTGGTGTCTCCCTCGTACGTACCGGATGTCCTATACAACCACCCACTCACAATGATCTCCAACAACAATGCACGATATTGACTGAAACACAAAGGTTAAGCAGATCTGGATTGTTTCGGCTGAATAACATTTGTAAAGGCTGACTAATGATTACAAAAACCAACAAGCTCTATCAACACTGCATGGCATCAACATCACTACTGAATAAGTTAATGAGACTAAACTTTAAGGTACAAATATGGATACCATTTTGATCTAAACGCCTTGATAAAATGTGCAATATGAACGTTCTCTTCACTGTACCAAAATTAATTGCCGCCACCTGCAGGTTTGACCCTAAATAACCTCTGATTTAAGATAAGTGGACATACCAACGTAGACCCTCTTTCACATTAACAACAAACAGTTGGTTTAGTGGCGGGAAAGTGCGCAACTGAATGAATGTTACGTGAAAAACTATGTTAATCTGGTAGTTGAGTTTCATCTTTGAGTAGGATTAGCGGTCATCACGGTGAGTCACGCTTCGAAAATGCAGCGTGTTTGCTCCGCTGTATAAACTGAATGCCGTGCCACGGCCCTTGAAAATTAATAATCACTATAATAACATTTGATCCAAAAGAATGCTGTTGTCATGTCCTTCTTGTTTGGAGGATGAACATTACTTTGTGTATAGATGATTCAGTGACCATCATGCTTCTTGTGGTTGCCATGAATCCTCCTTGGAAAGGTCGCTTGTTTTAGCAACTTGACTTGACAAACCACTGGAAAGCTTTTAATGTGGTTCCTTGTTTGATAGAAACTGGGCTGCATCTACATTTGGGCTTTTTATGGGGCCTTTTTTTTTTTGGTTGGCAGATCAACTTTAAGTATTACAAGGGAATGGAAAAGAAGAGGATGCAGCCACACAGAGGTGATGCAGAGTTGCAAGCGACAGGCGCTTACTGCAGTTTAGAGGAGCCTCAATCCTTCAACAAGTCATCAACTATATGGCCTCTTTTTCCTGTATGTAAGTTGCTTCACGTTACCCCAAAAAAACATTTATGAAATGGTGACTGCCAAACCTCTATTAAGACTGACACAGATGTTATTCTTACAATTTGCTGACCAAATTTTCTGTTTGAATTACTCTTGTAGCAGCTAATACAGCAAATTTATGTAATGGTATAAGTGGAAAATATGATGACACATGCCAAAACAAGGAAAAATATGTGAGCAAAGACAAGCTGCGCACATAGGTAAACCTTTAGCATGAGTGGCTGACAGACAGGACGACTTTAACCTACAAGCCGTGATCTCAAAAGAGCAGGAGCATTCCTCAACAAGAAACAGCTGAATTTCCCCTTCTGACATGTTAATATTGTGTGGTCCAATAAGCCTCTCAGACTTTATTTTAGGTGTAACCTTTATTAACACACCGTGCAGCAAACATCCAAAGTACACCAAACGGTCTATACACACACACACACACACACACACACACACATCAAAGTACATTGTGTCAGAGCGGCTTAGTGGTGAGAATGAAACAGGAGAGTTGTTTTCTGTGCAGATGAAAGGCTAAAGAAAGCCACTACTCATTGTCAGCCGGCCCCATTGTCGGGTTTGGGTCGAGATATGCACACTCACTGCTTTAACCCTCCCATCTACAGAGACAATGCATGCACAGAAGTTGCTCAACACTAAGTATCACGATCATAATGGCATACTTTGTTTGGAGGGAAAGCCATTAAGGAACCCGAGACTTAGGGAGAGAAGAGATAGTTGAGAAGTTGAGAGTATAAGAGCAGCGTGTGAAGGATTACATTTATTGTTCGGGGTTTTGGTCTGACAATAGGAAAGAAATAGATCAAAGAACGGGTCAGCAGGAGTCACCAAACCCCTTACAGAAGAGAGGTCAGTAAAGACTTGATAGTTATGGTTATACTCGTCTACTGGCTATAAATGGGGCGGCTGTGTCTCAGAGGTAGAGAACGACTCGCCCTCTAATCGGAAGTTCGGTGGATCGATCACCGGCTCCTCCAGTCCGCCTGTCAAAGTGTGTGTGTGTGTGTGTATGTGTATATATGACAATTTAAATGACTTCCTATGGCATAAACTGAGGCATGAACTGGCATAAACTGAGGTCAATTAGCGTGAAAATTAATCCAACTTGAGCCACGAGTTTATGAAGTGAAAGGGGCGAACAGTAAACGAGTGATCGCCATGGTGATCATAAAGTTTTTGGATTCAACAGGTACTGAACACTTGTCAGAGTGGGAAGGGGATGCTGAGCTGTTGCGTGGTACGGTTAGTTCCCTCCGGTCTGGTTTGCAGTGAGAAACTGCAGCATGGTCTGGTTTCATAGTTATTAGATAGCATAGTAGAGTAGCCGCGAACACAACATTCAGCGTTCTTTCCTTTGTGTGCGCGTCAGCGTTGGCCTCTAGCCAGCCCTTCAAGGTGAGGCATGAAGGTGTGTGTGTGTGTGTGTGTGTGTGCAAACCCAGAAATTTGATGATGTTCCTTCTGGAGCGGAGAGGAAATACCAACATAGTACAAAAGCTTTGGGAACAATCAAAAAGACAAACAAATATGTCCCTCCAGCAGGTAGAAAGAGAATTCTGAGAGAGCGCCGTCCAGGTGTCTCAAACAACAAGTGCCAAAGAGGGATTGGTTTTGGATGCGTTGCAAAGCGTTTAAGTGAAGCACAATAAACTACAGAGGCCAGGGCGGGACAAAAAAAAAAAAAAAAAGACATGCGCAGATGATTACAAGTGAGTGATACTGCAAACAAGCAATAAACACTAGAAAACAGCGAGAGTGACCAAGGTGCCACCAGGTGTCGATGAGATAAAGGCCACTGTCCTGTCAACATTACCACTTCTCATTAACAGCTGGTGTTGGTGTTTTCCACACCAACACCGCCTACCCTCGAGTCATAACTAGAACAGCTTTCACTGCTGTAATGACTCAGACTCATCAATAAGCTACGAGTGGGAGTGATATTTGGTTTGTGTCGCCGTGGCTCTCCGTCGGTGTCAATTTACTACATTGTGTGTATCAAAAAAAAAAAAAAAAAAAAAGTTAAAAAATAACAGTGTTTCAAGCACACACTGAGAGCCCAGCAGCATATCAATCAGCCATGCACCTCTCCCAGGCATCAAAGCCTGTGAGGGAAAAAAAAGCCTTACACACCCTTATAAACACACACGCACCCTGCACTTACCCACTTTTGTGCATATATACACAAAGACACACACCATTTTCACTGACTAACCCGCACCGACAAACACACACACACACACACACACGCACACACTCAATTACATAAGCACCCCAGGACTTTGGCAGAGAAGAGGCAAGAATCAGAGTGGGAGGCCAGGCACCTGGATGAACAGATTATGGTCTAAACCCCACCAGAGACACATAGATGATCTGCCTCAAACTTCAATTTTTTCTCCCTAGTGTGGTCTCTCAACGCCCGAGGATCGCTGCTAACCTCGGTGACCTTGGCTCGCGGAGGCAGTCAAAATCCACTCATCGCTACTAAGGACTGACTGATGATATGGACCTCCTGTTGCGTTTCGTGACAGAATAAGTGTCGTCCAAAACCAGCGTGAATTTCATCAGTGAAAAACTATGACTAAATATGTTCGACCTTTTCTTCCCATTACTAAGACGAGATGATGACGATGATGTCTTTCTATCAGATCGACCCGGTCTGGTCATTCTCTGACCTCTGCCCTCAACAAGGCATTTTCTCCCAGACAACTTCCACTTACCAGATTTATTTTCTTTGTTTTGGAGCATTCTCTGCAAAACGTAGACATAATTGAGCGTACCAATCAGTCAGGCACCAACAACCATGCGAAAAACATCCGAAGCTAGGTAATAGATCGTCTTGACGATGATGATGTCTACATGCCTGAATGGGCTTAGTTGCTGTCACATGATTAGCTGATTAGATATTTGCATTAACAAAACAGTTCAACTCCTGGAACTAAGAGAGCAGTCAAATATATACACGCACGAACAAACAGAATGGAGAATGATCAAGTTTCACTTTAATTTTCTGTGTAGATTAATACCGTCTCCTCTAGATAACTAATAGTTGACATCTCGCCGTCTACAACATGGTCCGGGCCTCCACTGCAGCGCCAAATCAAAACACAAACAGACCTGCCACCCGTTGGCCCATGTCAGCCCTTCACAAGTGACCATCACAAGTGAAGTCATTACAGACAGCCATAAGGTGGTAAGAGTTGTCTTCCCTGTTGAGGACTGAGCCACTGATTACTGTTCTTGAGGCTGTCACGCCACCTGGTGGCCATGATGCCCAACTGTAGTTGCATAATACCGGTCCAGCAAGACAGCTTCCGCGCCAGTAAAAACAAATTATTGCAACCTTAAACGTGAAACATGTGTTCATTATATAATAGTTTGACCAAACTACTACTATAGTCTTACAAAAAGTAATAACCACAATTACTGCGATGCCAAATAAAATACGACTGAAGTTGTAGTCTCATAATTGTAAAATGTATCATCAGCCAGTTATATTCTGATTCTTAAGCAGCACTGTAAGCCATTGAGCATTTGAGTGGATGCTTACAGTTTACTAATTCACCTTTGGAACAATTCATATGTTCAACAACAATAAACCTAAAATGACTTCTCATAAGGAACCAGCTGTCATCCATTATACTGATCCCTTTGATTGAGATGCTTTGTATTTCTCTAATGCATCTCTGCACACGAGGACAGGGAAGATCTGTAGGCAAAGACTTACTCCATAGGAATACGAAACTGGGCGGTGTCAGGAGGCTGCTCTTTTCCTGGCCTCACCAGAGTCAGGAACCAGTTAGGTCTGAAGATCCTCAGCTGAGGGTTTCCCAGCTGGAACAGAGGGTATCTGAGGAGAGAACCAGACTCATATCATCTCCATTATCGTTTCCAGACATCCTGTCGTATTTCCATAAAATCACACAAACAACTGGGAGGATATTAAAGCTGCACAAGTAATCATGTTGAATTGTGTGGTGCTTTTTTTTTTTTTTTTTTTTTTTTTTTGCAAAAGCCGTTGTTGTCAAAAGTTGATAGAGAGATAAAAAAGATCTGTTTCAAAAGAGAGCTGCGTAATGAAAAACCACAGGATGTGATCACTATTTGTGGTTTGCCATCCAAAATCACACAAACCACACACTGTGCCTTGATGTGATGTATGTAATGACGTATGGAAATACTTGGCTCTTTAGCTGCTAAATGCTCCACCATGTTCACCAGCTGGTAAAAAACTCTGTTAGTCTGCTGCTCTAAGTGTAGCTTTTTAACTAAAATTGGCTGAAACCAACTCAAAAAAGCTCTTCATGCAGGCCTCACTTGAAAATGGTCCGATATGCATTATGTTTAAGACTTTTTTGGGTAGTGGTACGAAAGAGACACCATGCATTTCTGTGCACTTGTTAAAATGAAGAAAATCTGAAAGACAAACACTTTCTAAAATTTTCTTTAAAGACGAGAAGAGAAATTCATTACCTGCCTGCACGGTTTTCTTGGTATGACAATGAGAAATTACCAACATTACAGATTTGTCGCCTACTTTCTGTTTTACCTCAGAATCAAGTGGTTTGGATTATGTGATTAAAATATTTGTTTGTAACAAATGTCATCTAACAGCTCTCGCTTATTGCCGTCACATTAGTTTAGTTTATTTGTTTATTTCGGGCATGTCAGTTAAATCATCTTTACACATTCCACAAGGTGTCAACAAATAATTTATATATAAATAAAATATAATGAATATAATGAAGCTTATGCATTAATCCATTTAACACCATCTTCCAGATATTCTTAAATAACTGACAAAATGCACATATGTTGGCTAACATGCAACCTTTGGACATGGGGAATAAACTATGATCAACCCAGTCACCCAAACATGGCTGAATTAACGGTACTGTGCGTTTCCTCACTATCTAAAGCCCATCACAATGCTCTGGGTGCCATGGCAACCCGTTCCCCGTATTCACTGTACTGCGACTCGAGACGCATCTTTACGGCAGCTTGTTTTTAGCATAGCATGCTAACGCTGGTTACGTTCTTGTTCCGTCACAGTATATTTAGTTTCCCGGTGAGCACACACATATCTGATTAAGGCGCAGCGCCAGCGTGTAAAATAAATGAAGACAACGTGAACGTAAAGCTGCGTTCAGACGCACTGCTGGCAGCTTGAGACATGCTAACGTTAGCTGGGTTTGCTAGCTTACTAAACTGTCGGAAAAACGGACTCGCAAAAAAAACTATCTCTATCTGAGACGTCCTTTCCCGTATTTCCGCCTATATATTAGAATGAAAAAACTCGACACTTACAGTAGTCGTGTAATTGGCATCTCTGGAATGGTTTGTCCCGAGACATAAGCTGCCAAGTTGTTGTTTTGTAGTCTTTTCAAGGTTGTAAACTGCTACACGTGCATGGATGTACTTCCGGGGCACTCACTCAGCGCATGCGCATTGTGTCTGGTCTGTGCCCTTGAAGACAGAAGGCACCCTGTGGGTGTTTTATGACATTTAAGGCTGCAGTTACAAACAGTTCTGAAGGATTTTCCAAAAACCTATGAATTCCTCTACATTTAGTCAAATTGCACAGAATATATTACATATTTTCAGGATGCAGGTATCCATAAATAGACATTTAGTAGGTAAAAAAAAAAAATATTCAATTGGCACTTGTCGGTTATGAAGGAGAAAAGCAGTCAAATCCCCCGAGTGCTATAATTGTCCTGTAAATACATGATTCCCATTTGGACCAACTGCTTTAATCTCCTCTTTGGATGACAGCAGAGTTCACGTTCTTTTTAAGAATGGGTTTCCATTTCGGGAATGTCACTGCTGTGAGTATTTTCTCAGGGCACATATGATGAGACAGCAGCAGAGGGAGACCTCGTCCCGTCTCTCACTCGGGCCCTTTTCCCCCACTGTCTGACCTCACAGCCATTACATTGTGCCAGCAGTGGGGGCCGGGGGTGAGAGTGATTGAAAGCCCCCTGAGTGGAACATGAGTCCCTGGCTCAGCCGGTTCAGACCTGGCAGGAAATGGACCACACTGACAGCCCTCACTATGCCGAGGAGAGGGAAGTTTCCATCAGTTAAGACACCATGGTGTGTGTGTGTGTGTGTGTGTGTGTGTGTGTGTGTGTGTGTGTGTGTGTGTGTGTGTGTGGATGGTGCTGAAGGGCATTAAGGCATTTGATCATTATGCAGTTGTTGTACAGGTATATTCAGAGTGTCCTGTCATCCTAACAGTTGTCCAGGTGCTTTTTTTTTTGCCTCAAGGAAAAGACACGTTCAAGACCATCAGTTCATTGGTTGTTTACTTGTTTATTGCTCTGGAACTGGTTCATCTGACAGCTGATATGAGAGCGGACGTTACCGGAGATGCATAAAGGTGGTGAGGCAGAGGTGGGACGGTTTCTTTCAAAGCTATAATGTGTACGGGCCACTGCATTTTACACATTAAAACATTAGATTGTTTGTTACCAAGTTATAATGAATTCCATGAACTCTAAAATTGATGATTCAGCATGCATGAAGTGTTATCATTTATGCATGGCATTCAAGGAGTAGTTTTTGACTTGATGGTTGCTGGTTGAAATCCAAATACAATGTGTGAGAAAGTAATGCATGCTCAGTCAGCCTCCACAAATACAGGAACAGGCAGCTACTCAACTCAATGAAGAAGTACTTTACACTTGTGTTATTTTAAATAGCCACCAGAGGGCGACTCCTCTGGTTGTACAAGTAATTCTGATTGGAAAAGAGGTCTATGAGAAAGTGTTCCTACACTTCTCACTAAAGTAAACATTGTAAATATGAGTTTATGGTCTCGATCACCAGTTTAAAGTGTTCGTCAATACACCATGATATTAATTTAGTAAATTATGGTCCCACATAAAATATGCTGAAATGTTGAACTCTGGGATACAAAACCACAGTCCACAAACCAATGGGTCCACTTTTTATATACAGACGATGTACACTACTGATACATTTACCTCAAAGAAATGCACTTGATGCATGATCAATTTGTTAATAGGCTTTATTATCAACTGGGGAAATCAGGCAACTGCCCCAATGACCCAGACTCTCATTTACAAGAAGAAAAACGACTGAAGACAAAGTTGATTTCCATGTTTTTATGACCCTTCTCTCCACCTTGGCTCCACAGCTGCAGCTTGCTGCGGCTGCAGTAGCTGCACTCATTACCTCCGTCAGGTTGCCAATGTTTAGCAGAGTTCCAGCCAGTGCAGACCAGGCCAGGTCTAAGGGGAGCGGAGAGGGGCCGGCAACATGAACCGGTGCAACCTTCAGCCAAAAGTCCGGTCTCACACTGTTGTCCTGCTCGGCCATTTATAGATGTGATTCAAGCCTGTTTGTTAATGCACACAGTTGGGCTCGATGATGGAAAATAAAAGTTAACTACATTATCTAATTTCACTGGTTTCCATAAGAATACAGACCCGATTAATACGCTCTTATTGCTTTTCAAATGCCCGGGGCAAAAGCCTGCGAGAGCTCTGCTGCTCTCATTACTTTTTAAATTTTCTCTTTGTGATTTTTTTTTTCTTCTCTTTTTGGTTCCATATTTGCAGAAGTCATATTCTGGTTAATGGCTTGGCCACTTAACTGCCTGGCCTTCATCCTTGCACCACTTATTGAGTGTAACAAACAGTCGTACACATGCAAACACGGACACATGCACAAAGACTCTATCACACACATACACACATGTAGAGTATATGCATGCACACATGTGAGTAACACTGATACGCGGATGGACATGTAAGGTAAGAAACAATGCAGTAATATGCACCAGTGTGTGTGTGTGTGTGTGTGTGTGTGTGTGTGTGTGTGTGTGTGTGAGAGAGAGAGAGAGAGAGAGTTGGAATGAAGGTTCAGGTCTGGGGCAGTGGAAAGTGGCTGTTTGTGTCACAGTAGAAAACGGGAGAAAGTAAGAGAGGAGGAGGGAGCGCTCCAGCAGCAGAGGTGGACAGACGGAAAGAGTTCGGTCTGCAGCGAGATTGTCCCGCCAAGAGCGGGTGCTGGGGCCGCATGGAAACTTTTCTCCCTCCGACTCTCAGGCAGCCGGAGGAGAAGTCGTCGGTATTGAATATCCGAGAGGAGGAAAAAAAGGGAAGCGGCAAATTGAAGATCCAGACGTGAAGATGGAAAACTTTGTCAGTTGACGTGAATAGTTTTGCATGTAACAGGACTGTTAAAGTGTTTCCCTGCGAAGCCTCTTCATCCTTCCATGAAGAACGCACCATACTGATGCGTTGAATCATTTCCCCGAACGGTTGCTCAGCTAAAAGTATGTGATAATGGCCACTTGAGTTTCTATGTGCACAAACACCTCATTCAAAATCATATCAGCAGCAGAAGGTCCTTACCGTATTGCCACGAGAGTCAGTGGATGAAGAGCAGGAATGTGATCAAAGACAGAGAGAGCAATTAGTGAGTCCAGATCCGCCCAGAATCCGGATCCAGATCCAGAATAGTGGCCTGTTAACGTCTGCGGTCGCAGGCGAGGCTCGGGCAGGAGGCTTGGGCTACAGTATGTTATGTGTGTTATGTACCACAGTCAGGGATGAGGCCGAACTGTGTTGGAGGAGCCAATTATCATTTTTTGGCAGGAGTTGTGTATAAAACCATTGTCATCCCGTGTTGACACTCAGATGTTTCATGGACACAAGACTCACACAGCCTCGGTCGTCTTATCTATCTGGGTTCAATGAACAAGTCAATCGATCGATACTCACACGGTTACCTTTATGTTGGTCCAGACTGGAAAATGTCAATGGATGGATGGATTGGCGTGAATTTTGGCACAAACATTCTTAGTCCCAAGAAGATGAAACCTAGTGACTCTAGTGATCTCCTGACTTTTGAAGTTTCCATTGATTTCATTTGAAGTTCAACCAATATGGGACCAATAACCATTTCACCTGCCACAACATGGTGACGGCTGAGCTGGCAGCTTGCAGCTAACGGTGCTGACAGCGCTAACATTGTTTACCAGAGGGGGAACAGGAGAGTGGGTGCTACGCTTTTGCAACGATGCCGTTGGTCAGGATGATGTCATCAGTTTCCCGCCTTATGAATGCAGTGCAGAGCGGCGGCCGTTAGCTGAGAGACTCACATGCACTAAATTACTAAATTGCACCTGCGGCCGGGCCGGCCTTGTAAACAAAGCAAAGAGAAGGTCATATTACAACACACAGACATTCCCCCGCTATATCTTTACATTGTGAATATGTTTTTGTTGCTATAGTAATGCTCTGAATCCCATCCTAACATTTTAATATGTTCAATTTGTCAGATTCCCATCAGCCTCAGCTGCACTTTCTGTTTTGTACTAATCACCAAATTTTTGCATGCTTATGCAAGTTTTCAATAATTTAAACTTCCTGTAGCCTGAATGAAGAAGTCCACTTGATACACAAATAAAAAAAACTATTAGCTGCTCCGCCCCACACCTAATTAAACCCTTGCCCCTGTGCCATCAACGCTAAATGAGTGGTCGGAGGTAGTGGCCAGTTCAGGTCAGATTCCTCTGTTTTTTCATGTGCCGTGTTCACACTCTCCGAGGGAGCGAGCGCATGCCACGCTGCAGTCCTCTGCCTATTAATAGCTGCAAAGGGATGGAGTCGGGGGCAATCTGGATGGCGTATAAATTTAGACCCTCCCCCCCTGAATATTCCGTTGATGTCACGAGCCTGACCTCTGACCCAGGAGCCTGGCTGCCCCAAGGTCCGCGTTGAACTTGAATTTCAGGGGTCCAAATGCAAGCATGCACACGCAAACAGCATGCAAGCGCTTGTTCGTCTACAGAAGCATATGCCTGCACACAGATGCACTTAAAATGCAACATCAGAAACAATTTGAGGCAAAGAGCTGTATAAATATGCATTCGGTGTACAAGTACTCGGTGCCTTCTTTGTCACACGACAAATGACACTAACGCTTCTTTTGTCTTTCGTTCTCAAAATAGGCCGCGTGCAGACGGAAGAGCCGATTGATTCCTGAGAGAATCAAAACAACAGAATAATCAGAAAGTTGGGCAATAAATCACGCTGATTTCCAGAGATTTTGAAATCGACTGCATTAGAAGTGGGACGATTAGGTATTAGAGCGCTCACACAGGTTCCCACTGCCTTATCCAGTGTCTCTGCCCCCTGCCAGAGTTATGTGATGGATTGAGTCAGGGGAAGGGGAAGGGGGGGGGGGGGGGCTGACATGCATAAACGGGGGACGGGGGCAACTGATCTTCAAGGTATGTCAGCCGACACTCGGCACTGGGATATCTTGTGCGCAGCACCAACGGAAGAGACCTTAACCTACAAACACAACAACATTGTTCAAGCCACGATGCCTCTTGTCTTATTTTTGGGTCCGATAAAGTTGTTGTTGGATACCAACAGAGCCGTGACCGTGTTACAGTAAGAACTGTGTTGAAATAAACGGATGGTGACACTGGATGATAATGAGACAACATGATCTGTATAGGGTTTTGGGTTTCAGGACGTTGAATGACAAAGGATATGCTTCTGTGAGAGCTGAGAGTCCAGCGCTGCTCTGCTGTGGATCAATACGTGGACATTAACTCAGCGTATTAATCGTCAATCTGCAGTCCGCCTATAAGCTTACATTATAACTCAGACACTATGGATGTTGACAGCAAAAATGCCAATTAATGAATTCCACCGTCGACCAATCACAGCTCCCCCTCCCTGCTCTTGAGACACTTATAAACAACATTCCTTCCCTTAAATGTCTTCTGCACTCCACATCAGCCACACAGATCATTACACCTCACACAATCTAGAATATATTTTACTATACATTAATCACAACACACATGTGATTACTATGTGATTCTGTAGTTTGGTGCTTCTGCCAAGCTTTTTTAATTGTTTTTATTGAAGTCTGACAACCATTCCTACTTTGCTGTATAAAATGTCCTGAAATACATATTTATTCTAACAACTCAGTCTCCTTTCAGGTTTAGCATCTTGTATTTCTAATAAATGTATTCCATTGTTGTGTATTTTGAAGAGTATAATTAAATAAATGTAATCTAAAATGACAAATATAACACTTGGCTTTGGTTAGTCATGGTGAGGGAGAGCACTGGTCCTGGAGCTTCAGGGGTTCATCATGACTTGAGCAAAAAACTGTCAATGCAAAGTGTCTCAAAGTCATTTTATCCTCCACATGAAACCAGATCCCTGCATGCAATAATTAATCTAATCTAATCTAATTAATCTAATTTCTAATTCCTGGGACGAGTAAACCAATTATTAACCGCTGAAAAATCTATCATTAACCTCTTGTTTGACTCATTAGCCCATTAGATGTAGCCAATTAAACTAAAACACACGTGGCACGGAGACGGCTCTTGGATATCCTCACTGCGAAGATACTCGCGACTCCGAACTGCAGTTTCGCGTCTCTCTTTTCCTCCCCACTCGAATACGAAAACACCACAAGATCACACTCGGATAGGGCGCCGCCACTGACGCCCCTGACCGTCCGCCGGACCGCCGAATGACAAGTCCCCACAATCTTTACGCACGGAGAGCGCACGGAGTGTTTGCGAGCACGCATGGGGATCCCTCCCTTCCAGGCTGTCCGTGGCCTCCTCGCCTCAGCGGGCAGTTCCAAGACGCAGCCAAACCCTCCTGAACCCCCCCATTTCCCTCTCTCTACCTTTCCTCTGAAGAAACAAGCCGGCGTTACGTCAGAAAGTGCAGGGCAAGCAAGACAGCGTCTTAGGAGCTATTCGTAGGCATTGCTGCCAAACCCGGCTTGGGGCTGCTCACGAGCTCACTGCAGCCAATGCAATTTACAAATGCAACTCTTTTAAACCAGCAGCAGTATGTGGTAAGTCACGTATTCATTCATACTGTTTTATTTCCTGGCTGGGCTTTTTTTTTTTTTTTTTCTTCCTTACAGCTTTCTTCACATGACAGGTCTCTGTTGCCGGCACAATTGCGCAAACAGACAAAAAAAAGCAACCAACAAGAGTGTAAACGGTGCAAAGATAAAAGAGTAGGCTGGTTTACCCTGTAGCCTCACTGAAAACACCATGACATGATGAAGCAACATAGGTTTTTGACGCACAGAGAGTTCTTTTTGCGTTTGATCCGTTGCTGATCTCAAAGACAACATGCCCCACGCTCGAAATAGGAACCCTAGCCCCATCCCAGAGGTAACATGGGACACGGGCTTGAAGGAGATGAACGAGACCTGGAAGGGAGCTATAGCCTGCCTCGGGGTGGCCGTCTTCTTCGTCATGACCATCGGGATCATATATTGGCAAGTGGTGGACCAGCCCAACAAGAACTGGATCCTCAGGGGGACTTACAGCGGACTGATCTGGGAGAGGAGAACCCACTCGCTGGTCATACAGACCCTGGCGGAGGACAAGACTTATGTGGAGATAGACGTCGGGAACGTGGGGAACCCCGACGCCGAGGTTCCCTTCGTGAGGAACCTGTGCTGGCTGAACAAAACGGAGTTCTGCTATACGTGGGACTCGGTGGCCGAGGTGAAGATCTCGCTGGAGGTGAACGAGGAGACGGAGACGGAGTGCTACAGTATGAGTTGGGCGCCGGTGCACTGTCATGTGGAGCTAAAGGTAAGGAGACAGTCAATCATATAGCAAAATGTGTGTGTTTTTTTAATGCACGTGGAAGTTACATGCCACACTTTTTCAGTTTACTCACTGGCTTCATGGTCTCTCTTTAAAATCTGAAAACACCACATGAAGCATTTCTGTTCCAAGACCTGACTAAATCTGATTTCAACCACCTGTTTGGATTCAAATTGCTTTAAAAGCTGAAATGAAGCACGTGACTTTTTGCAGCAGACATGTGATTCAGATAAAAAAGAAAAATGCAATTTATGGAAATTACATTTCCTTGGATTTGTTATAATTCCTGAAGAAATCTGACATCCCAGTGAATGATGTGAACCTTGGCATTGTTGTTATAAACCAGAACAACAACAAAAACTTTTTTTTCCCTCTCAGCCCTCGATTAAATCTGCTTCGTCACAGTTGTTATGCTTTTTGACATGCACAGTACTTACTGTACCCCCCCTCCCCTCCCCCCCTCGGATTAATTAACTATTGGGATGTTTGGGGAGGTTAATCTGTCCCCACTGGAACATTCCCCGCCATAACTCCCCGTCATGTGGCACGACTGCTCACAGAAAATCTCTCCAAACTAAAGTCGCCTCTTATTTCCCTTTCTTCTAATTCCCTAAACTCTGACCCGGTTGCCTTTCAGGTGACCACTTGGCACCTGTTTTCAAACTCCTTACAGGGCACGGATTTGCTGAGGTGAAATAAATGAGCTGCCGAGGAGATTTGCCACTTGTCCCCCCCCCGCACGCGTAAAGACGCATTGAGGAAGTGTTTTCTCTTAGAAAACACTGTCATCCAATCCCGGTGCTCTCTGAGAGGCTCTCATGTGCCAGCCATGGCATACCTCGCTGCATTTCTGCACTAAAGTAACACGAACTTAGCACCGGCTTTCAAAGAACAGATAATCCAGACATCTAAGACGTCAGATATCACCTTCAGCTTATATGCACATCAATTATATTTACAATCATCATTTGTCTGATGCTTAAAACATCCGAGTGATCTGAACAAATGATTGCATTTTCTTCTATCTACTCTTTTTTTACCGACCATCCTAACTATATTTAGTTTTTCCAGTCAACATAAATTTTTTATGATTATTTGCTGCCTGTCATGATGTTAAACCGTCTTTCTCCCTCTTTTTCCCTCACTCATAGGACTGCTTCTCCATGGCCAACGTGTCTTGGTACGGCGGCGCCGGCGTCCGGGGTCAGACCTGGCCCATCAACGACCAGAACGCCACCATGCAGCCCTTCGTCGTGAGCGATCTTAAGGACAATCCCTCCGGCTTCGGCTCCGCCCTGGAACGCTACTTCCTGGGCTCGTCAGGTGAGAGGTCGTCGCCGGGATGAATCAGCTGAGATGTACCGCTATAGTGGAGTCATACAGTCCTGGTTCATCTCCACACCTTGGTCCGCTACGATAAGATTAAACCTTTTCAAGTCTTTCGACTGACACATCGTCAGCTGTTATTTCCCCCCTTCGCCATTAGTGCAGGGTTAGCACAAGGGCTCTGGATATCTGACCCCAGACCGGCGGCTGTACGATGCGTGGCGTGAATCCCGGGGCGGGAGGGAAGCCCTGTGGATGTTGTTGTGTTTTCTTACCACCACCGCCCCTCATGCACGTGTTTGTTTGTGTTTGAGCTGAGAAAAATGCTCCGACCGCCTCCAGAACCAGCATCCCCCCCCCAAAAAACCACCACTCCCCACTGACCGGACAGGACCAGGTCCATCCCACTAATAGAGTGTAACGCGACACTGTCTGTGGCATCTCCGTTGATTAATTAAGAGATTAGACTACAAAGGGAAGCGAATCACTCTTAGCGTCTTAAATAAACTCTTAGGGATGCCGTGGTAATTGCCTTTTGTTTCTATTAAAAGGGCCGGTTGGATAAGGGCCCTGCTGACTCTTATAACTCCCCGGGTTATTTTGGAGGTGTTAGATTTTATCCTGGGGGGCAAAAGGGGGGGAGACAGGGACCAGCGGCGGATGTGAATGGTTAATGTGACTGATGAGAAGCGTGGTGTGTGTGTGTGTGTGTACGTGTGTGTGTGTGTGGTAGCGGGTATAACATTACAGTAACCTCGAGGGACTTTGCTCCTGAACTGTGTTCTTGTGTAGTTTCCTTACTGAACTGTATTCTTGAAAGATTTCACATGAATATGACATTTTTTTTATGTCATATTCATGTAAAAATCCTATTTTACACACCTGCACATCGCATCGTGGACATTTTCCAGCATATTCCTGTGTGTGTGTGTGTGTGTGTGTGTGTGTGTGTGTGTGTGTGGTAGCGGGTATAACATTACAGTAACCTCGAGGGACTTTGCTCCTGAACTGAGTTCTTGTGCAGTTTCCTTACTGAACTGTATTCTTGAAAGATTTCACATGAATATGACATTTTTTTATGTCATATTCATGTAAAAATCCTATTTTACACGCCTGCACATCGCATCGTGAACATTTTCCAGCATATTCCTGTGTGTGTGTGTGTGTGTGTGTGTAGCGTCTCTGTCTGGATGAAAGCGCGAGCCGCCAACCAACGAGGCGACACAAACAATCATCCGTTACGACTCCATTCACATGCTCGCAGAAACACATGCGACACATGCACATTTTGGGGATGTTATGCAACAACAGTGGCGGCTTAACAAGAGAGTCACATGACTGAAATCCCTTTTCCACCTTGTGAGAGGACGGCGGTAATTATCGGGACCCTTTAACCCTTTGGCTTTGCACGGAGAGAAAAAACCCCCAAAAAAACACGCACACAGACGAGATCCCGATGAGAACAACTGTTTGAGCGTTGCCAAGTAACCACTCACACACACTGTACATCGCCCCCCCCCCAACATAGCAAACTGATGCTCAGCAATGACAGCGATGCCTATTGGATCATTAAAAGGTATATTTAACATGATATTTTCCTTTAAAGTTCAAGGATGTTTTCGTTTGGCTCTTAAATGTAGATAATGTGTGTCATGAGGCGTTTTTTTCACAGCTGAACTTTCCTATTCAGGATCAGTGGAAATTATTATTGAAAAGTCATTTTCATAAAGTTGATCTGTCCCTCGTGCATGCAGCTCATGAGTTAAACAATTAAAGAAGGCTGTCGAGCTTCAGATTTGGATAACGTGTCAAGAATCCTGCGTCATGGACTTTGCACATCCGAAACAATGATAATGTTGAATAAATCATCGGTGAAATCCTGTTGAAGCAGCGCCGTGCTCCCCTCTCGTGCACTTCAGGTTGGACCACTGTTGTTTTTTATCCTCACCGTCAACCCGAAACATCAGACCGCAGCAGCTGCACTTGCCCACCCGCTTCCCTCCAGCAGCAAAGTTACCTGAAGCATTTCATTTTAAACGGCAACATGCAACGAACAGAGCGATGCGGTCGAGTCCCAACTGTGTTATTGTTTGTGGGACAGGGAACAATTACAGCAGCTTTAGTGGAGGAAAGAAAAAAACAATCCACCATTATGTGTGGATAGTAAACAAGATCATTATGGGGGGAAACTGTGGATTTATGCGACCATGTGAAGCCTTAATCGGATTATTGATGTGTTCCTAGTTCTGGCAGCTGAATATTCCTTCTTTTTGCATGTTAACCGACCGAAATTGAATACAGAACTAAAAAATCACTGACAGCGCGTAAAAAAACAAAGACGACATGCAAAACTCATCTTTTTCTACGTCGACCGAGTGTAATTTATAAGTTTGTGTTCATTGTTTCCAGGAAGAGTGTACAGAAAACACAGCAACGGGGCTTTCAATGTGTCTATAAAAGGGAATTCCACTGAAAATATTTACTGCGTATTTGTATGTGAGACGCCGCACTCCTCAACCAGCGACAGTCACAGCTGCGTTGAACCAAATGAAAGGAGCCGGACTGACCACGTTCGACTCGAACAAACCACACGTTCAGTTGTGATTATGATTTCACCCCATTTCTAAATTAGTTGCGGGTGTGCTGCTCCGGTTTCAGTCGGATGGAAAAAAAAGCACTGTGGTGTGTTTGTTTTGCTCAAAACAGATTTCTGAAAGGCAGCGCTCCAGCGGTAATAAAAGCCCCCCCTCGTGACTCAACGAGCCCCCGTCCGTTCATTATGGATCCCGGCTCATCCCGTCCAGGGTGCACCCTGCATTTCACCCCCCCCCAATGTCAGCTGGGTTCGGCTCCAGGAGCTCCAGTAGAGACGAAGTAGAGAAGTACAGGCAGGAGAGGAGATAGATATGCAGCTGTGCAGCAGAGTGACACTTGAGAGCGTTACCAACTGGAGGAACTTGTCATAGCCCCACCTGTCTTTATCCGTACAAAAACAACTGGGCAGCTAAGAACAGATTAGATATCACTGAAGCCACATCCTGCATTATAAACACACGACGTTGTCCCAGAGCTTTAGGGGCTTACTCCTACAGTTACTCAACCGGGGTCTTAAGGGTGCAATTGATATGGGGTTTCAGTGAGCAAATGCAAACAGAAATAGGTGAAAAGTACAACAGGGACAGTAGGAAAATCATTTCTGTCCTTTGTCCATGACCTGAATTATTAAATTTAACTGTAGATGCACCAGTTCTTTTTGTTTTTCACATAGTTGACTTCTTTACTGCTCTACGGTGTCCATTAAGGGTCAGTTTTTAAAATAGAATTGTCATCAAATATATTATATATTATATTATAATAATATATATATTATCTTTAAAGAAGTTACATATGGATCAAAATGTGCTTATTTTAATGAAATCACAGCTTTAACATAATAATTTAACTTCATTAACTTTGAAAATTAAAAATAAGAACTAGATGATGACACACTTTCATACAGTGTCAATAGCTTAACTGCTATTTTGTAATTATTTTATCACACAAATATGATTCTGTATCCTCAGATATTAACCCATGATGAGCAGCATATTTTCTTTTTTACCCTCCACTCTATTTTTATATTTCATGGTTAAAAAAAAAGAATTGAAAAACGGATCTAATTCTTTTAATACGAGCATTATTTACGGCACGTTTACGTCAGACAGAGAATCCCCAACTCATCGTTACAAATAAGGGATCCTATTTGTTCCCACAGCAGGTTGTAATAATAAGATAGTACTTCACCGCGTTCTGCATCCAATAAAAATAAATAAGTACCCTCTCTTCACATCTAATTTTTTTTCTTTGCTAACTTTTATGAATATATCAGAGATTTGAATCAAATATAATTTCTGTCACGTTTATCAGACTTGACAGCATCTCCTTAACATATAAACCCACCTCCTACACACACACACACACTCACGTCCATATAAGGATGTGGATACACTTGATTTCCTTTTCTCTCTTCATGTCTCCGGCCCCTCCATCATTCATTTTATCCTATTCCTCCCCCCTTCGCCTCACCACCTCCCCCCTTTTCTCTTTATTTCTATCTCTGACTCAATCTTTCCATGGAGGATCCAAAGAAACAATACTTTACTGCTCGTTTCTTCTCCATCCTCTCCGAAGGGAAGCGGCCAAACACAACACACAGATAGGGATAAAAGTTATGTAAGCGTGTTATTTATTTTCAGATAATGATACTTGATCAGCTTTATTACTGCAGAACCGTATAATGCGAAGGCATGAGAGCAGTGAGTAAGAATGCCTCTCCATGTTCTGGTGAGCAACAGCGAAGGAAGCAAGATGACCACAGAGAAAATGAAGTTCAAAAGCAATCCCAAAACAAAACATCCACAGAAAAGGAAGTTTTAAAATGGTTATTTTTGGTTGATTCTTTAAATAGAGTCAGTCCAGACTTCCAGGCTGTTTGAATTATAATCTAACCGACTTGCTACAAGTTCTAAACACTAACACAGGTGAAGTAAAGGCTCCTTGTAGGTGTTCCCCTTGATTTGTCTTTGTCTTCGCTCCAACCCCCGAGATCACCGAGTCACACGTGTACAAAAATAAATGCAGAGAAAAAATTGCGCTTGCATGCGGAGGAAGGAAAACAAGCTGCCCCTGTGTTACTCAACAGGTCACCAGGAGGTCCCTGGACAGCTGCCCCGAAACCTCGACTCTCCCAGAAAAGCCAGAGGTGAAAACACTTCAACAATGACTCACTTAGCCAACTGACGCTTTGTTAAAAGCGAGCTGTCATCTCCTTTGCGGCGTGCATACTGTATATATGAAAATCATCCCGCAAAGATTTTCCACAGTCGCTGTCCGAGCTAATACTTTCCGTCAAGGGCAGCGAGCGAGAGACAGAGGGGCTTTTTTAAATGTCCACTACTACAGCATGCATCTGTGCCAACACAACACATGGTTGCTCAGATCTTTGTCCGAAAAACAGTATGCTAACTTCACCAGCTGAGCCTAAATGAAAATGAAAAAGAAAGGACTTTGATATTCCATCAAAGTGTCTGAATATGGGATCTTTTTGTCTGATCCGTTTTTATGAATCTACTTGTGATATTTGTAAAGAGCCCAGCGTCTCACACTTGAAACAATGAAGCCGTTTGATGATCGGAACGGAGCGGAGAAAGTCTCTTTTAGTGTTTCATTATTTTTTCAATAAGTGGAATTGGAAATTTACTACCATGGCAAGAACCCAGTTATGTGGCCATCAATTTCTTGAGGTTGGGCACAGAAACTAAGTTTCCATTGTTAAGAAAATGCATGCCTGAACACACACGCGCGCACACACACACACACACACACACACACACACACATACGTAGTGTTTGAATGCACCTTTTATAACCCCAGGCAGGTCTGTAAGTGTGCACAGGTGTCATAAATAACAGTATAAATATGACAGGTAACAAGAGTGTAGCCCATCTGGTCCTCGGCAACCGTTTTCCACCCAGACCAGCCCGTCTCCAAGGGCCTAGACGCCACATTAAAACCTCCCTGACCCATCAGAAGGTGCATGGGGGTCACATCCGCTGCCACCTCCAGACGCTCAGCTCAGTCTGAGCGGGAGGAAGTGCAAAACCTTTATGGTCCTATAAGTCCTGCTCTGTTTTTCTTGGAAGCCCCATTACAGAAAGTGTGTGTTTGTGTGTGATTGTGCGTTCACGCCAAAAAAAATTTCAAAGTCTGTGTTAAATCTTTTAAAATCTGCTCAGTAAACTTAATTTTCATCTTTACCTGCCTGCTGCTTTGAAGGGGAGCGGATACGGTCGGTCAAGCATATCATTTTTGCTTTTGAGAGCTAGTGGAAAATATTTCGGGGGAAGCTTGGAGTGTTTAAGGAATTGTTCTAAAAATATCCCCCCCCCTCATTTCCCCTTTAACTCCTGTGCACCCCACTTTGGCTGTAACTTAAGCCCTCACTTTCTTTAAAGAACACTTATTGATCATTGGTTCTGGCACATCTAGAGATACTGTTCCGTCAAAGATGTGCACACATGAGATGGAATTTGATATATTTAACATTCAAATCTGCATATTTAAGCAGAGATGGAAAGAAAGGTGCTGCAGCTTCTCCCGTTCCCTTGACTTCCTCCGCTGTGATTTCCCATAAAAGCTCAATGAGTCACGCTTGCAAACTTAAAGTCCCCTTCCCAATCCGGTGTGCACAAACAGGCCGCCGTATCTGCACATCGTTCTCCGAGGCTGCTATAGGTGTCAGCTCTATTTCCACCGCCTGCATTCCACTTCCATCCTTCCATAAAAAGCCCATTTTCATGCAAACACTCTTGATATGTGCAGGTGTTTGTAACGACAGCTTTGCTTTATTTATCCTTCGCCGTAAAAAAAAAAAAGCTGAATTTATCTGCCATTATGAATCTATAACAAGCAGTCGGGAGGTGACCTAATACCTTGTGAGGGGCAGCTGAGGAGTTACCAGTATCTCTTTGACATTATCCCTTGCAAACACGTGAGAATTACCCTGCGCTCGGAGGCTCTTCACTGGGCTTTACGAAGCACTTGAATACTGATCTCTGAAACTATTAATCTGATTATGGTACCGGTACATGAGTGTCCTGTCGGCTCCTGGTCGCCGCATGAGAGCCGTGAGCTCGTTGAAACTAGAGAGTGTGGCTGAAGTGAGTCCTCAGGTCCCGGTCTCGCTCCCCAATCTGTTTGGCTGCTTTAGGTGGGTTGTGCAGAGCGAGAGGGTCCATATTGGCCGGGTTCTGCTGACCTGAGATGGGACGGACTCGCAGCAGAGCGGAGAGGAGAGGAAGGGAGTTAAAGCTGGGAGGGAGACGGTGGGAGTCAGGACGGGTGAGAAGTGGTGAGGATAGGAGGGGGGGGGGGGGGGGGGGGGGGGGTAACCGGAGAGGGACGGGGCATTCCTTGCAGGGCAGCTACATCTGCAGACACAATTATCCACTTCGCATAATCTCATCATTTCACACGGCGTCTGAACGGCTATACTGTACGTACAGTAGGAGAGACTTTCAGAAACCCTCTTTAATAGGTGTTCTACTTCTTCTGGAGTCAAATCAACATAAAAAAAAAAAAAGTATTCATCTTCAATGTGACTTTGGATAGATATCCCAGACTGCTCATGTGTAACCCACCTTCCTGGAAGTTGCCAGCGGTCCCGGTGTAAACTCGTCCAAGCGCATACTGCTATATCTCATTCTGGGGAGTGTTTTTCTCACATCTGAGCGGAGCGATATCAGCTGACACTGACCCACACTCTACCTCCCACAACACTCCATCCGTCACACTCGTCCCGGTCTCGGTATCACTCATGCACTTATGTCATATAAGAGGAATCTGGAATGGAGCGCTGCTTTTTTCATTGCTTTAAATCGAGGCCAACCTTAACTTTCAGATTCCCCCGAGACAACAATTATGAATTTCAGTGATGTAATGATCTAACCCCCCCTTCCCCGCCGTGCAGGTGTCGCAGTGCTCATACCTCCCGATGCTCCCCTGCAGCTGGGGGTGGACAGCCGGCAGCAGATCTGCCTGCAGTCGCTGCCCAGCATGGAGCGTCTCCCCCTGCAGTACACCGTGTGCGTGGCCCAAGACGTGAAAGCTGCTCACCAGGAAGCAGTGCAACAACTCTCCATCCACAGCAGGGAGCTGCCCGACATGAACGCGCTGTGGTGAGTTCTGTTCAGGTACAGCGATGATGTCCAATAAGAAGTTCAGGTTTGATCCCTCCGTGTTTGCTCTAGGCTGCCGTTCTGGAAGCTGCTCGCCAACGTGGATTCGGGGCCGAAGGTGGAGAGGGAGCTGAGGACCTTCTCTAATCGTCTGAGGAGACACCAGTTGGGGGAGGGAGTCATCAGCCTCAATGAACATTCCACCACCCTCCTCTCCGATATGGTAGGTGGTCATCGCTCCTTAACGTCTCCAACCGCAGGCTTCAAAATCTTTAGTAGACTGGAGGATCTTTAAAAGACAGATCTGCTGCGGAGGTACAAAAAAACTCAAACGCAAAGCAGGACTCAATAGTTAGGCAAAATGCTGGATTGCTGGACACGGAGGTACTCAGACAGCAACGAGAGGCAGAATACTCAGGGTTTATAAACACAGGGAGCCGGGGGTAATTGAACACAGGTGAGACACATCAAGGGCAGGAAGTGATCCATCTGAAATGCTAGGAGAGGTAAGTGACAAAACAGGACTCTCAAAGACAAACATGAAAACTAGGATTTGTGTGGAAGGAGGTCTGTGGTAGGTCAGGGTGTCTCTGGTCCGAGGTCCAGATGAGTTCAGGGCCTCTCCTCTGAACCGTAAACCTCCCAGTCAACCAGATATTGATGGCCAAGCCCCCCGTCGGCACACATTCTGGAGGCACTTGACTGTGAACATGGAGTCTGGGGGGGTTAGGAGGTCTGGAGACAGACATCCTCTAGTGATTCAGCTGATTGTTGCACCGGAGCTTTAGTATCTGGTAATCCTCCTCTTCAACCATCTGGGGTTGGCGAGGGTTTATCAGAGGGAAAAAAGAATGTTTTGGGCTTCATTTGTTGAAGATAGATAGATGAGGATATATATATTATATAATACACAATATAAGGAATAACTACAAAAACTACAGTATCAAATATAAACACTGGATAACACTGGATTCTCTGTAGGACAGAGGGGAGGCATGCACAGGTTACTGCTGTCCAGTCCAGTAGATGGTGGAGAGACTCACGTTAGATGTGTCAGGTCTTCTAAACTTCATGATTTGAGGATGATGTTTATCATGGTTGGTATCCGGTTACACGAAAAGTCCTTGAAAGGTTGTCGGGAAACTTCCTAGAAACAAGACCACCAGGACCACTGTCAGGTGGATCTAAGTAAATACCCGGTGATATTCCATGACACAACAAATATAGCCGAGAGAAGACAAACGGAGGGTCTCCTGACGGCTCTCGGGTTGCTGGTAACCGTAGGATGGTGAAGATTTAGGTGTGTTGAGATAGAAGGGATGTGAGCCAAAGCCAACATGTAGGTGATCCTGACACCGGCTTGGTGCTGTGATCTGACCCAGACCTGCAGAAACAGGCAAGGAGACAGAGGAGTTCCACATAATGTGTCCACCAAGGAGGGCTGGTTATTACGCTGACAGTACGTTACCATTACCGGTTCAGAAGGTGTGAGAGGATTAAAAAAAAACTCCTGGTACATCAAAGACTTGTTGTCGGCCAGTTCCCCTCCATAAATGCCATAAAGAATCAATGAACAGTTCTGCATGGAAAGGTATGGAACGTTGAGTTCGTCATGAAGGCGCTACAGAAGTGTGACCAGCGACAATATTCCTCTGTAAAAATAAAAAATACGAGGTTTTTCAAGTGTTTCTGACTTTATTACAGAAACACTTACAGCAAACCCAATTTTAAAAAAGACCAGATGCCCTCCTATATGATTTCCTTCGTCGTTTTTGTATTTGAACAAATATGTGGAATTAAAATTCAGAACAACAGGTCAGAAAGAAAAAAAAAAATGTTCCAAGAAATGACATAATACGCGCTAATCTCCCCTTTCTTCCCACAGCTGGTTCACCTCCGGGGGTCAATCTTTGTGTTCTTAAAAGGTTCCACAGTTATGTAACCTGAACTTTACCATGTAAATTCCAGAGGATTATAATATACATTAAAGGCTTCTGACAGAGGTCACACAGTTTACATAGCAGAGAACATGAAGAGAACGACGCGTCAATGCTTCTCTACTTAATGCAAAGCTATGTGTCACTCCAGATTATGAACATTTGAACTGTTCCATTAGTGCATCATATTGCATTGTGATTGTTTCGATGCTTCGCCGATGCAAAGTGTTGACATTTCAGGACCGTCTTTCTGTCTTTCTGCAGGACCACGACTACCTCAATAGCAGGAAGAGGGGGATGTCCAAGAGACTGACCAGGGACCTCCCACTTGTCAAGCTTCTTAACATTTCCATCACCCTGTCCCCTTTCCTGGGCGTGGACACCACGCAGTTCCACACCTCCCTGGTGGACGGCACTGAGGCCTACTGGCTCAGCCTCCCCTCAGCCCCTCAGGGACAGCTGGTGAGACCCCCGTCGCTCCTCCGCATGATAACTTTTAACCCAACGTTTCCCTCATTTCACTCTGCTTGTAGCTGTCCACCACGTTCATATTGGTCCATTCACAGAAAACATATTCCATGTCAAAAACATCGAACTCTCCTCAACTTAGAAAAAAGAAACCAGACGCAGAACTTTTTCCGTCCTTGCAGCCAGTCTGCGTTCACTACTTGCAGTTTGATAGAAAGCAGAGCGGTGTGAACACGGCCTCCTCCAGAAAATCTACCATTGCACACGCGGTTAATAATTAATTACCATAATAGAAGCGTAAAAGGAACTCTACCTCTCTCCTTGAAGATCCCCGTGATGAGTCAGTGGCGAGGAAAGTTCTGCGTCAAGCTGAACATCACCAACCCAGGAGCGGAGAGCTGGTTCCTGGACCGGGTGGGATCCCTGCAGGCTCACCTGGGGATGGAGTACGTGATGCTGGAGGGGGGCGAGGGGAATCTGTTCGAGGAGCAAGCCCTGCGGTCGCCGCAGGCTCTCGGCGGGGACAGGTACATCGGCCTGCTGTCCGACCTGGCTACCAGGATAGGAGGCTCCGCCATCGTGACAGCGGGGACACGGTAACATGCTCAACTTGTTGAGGTCATATTTTTTTAAATGTCTCCTCCTGCTTCTGACGACGGCGATGCTGTTTGGGTCTCAGGTCGAGCCACAAGCCTCTGTTCGTGAGGATGACCCCGCTGCAGTCCGACTGGAGCCCGATGGGCCTGAAGGGCATCATTCCCTCCCTGCTGCACCACACTCTGCTGGGATACAACTTCCTCATTCCTGATGCAGTAGGTAATACCACAGCCTATGGGTCACGTTTCTCACCTCTAATAGTACATTAGAGTTCTCAATATTACATGAAAACCAAAAAAAATGTGTCTTGTGTTCACTATTTCACAAAAAAAAAAAGTGTCGGTGCTACAGACAGAATAGATGACCTGATTTACGTGTGATTCAGACTCTCTGCTAATTGATAGAAACCAGATCCAGAAAGATGAATTTTAAAACTCAAAAGTTCATGAAACCAGGTGTGCTGTTCCAAGGTCTGTTGGTGTCGACTTGGCAGATTAAAACATACAGTGTGACACGTAAAGGCTCTACGATCCAGTCGCTGCCAGTCGTTCTTTTCATGATTTTTTTAAAGGTAACATATAATGCTCTTTTTCAGGTTCATACATATAGTTTATGCATATGTATTTTGGGATTCTACTAGAATGTGTTTGTTCAAAAGACACATTATTTTTTCTAATATCTGTTTGAAAAATATTTAAAAACATATCGCATAATATATAATATATGAATGGAATATAATTAGACATTACATTTACATTTTGATTGGCATAATTCAATTTAATGTTAAACTTAATATTTTTACAACAAACTGATTAACAAGAAACTTGAAAAATAATCTGTGCAAGTTAGTGGAAACTCTCTTTCCATGTGGTTTGTCCCGAGCTTCAGTACAAAAGAATGGATATTTTGGATTCTGCCCATTTCATAAACCAGAGAAGGAAAATCCTCATCCTAACTGTTCCTCTGCCTCTCCCTCTTCAGGTGGCTCTCTTTCTGGAGAGCTGGTCACAGACGAGGAGTTGTTCATCCGTTGGCTGGAGATCACAGCTTTCCTCCCTGTTATCAGCTTCCACACGCCGCCCTGGGTCTGCGGGGAGAACCGGGTACGCAAACCAGAATCTGACTCTTGACAACCCACAAGCGAAAACACATTTAGCAACTCTTGGATGCACTCTGGCCCACCCTGCAGCCCCAAGCTGAAGAGCTGTCATTACATCTGCCTCATCCACATTCAATATAATTACAACCAAGTAGGTGCACACTCTTTCCCAGACCTTTTTCAGTGGCGAGATCAGGCGAAGTGTGAACGTTGCCAACTAGGGGAGGGTGAGATTAACGCTCCTTGCTTATGAAAGGGGGAGTTTATTGACCCAGCAGCCTCTCCTCAGTTCGGAGGGTCAGTGCTGAGAAGTTCCCACCAGCGTGTTTGCAGAGGAGCGTAATGGCTGCTGAGACCTGGTCTATGAAAACTCAGACCTGGCAGCAGGAGAGGAGGTCCGAAAACCCCGTCCCTCTACGGCGAAATCAAGAATGCATTGTTCGCCGTGCGCGGCAGGAGGAGAAAAACGAAGCTCACGACCTCAGAGAGTCCGCTGACATATATCAATACTTTTCATGGCTCAGGTTCCTGAACATCAACAGGGTGAGGGCTACTCTCCCCCCCTCCCTCCCTCCCCCCACCCCTACCCTTTCCTTCCTCCCTCAATAGGAGCGACTGCCTGGCCCCCTCCTGACATCACCTGTGGTTAAGAGTCCATCTGTTCCGAATTACAATCCCTCCTCTAGATTTATGGCTCACTCTCACTCTCGAGAGCCACTTCAGCAGGAATGATAATGAATTTGAGGACAAGTCTTGGAAAAATACTTTATTGTGGCAATTAAGATTTCCATGAGTAATTGACAAGTGTGACAGAGTGGGAGTGATCAACTGGCCTTTTTTTTTTCCACTCAGAGAGGACTGAGGCAGCGAAATATATTGGTTGTGACTTGTGTTGCGTGACAAAGATAAAAATAGGCCCTTTTTGGACAGCTAGATATTTGACAGCAACAGTGTTTTCCATTTTGCTCTCTTTGCGTGGGCCTTCGATTCCTAAACTCGGATTAAAGTGAGACCGGGAGAGAAATTTAAGAGGAGACGAGGCTGCTGCGTTACGAATTCATCTCAAACGGGTGTTTTTTCTGTGGTCTGAACGTGACGCACCTTTGTTTCCAGAGTGTGTGTGATAGACAGGTCACAGCAGCGACCGCGTTTTGGAATCGAATCGCAAATAAAACCCCTCAAACCCACACACATGCCTGGCTTCTCAATTAGAGAAAAAAGATCCACTCGAAACTCCCGGGGGCTGCGACTTCAAGCTCATTCCTGCAAATGTTCTCAATCCCAACTCATAAAAAGACATTTTTTTATAGACGCAGTCAAGTTTTTTTTTTTGTGTGTTTTTGTCACGGGACACTGAGGATGTGACCCTTCCAGGAATGCTGAAGCCGTTTTTTTGGACAGGAGAGAGACTTGGACAAGTCAAGCCGCTAAGTCAACAGTGAGCTTGAGTTCTGTGTGTCTGGGGGCAGAGATGGCACAAATGGTTTAAGCAGAGTGCTCTTCTCCTCCAGAAATCCTCGAAGCAGATGATTTAGTGAAGGTTGCTCTAGATTTCTTTAAATATGTGTTTGCCTGTTAATAAAAGACATATAAAAGCTCCACAATGACACTAAATAAACGTCTTCCCTTACTTCCTGTTTGCCCCAGCATCAATCTAACCCTCGTTATCCTCCAGGTGCTGAACCTCACGCGGGCCTACATAGCGAAGCACCAGAGCGACGTGGTCCCGCTGATAGAAAAGTACGCCGAGGAGTGGCAGGCGACGGGAAACCCCGTCTACCGGCCCATGTGGTGGCTCAGTCCCAGTGATCCCATGACGTTCACCATCGACGACCAGTTCCTCATCGGAGACGAGGTGACCTAATGATGCTCTAGATGATGTCTTCACTTATGAAGTGACGTGTGTGTGGAGTTTGAACCAAACTGACGTGTGTTTCCAGGTTCTGGTGGCGCCGGTGGTGGAGAAGGGGGCGGTGCAGAGGGATATCTATTTACCCGACGGGGGCTTCCAGTGGCAGGACAGCCAGAACGCTCAGGTGTTCGATGGGGGGACGTTCCTGCAGGACTACCCCGTGCCCCTGGAGGAGGTGGCCGTTTTCTTACGGAGGAGCTGAGTCACACGACTGACTTATCCTGTTACTGTTTTGAATCAAATTCTTTTTTTTTTAATTACTCGTGCTGTTCTCAACTTGCACTTTTCCACTAAAGACCATTGACCCTGTCTCAAGGCCTGAGATGATATGTAGAAAGTTTTTTATACTTGCACTTTACAGTTAAAAAATGATTTGTTTTTGATTTTTTTTTTTTTTTACCTCTTGCCTGATTTGTTTCCGGACTTTTTCATCTGTTCTGCTTTTCTTTTTTTTTCTTTTTTTTTTGTATGTAAGTTCCAGAGAAATCTGTTTACATACTGCATTTCTATCAGTCTTTAACATTTTTTTTTAATCGCTGCTGGCTCTCTTGATCAGGATGAACAAAGCAAGCCCCTTTGTTGCTTGAAAAGAATCTCTCGAGAAGACCAAAATGAAGATGTAGAAGGACAAAAGGAAAAGAAAAAGGCTTGTTGGGGAGGAAAGTAGCTCACAGGAAGCTTCGTACCGACACACCGCGGTACCGTATGTGTTGCTCGCTCATTGGAGAGGCTTTTACTTGAACTTATCAGGCCGACGGGCTGATGTTTAATGAATGTACCTCAACTTATGCTGTTTCACTGCTTTACAGTCACACAACAACCCGCCACCCCTTTAGCACTTATTCTTCCAGGAGATGAACTTAATTTATCACACACCACTCCGTTGGACACGTCTGAATGTCCCTTAGTACTGTAGGCCGGATGAACCTGAGGCCAAGCCGCTGTCAGTGTGACTCTGGCTGTATTTTTATTAGATCTCTTTCTTACTAACCTGCTGTCGTACGGGCTTTTACATGGGATGTTATTTTTTTTGTAATTATATTTTCTGTTGATATACTCTGTAATGAGTCAGTTCTAAGTGACTCCTAAAGGAAAGGCTTGTTGACTAAACAGCTGATGAGGATTTCCAACAGATAGTTCGACGTTTGGGAAATATTCAGAGTTATGGGCAAAGAGAGCGGTATTAATCTTCTCTAAGTCTCGACAAGAAAGCGAATAAATCCCAAAACTCTTCCTCTTTCAGCAAATCTTACTGCAGTCAAATTGTATTTATCAGATACTTGATAAAGATGTTCCTGACATGAACTTATAATCTCAGACTGTGGAAGTCACATCCTTAGATCAGTAGCATCGCTTATGCAAGATATGTTTTATTCAACCCAAGTGCTTCAAGCTAATTATATGTAAATGTGTTTATTTTAGGAGTATATTCAAACCTAAGCTATGGAGAAATGCACCGTGATATATTGCTCTGTGTAGCATTAGTTAGTTGGCTTTCCTACATTGATTTGCTCTTCACCAGACGATCTTAACCGGCCAGCAGTGATGATACAGACTCCATAAACCCAAAGAAAATGCTCAACCACGTTTACTGTATCGCCTCGAAACGCTCAGGTCTACCGACGCTTATCAAATCACCAAATGTCTTAGTAACACATCGACGTCTTAATCTCTCCCGGAGCTGAATGTACAATGGACAAACTGTGATTATCCCCCCCTTTTCACGCGAGGAGCTTTTCTAGTTCCCCCCCGCTCTAATGCTTGTGAGTAATGCTGTGGTATGTTTCATGTGTATACGACCGAGAGAATCATGCGCCTTAATATGCCACACTTAAATCTGGACACGAGTGTCCAAGGATTATTGCAGTATCAGCAATGTACATATTACGATGACTGTGCCATTACAAGTGTTTTGTTCTTTTTTTTTCCTTTTTTTTCTCTCTCTTCTGTAAATCAGAGAGCTTAGAATGACAAAGTTGCAATAAAGTTTACATTTTCTTACTTCACTTTGAGTCGTTTTAGTTCGTTATCTCGTTGACTGTCCACGCAATGGATTGTGGGATTCGGCTCCCAACACCCCTAAATGCAAATATGGGAAATAAATAAATGAATGGTTTTTATTTGTGATGCCGGCGTTCACACGTGTCCTTTTTATTATCAACACCCTCGCTCTCTTCCGTCTCCTCGTGTCAGAAAGTCCACGTCTATATATCCGCCAACATGCTGACGACTAACATCTCCACTAATTCCACTTAAACCTAATAAAAGTTATTTATAGTTTTTGGTGAGCACGCAGCGGGGAGAGATTCTCAGGGGAATCACATTCAGCTCAACCCCTCCGCTAAGCTTCTCTTCCTTACCTTCCTCTCCGGCTGCCCCCCCTTTGGCTGAGCTCCACCTCGGGGGCCCCCCCTCCCAGACCCCCTGCTGTTTTAGAGCAGTTAGACAGGTGCAGCTGGGCACAGACACGCACAGAGCTCAGCCTCTCCGTTTACACCCTCGCCTTAATCACTTAGATTCATATGGCAACAAAAAAAAAAGAAGATATCCGGGCCCAGTTCTCAGCCAGATAAAATTCACAAGACGTGCTGGAGTGGCTCCTGGTTTGTGAGGTGATGAAGTTACAGTGTTGGGGGCTCGGAGGACAGCGGAGGTTACAGGGCTGGAGTCAGGTGACTTCGGGGGCAAAACCTTATCTGACCTTCATTACTCCATATGATTTAATGTTACTGCATTTCCACACTTCCAACATAATGCATCCGTTTGTTAACGATCATTTCTCCTCAACCATGAAACTTCTCCTCCGAGGCCCATTTTGGTGTGAAATCGTGGCACAATAACACCGTCGTTCCAGAAGTCTTGTGGTCACACGTCCAGCCTTAAACACAACGACACAGAAGTCCAATTATTTAGTCTCCTCTCCCTCATTCACTGATTCAACATGTAACATTCGACCCAATTAGTTTGAGGGGCAAAGCGGAGCCTCGTCCAGCAGCGCGGGGAGAACAAACTGTCCTGCCAAAACCCGAATCAAGAACGACCCGGATGATCGACGTACAGAGGCTGCAATGAGAACAATGTAGCTCGGCCAACACCGATACAGGGCAAGATCTCGGGCTCCTGCGTCAATGATTATCTTATTAAGCCCAAGAGGCGACGTTCGCTCCCCTCTCTTCTTGGAGGGGTGAAGTGGGACATGAATTAAAAACGGGTGACAAGCAGAGGCCGTGGGGCTACTTTTAGAAAGTGCAAGTCAAGGTTTTAGGTTTCAGGGAGGGCGCTCTTCAGTGAATGGGTTTTCCAGCTTGCCAATTAGGTGTACAATTTAAAGGCTTGTTGTCCAGAAGCCAGACGGGCTGAAGTCTGTTGATTGTGGCGTATGGATCCGTCACGGTTTGTCTCGCAGATAGAGGAGGTACTACTTCTCCTTTGTGTCGAGACATTGTTTTTAATGCACAGAAAAGAAAACAAAGAGCTGGTTTTTAAGAGTGAACCTTTTCTTCTTTTTTCCAAGTAGCCAGACTGCAGGTTCCCAGAGTAGATGAGGAGTAAGCAGACCTCAGGAATGCAGTTTTGAAATGGTAGCTTGCTATCGGAAGCCAAAGGCAGGGTGACATCAGGGCGGGTGTGATATTGTGGAGACGTGTGTGACTGTATGTGGTGAACAGGAGCTAAAGGGAAACTGACACAAGTGATGACTTCCTGCCTACACCCTCCTTTGAAATCTGTCACCTCGCAACGCCTTTAAGCATCTTCTGCTTAATTCAAGCTTATAGCTGAATATACGCCGACGGCCCCAGTGGTGGGGGGGGGGGGGGGGGTTATTAATACCCCCAGAGACGAATCTGGCTCCCGGGTGCCGTCCACTTGAGCCCGACCACCTGGCCAGATGGCATGCCGCAGCTTCCCTTTGATTGAGTAAACACCGAGCCACGGAAGGAATGATCTCATTTTCACACCGGACCGGATTCAGGAGGTTTACTGATCGTCAGAGAAAAACGGATCAACTCTGATGGCAGATGAGGGTCTCACATTGAAATAAACCAGGACCGGACTATCATGGTGGGAGGGCGATATGGTGAAAATATCACATTATTCTAATTCGATAACGATATCGCGATGATATTGCAGGGCTCGCCATTGGTGCTCTCACAAAATATGTAAAATATATATTTTTTTTTATGAAACGTCACCACAACTGTTGAATGGATTGCCATGAAATGTGTTAAACATTCATGTCAACTGCAATAACCTAAAGTTAGGCGTGTTTTAACTGAGAATATCAAATAACAAAAATGTCAATCAGATACATTTCTTGGTGTTTTCCAAGAATGGAAGCAAATGCCATGTATTTCTTCTCTGAGTTGGGAAATTAAACAGATAGAAAAAAGAAAGAAAAACACACATTTTAAGTAAGAGATAATATACTCAAAGTGTTACAGCTGTCGGACATTCAGTTTATTGTTAAAACTTGTTTTGGTATATCAGCTGCTTGTCTTTTAACGCCATCTTAAAATTAAAAGGCAAACATGTACAGCTTCATCTTCAAAATCCATGCAGCAGTGTAAACATGAGGTCTACTGGGATAAAAAGTCATACAACTACAACATACTGGCAACATCTGTGATGACAAAAAGAAAAAGAAAAAGAAAAAAAGCATTTCGTCTGTTTCACTTCTTAAAAATCAGCAAAGCATCACCTTATAGTGCTAATCATTCGCCACATTCAGCAGGTAAATATGCATGTTTTCTTTAATAAAGTGGTTAAAACATGAAAAAATAAATATGATGAACTCACATGTACATATTTGAAATGTGTTCCTATGTGACAGCCTTCTTCCCAAGCACTGCTTTATTAAAAACAATGATTTCCTATTTTTACCGGAGAGACATCACGACCTAACAAGCGACTCTTCATCTCATATCGACTACGCTGCAACTGACAACCGACAAATCGCTACCAAGCTCGTTTGGTATTGGTTAGTTTGAACTAAAGGACCGGTCACGGAGTGCACAACAGAGTTGAAGTACGGTTAACCAACTCTTTTTTTTTTTCTAAAACACAAGAAACAGCAGGAAAGCCACGTGCCGTCAGCCAGTCACCCCAGAAACACACAAGCCGTCCTGCCAATCCTCTCACTTCCACAGCAGACTTAACGTTATCCAACCCGGCAGCTCGTCGGGGGTCACATGGCTTTGAACTGCGTCTCAATTTCTTCTACTGTTGCACATGTACTCTGCAACACAAGCGCTAATCTTCCAATGTAGCCAGCACCCAAGAACACTAAGCCAAGTTAGAAAAACCTGAGTATGAAAACGACAAACACACAAACACGAAGAGGATCCGCCTGCACGCTCCGTCGTGAAATCATAGCAGCTGAAACACACGGGCCGTGCACTCAGAAAGGCAATGTTGATCTATTGATGAGCTCCCCGCCTTCTGTTGCTCTCCAGGATCCCACCGTTACAGATCATCCGGATATTTGTTTTTCTTGTAATTAGACTTAAACCATCAATTATATTAAATTACAGATCAACCGTATTATTTCTTCTGGCCTCTGCAGGTATAAGATTACTGGATACAATTGTTCAGACTTTGTGTTTAATAGGAGCCATGTGAAATTGAGGAAACATCATGCAACATGCAATTTGTGGATGATATTTAACGTTACGTTTGCTTTGGCCAGTTCCACATGACTCGGTACCTGGAAGAAAACCTAAAAAACACTAAATAATGAGGATTTTTCAAAATTGGGACAAAATTGAGCTCAACTCAAGACGAGGTTAAAATATTGGACGATGCTACTGAAAAATCCTGCCGCTGACACGTGTCTCAGTGTGGTGATACAGACTAGACATCAGACTAGAGCCCCCTCCCCCTCTCTTTTTGCCCTTTTTACATTAGCGGGTCACTAAGGCACCCGAGCGAACAGTCCTGCGAATAAAAACTTTGATCTGCGCACTACCTGTACCCATAATACCAGAATCTCTGCTTCCCTATACATACAGTACGCATAAACGCCTCATACAGATATCGACAAAAACACTCAATCATCCTTATATCTGTTACATCAATTAAATAAAAAAAAAAAAAACCCAAATCCAATATTTGATTCTGTACAAACTCCAGGAAGAGTACATTTCTCTCTACATTTCTAAAAACATCTTCTCATGTTTATTCCACCCATGGGGAGGGCTGATCACTTGGCGTTCTTGTCAAGCTGGAAGAGATCCAGAATGTCAAGCATGGCCTGTCGGATGTTGGCGCCAAAACGGTGGGAGTCCTGAAATAAAGCGAAAAGAAAAGACCCTTCAGACAAGTCTCCTCAAATAATCGACAGCGAAGAATCTAAATCCATCAATGGAATCGGACTTACGGTTTCTGGGCTCGAGTGTTTGCTGGAGATGTGGAAGTTGATGAGGTTCTCACCCACGATGATGTAGGAGACGCCGTAACCATCATCAGCCACCTTTAGGACACAAGCGGAAGGAAATGAGGGTCTATTTTGTGTGACATGTTTCCTGTCGCAGAAAGACTGCACAACCTTATTGTAAAAAGAAAAAGACTGATGGGTAACTTACTGGACCAAATCCACCTCCGGAGGAAACGTACTCAGGATGCCTGACCAGATCAAACAGCTCCAGCTGCTGCAGAGGCGTCTGACTGGTGGACAGCCTCCACGGCTCAGACAGGACCTAAACACGAAGGGAACATGCATTTTAATTCTCCGGGTCTCAGCCCAAGCAGGCCTGATGTAGAAGACATTCTTCCTTTATTAGATACTCAGTGGAAAAGTATTGAGGGATGAGCAGGATAAGCACAAGTTATATAACACAGTGATGAGCTGGGTTAAAATATGCCACATTTAAGTGGAAGGTGGAGAAATGGGCTTTTTTACTAAATAGTTTTGCCTGATTTAAATGATGACTGCTTAACATGCACATTTATTAACATGGTATAACACAGAAAGTATACAAAAGACAATTTACTCATTTTTTTAACCAGAGAAAAGGAAGTGGAAGCCTGAAGCGTGTTCTAGATTAAGTTAAGATAAGTCTAGAATAGCAGAATCATCCGTGTGGTTCTCTTTTTTTAAATAATTGCACAAGATTGATTTCGATCACCTCCCACTCCTCCTGAAGTTGCATCAAAATGATGTATTTGGCAAATTCAATGGTTGACTGGTTAGTTAATATGCTGTCATTTTAGTATTTCTTCGTAATCATACAATAAGGAAAATGTAGCCTGTTTAAAGGTTAACCTCGGTAACTTCTAGACGCCCAACAACACGGCGATCTCATGACCGACTTCCCATGTTGTAGCCACAAGCTCACAAGTTTCATTTGAACGTTGCATCACGGCAATATACATGAGCCATTTGAGCTTTCAGGCGTGCAACAACACCTCTTACCTCCTTGAGGAAAGGTGAGTCTTCTCCAAGATATTTGGAAACTACGTAGAGACAGAAAAGGTGGCGATCGATGCCCCCTCCTGTCATCGACAGGCGGTACATGTTTTGGTGCTTCTCGGCTGCCAGTTTGAGCAACTTGAGACGCTCTTCTCTCTGGAACAGACAAGAAAGCAAAACTGTTAATCAAGTACGCAGCTCATTCTGTTTTACTAATCAGTGAGTAGTAATCAGTGGTGCGATGTGCTGTTCAGTTTTTTACCGTCTCATCTTTGATCATTGCGCGGACGAAGGCACAAGTCTCCATGGTGCAGGAGCGCACCGTTTCTGTCCGGCCCTCGCGGAACAGACGCGTCATGGAGGCTTCGTATGTCAGACAGAACTTCTTCTTGTCCTGTTGGGAGACAATATGGATCAGCATTAAAAAAACAAAGCAGTTTTATGTGTCTTACTTATACACACACAAGGGATTGAATGAATAAGAGAAACATGAATATGAAAAACCATATCTAAAAAGGCCAAGGTCGCTAATTAACCAATTATATGAAGCTAAATGTTAAGAGTGTATGTAAATTAGCAAACTTGTCAGATTAATGCCCCCTTCTCATATGTGTTTGTTTTGTATCATCAAATAAACTGCAAAATGAACAGGATAAAACAATCTCAACCTGAATCATAACAAAGATTTGAGGCGCTTTAACGGCACATTTGCTTGCAAGTTGACATTGCCCTCTGCTGGAATTTCAGAAGAATGTCACTGGACTGTTATTATAAGCATAACATGCTAAAGTCCACTAAATGACAAATATATGCTTGCTTTTACTAAGTCATGACACTGCTTAGACACCAGTGAGATGGACGTACTCACCCTGAAATGGGCCAGCTGTAGGGCGATCTGGATGAAGGCATCCGGACTGGTGCGGCACTTCTTGATCAGACCCTTGCCAAAGTCACTGAAGGGGAAAATGTGAGAGTCCACATCATCAGCCAGACTTCTGGCTACGGTCAGAGAGCTCTGGATGACCTCCTGGCACTAGAGGAAGTGACATACGACAGTGTCATATGTTAGACTGAGCAGAGAGGCATGGCTGACAGCACACTTAAAAGACAAAACAATTAAGAAAACTTAGATTAATAAAATGCACATCAGAGACATTAGTATATCGTAGTCACATCTTGAATTTCACCCAACAGCCCTTTCTCTACATGTATGAATTTAAGAAATAATATGGTGCACAGAGATTAAGCTACCACCAGAGGGAAGCCAAGCCCTATAAATATATCAAATCCCAAGTATGAGTCCAGTGTGGAGAGTTCTGGTAGTCTTCAGCCGTTAGTAGCTTCAGATGAGCTGGTCAGATGGTCAAACAGCTTTGTGAACACCCTCATCCCACACCTTCCTGCCGTTGGACTGCATCCGTCGGCTTTCCAAAACCGACAATTTTACATTCAAACCCGTTTCATACATTCTATTGAACTTCTTTTTTTGGCTGTGATTTCACTCGTCTTTTCAATGTGACTTGTCATCCGATCATGCCAGGACACATCAACTGTTAAGTCTGGTCCAATGGGTCTGGATCTCAGTGAGGTGTGTTCAGATCGTGGGCGAGGACAAATTAAAATTAAGTCTCACATCATCTTCCCCACACAAGGGGGTTACTGTCCTGAGGAGAGCAAAGGGAAGAGAGGAGGAAACCTGGAGGCTGGAGTCCTGCTGTCTAAAAAAAATAATAATCAGAAACTAAATGCGTTTACCACCTTGTTACAGCTGCTCCTTTCACCACAAAATATTTACGATCACTATCTAGACACGCAGGTTGCATTGAAATGTCTCAAATGTCGACAAACATTTGTGAACCCAGCCGGTTTCCGATCTCACGCAGCCGATAACAAAAGTCTGAAAAGACGAGTGTAACCGGCGCCTGTTTCTGTCCCTTTTGATGAGAACAAACAAGTGCAACGCAATAATCTAAAAGCGTGCTCAATCATCCCCACATTTAAATGATCATCATGTTCTTTCAAATGCTTTTGCCTTCCAATGTGGTCGGTGAACATTTGGTATGAAGTAGCACCTTTTGAGCATAGTCCACGCCTTACCTCAGCAGGGATGTCCCACGACAGTCTCTGAGGACCCGGCAGGTTGGGGTGGGGCTCCCCACAGCAGTGACCCTCCTCAGTATATCCCAACCTAACAGGGTCCATGGAGAGAACGTGCTGCAACACAAAGATTAAACAGGACTAAGTCAAAGAAATGGAAGACAAAGATAAATATGGTCCTTTTATAGTTTTCCATGGAAGAAATAAAGATAACATCAATTTCCTGATTTATTCTTTGTGACATAATAAGAAGTTGGGTTGCAAAAAGGAGAATTTAATTTGATAAAAACGACATTGTCGTACCTCCCAGAGATGGCCAATGATTGGAGCATCAGCCCAGGAATGCTCTGCGTTCAGTCCCATGGTGCCGTTCTTAAAAACTATCAGGTTGAAGGATTTATCAAACCATCTGAATGACAAAAAAACCCCCAGGGGAATCAGTTTAATAATATATGAACTTGTTTAATAATCTGAAACAAAACTGTATGAAGTTTATCCGCCCCACCTGTCGTAGCACTTTCCGTGCAGGAGTGACTTTGCGTAGCTGTCCAGAGACTTGACTGGGTTGTTTGCATCGTAGCGCTGCTCAGTGTCATCGAGGGTCACAACGAAGGCTGCCTTCTCAATAATGTCCAGAGATTGCTTGTTCTTACCACGGCCGAAATAGGTTTCACGAGCCTTGGCCCATGGGGTCCTACAGAAGGACCAACAACAGCCTTTATTCAGGAGGATCTCAAGCAGTGCCTTACAGCAGTCTAGCCTACTTCAGTGCAACCAAGTGTTGCATAAGTGTGATGAATTGGAAGGAAGTTAACTTCACTGCCACACCCTTCCCTACCTTAAAAAACAGTCATAAAAGATAATCAGTACTTGCACCTGACCACCTCATCGACACCCACAAAAACCAAACCTTGAACCCTTGCCAAGATGTATTATGCATCAACACAGTCGAAATGTTTTAAAAATTAAAAAGACAAAAATGTAGCTATTGGTGCATGAGGCTTAACCTTTATCTATGACTGTATGTTTTCATTATAATCACGATATATAACTGCAGAATGCACATTTTTACCCGACTTAATGATGTCCATTTACAGACTGTATTTCTTTACTCGCCGTTAGGCTGGAATGTAAATCAATTCTGGCAGCAGCCGGCTCTGGAATGCCACCCACCTGTCCCCTGCAGTAAGTGCGGCTAGCTGCTCCTCTCCTGGCAATGGCTCGGACTTGTCGGCCAAGATCCTTTCCATCTGCTGCTCTATCTCCCGTGGCAACAGCAGCCGCCCGTCATAGAACATCCACACCTTGTAGAAACGGCCCTTATGGTACACAGCTATGTGTTTGCTCTCGTTCACGTGCTGAAGGGTGTCTGGAAGAGAGGGACCAATGGTAAACAGAGGACAACAGAGAAAGACATGACAACTGCAGTGTTGGGGGTGATGTCACAGATGTGTGTATCTTAGAGCGTGGATGTCACAGCATTTAATTTCTGGGAATAGAAATATTAGTAACCCGATCATGGTTACAGCAGTGAAATGGTGTGATATCCACAACACGCACAGATTTCTCTTCTTATATTACTTTGGAGGGCAAATAAACAATTTAATTCAAAATTATACTACATGATGGGATACTATCCAGTCCAAAAACTACGGCAGCTTGAAATGGGACGTGCGGGGAGTGAGATGAAAAGGGGAAAGTAATTTGGGAACAGGGTGGTGGTTTGGAATAAAAATGAACTGAGGCCATGCTTGTTTGAAGAGCACTTTGCAAAACCAGGAGAAACCAATCCAAATGCATCACTTTGCAATTTGATACAACGTTATGGTATTGTTTTGGTTATGCTGATGGTGTTCAAACAGGCATTGTACCTCATTACAGGCAAGACAAAAAGGAGGGGATACTTACACGAGGGCCAACCCCAAGAGCACCAACCACCTCACACCCAGGTAATACTGCCAGCCTGATATACTACAAATATAAATATGGGGCGTATGACCACTGAGAGTGCATTATCTAAATAAAACTTGCACTAAGAAATAAGTTGTATTCAAGTACTTTTAACCTGATAGTTAAACTGTAAAGTCATATCCATGTATCGCTTATATTAATACACTTTTTTATACATTTATATTAAATTAATCATAATCCACTCCTGTCCTCTAAAGCTAGACAGATAAAGTAGTCTATCAGGGCCTCAAGTGTCCAGCGTTTAGATGACATCACAGCTCAACATCTGGTCCTGAGGCTTCGAGCTTTCGTACAGAAGCGGCGGTCCTCGCCTTGGCTACAGGACTGAGTGTTATATCATGCATTATAGGTCATTTCCACACAGTCCATGCACGTTACGTATCCTTCAATCTCTTCTAAAACTGACCAACGGCACAAAATCCCATGTCTAAGTTGCTTTAAAAAAAGCCTATTGTGACATTTCTGCATCAGAACAGCTTCCTGTCCCCTCGCATTAACGCTAAACCAACTATGAGCACCACTAATGAGTTAAAGTGATAATAGTATTTTATCATCTGTGAACACATACTCAACTGTATGTGAAATATTATGGATACATTCCCTATAAACATATGTATATATTTTTTTTTATGCATGGCCAGCAGAACACTGTTGACATTTCAGGTCTTACGTTAACACTATCGCCACTTCAGTCACATGCAAATTAGTCCTTCAATGTGCATAGACCTTCACACATGCATTATTTGTTCATGGAGGTCAGCTTATTTCTAATTCAAAAAACACAAGGACAAATGTCCCAAGGATAAATACAGTAGGAGGTAGTGTGGGAGGAGGCGGCGCTGCTAAAGACTCTACCTGTGTCTACACCTGGGACACGGCAGCTGTTGAACATAGACTCGTATTGGGCTGAGCACATGGGAATAGTGTGTAGGAGCATGAGCTGAAAAGCAAAAGGGGAGAGTCAAACACAGAGATGACAAACTAATTCACTAGGTCACTAATCCCCAGAGAGCGGCGGGAGACACACCTACGCGGACGGACAGGGGCATGGATGAAGTGGAGAGAGAGCGATGAGGATTGGTTTGATAAGATGTGTGAAGGAGGACAAGGGGCCTAAGAAAGCTGCCAAGGAGAGAGACTGCAGGGTCCAGAAACTAGTGGTCTACAATCTCAGTGCCTCCAGCAAAGCCCTGATATTTGCAGCAAGATTTGCACTAAAATGTAGTTGATTTTACATATTTACACTACTAAATTTAGATATTTATACCTCTCAAATAGATGCCTAAATGAAATCCAATGTGATTGTTCCAGGGCTGTGCTGTTGAGAATGAGTCTAGTAGTCAGAGTTTCCAAAGGCTGTTGCCGTGGCAAAAGCTAGGGTCGGGGTAGGGGTTTAGAGGACACGGGGGGGACATGTGCCCTCCTCTTACCTGTCTCCAAACCAGGGACGCGGGTGGTGTTAAACATCCGCTCCCATTGAGCCGAACACAGAGGAACCTTGTTTGCCAGCAAGTATATCTAACGTAGCGTCCGATACAGCGAAGGGACAAAACAGTAAAACAAAGACAACCGAATGTGAGAGTGTAACAGAGCGAGCTCATGCATTGCAGTTTGTATATGTGCATACAGTTTGTCTTGGCAAGAGTGTGTTTATGCAACATATTGTACAAAGTGTGTCAGGACTGTGCAAATGTAAAAAGAATTTGCACTTAAGCATCATGCAGACCAGTAAAGGGAAAGGACTGACAAAAGGAATGGGAGAAGATCACCAGCATTCATAAAGCTGTACTCAGTAAGCCTTTACAAAATGCTTGCGATTTCACTTTGCCGGTAATCATAGCTCTACTAAAAAAAAAGCAAAAAGCACAGAGCATGCTCATTCCAAAGTCAGTAAGAAACAGCAAGCCGAGGATAACAAGTGTCTGCATAGTCATTACGAGATAACAAACATACTTTAAGAGTACACAAGAAAGGGTTGTGAAAGATAAGCAGCTCTCATTGTAAACTTGTGAGCTAATAGTCGATAAAATATAATAAATAAGAAAGTTAAACATTAACATACGATTTTTATAGTCACATATGTGCTAATGGAGTTTGTATAACATCTTGAGCACAGTCTCTGGATAAAGCAAAGCTCAATAAAACAATTGAAGGAGTGAACCAGCTCTTTACTCACTGGTTTGATCTGGGCTCGGTCCAGTTTTCTCCTGTAGAGCATGATAGCATGGATGGCATTACCTGCCCTGGCAGCCTGGATGGAGGTGGGGAACACATACAGGAAATCCTGGAGAAAGAAAATGAACAGTAATAAATGATTAATCCCTCACATTTCATCCAACACACACAAACAAAACAAGGACATGTGACGCACTGAACATAATGTCACCATGTGATCCGCTCATAGATTCTTTGTTGTTATTTTGGTCAAGGACTGTACGCACACATACAGTTAGCTATCATGACCTGCTATTTCAAGCACAAGTGTTGCTCCACTGACCACATACCAAGTCTCCTTCCAGAGTTCTTTTTAGGATATGGCTCCGTAAGCAAGAGCAGAAATCCATTTATACCAGCTATGTACACAGACACAAAACAGACCAACAGTACTGTGCGTCTCTCGGGGCAATGACTCATGCCTGGACACTAGTAAAAAGACAAAATGTAACGCAGTGATTGTAGCTTTGCCAGCCAGGATGGTGAAATTCCCAAGACTGCAGTCGTAATTAGTTCTTCTGAGACAGAAGCATGGGTGCAGCGCCAAGTGTGTGCCCTTACCTTGCATAGAATATAATATTTGAATATGTATTCATAAGATAACAACAGTGGCAAATGTATGCTGCAAATCTATCCAATCTCATAACATTAATGCCAGACACTATTCAGTCAAATAAAAGTTGAAGGAATAAAATTAAATTTTATAAAGCAAGAAGCTACAACTGTACAATTTAGGTACAATCAACCTCTCTATTCAGACTGATAACTTTTAAAAAAAAATGTTTTTAAATACAATTTATTTCAGTATGAATGGCTAAAATGTACAATTGAGTCCAAGATGTGTTTGGTAGAATATTAGAATATTGAATATAAAACACATCTTAGCAGGCACATTTTACTCTGTTGTGTCATTATTTGAAGATTAAACATTTGAGTACAATTTGAATAAACAAATCCACTTCTGGAATACGTTTAGAACAACAAACACACACCTTCAGAGAATGCGTCACTAATCTTTAAACAAAGGGATGAGCCAATGTTTACTATGAGTTACTCAGGTAGAGATGTCTTACCATGGCATAATAGTTGCTGTTGACCATGATGGGCCCGCGACCTCTTAGGTAAATATACTCTTCCCACCAGTCACTGACCTGAGCAGCATAAAAACAGGGAGGGGAGAAAGGGAAGTGGGTGACATTATTAGAAGCACAGCTTTTTTTCTCTCCCAATCAGGACGGCATCCAAAACTGTGAGAAAAGAGTGGAGGAGAGTGAAAAGGGAGAGGAATTCTTTCTCACTCACATAGTTGGAGGCCCACCAGGACTTGAGTTTGAGGTACCACTGCAGTCTGGGTCCCAGGTTCTTCTCAAAGTCTTTAGTCAGGCCCTCCATCCGTTCATACTTCTCATCATCCATCAGTGGGCGTACTGACTCCAGGTACTATCAACACAGAGAAGTCAGTAAAACGAAGGGTTATTGGTTTTTAAACCAGGAGAGAGCAGATAGGCCAGAAAGATGAGTCATCTATTCTTTCTCCTGGAGACAGATAAGGAAGGGGTGAGACAGGCATGCAGTTAATGTGACTTGTGGCTAGACATTAAGCTGATTTTACTTTGTTTTTGCAGTCTTGCCAAAATCTTCATAGATGTGACTAAGGGTATTTTGAAGTTGAGTGGCATTTCTTTGCTCTTTTAAACCAAATACCTGCTTCAGAGATATGGATGTATATGCAATTCAGTAGTATTAAATAGCTACAACAGAATATGAAGCATGCTTACATCAGCTAGGGCTAACCAATTTAAACAAATAATAGCATGATATCCATCCAGCAATCTGCGACTACGGCTCTGCACAGAGCTAGAGAAGATCGTCAGCTAATCTTTTGAGCGATCAAACTAGTTCCTGCCAATGTTTTAACATACTGGTCTATCCTGTTACTTAAATACTGCTCTTACTTTATCGGCAATTAAATGTTGTGTTTATTTCTTTCCATAAATGTACTTATTGCTTTGGACAAAAGCGTCTAAATGTACAAATACATCACCATAAGGAAGCTGGATACTCTTGAAATGCTGTTCAGTTTGACTTTGAGCCTCTGATTTTCATGAAAATACAAACTTTGGTCCCAGTCCAACTACTAGGACCATTAAGACCAATAAAGACATAACAGGGGAAATTACCCTTCTGCAGGTGTCCTTGATACTGGGGACAGGTAGCCGGGGCAGGGAGTTCTGGAAACTGTAGAGCATTGGCTTCCTGCCGGAGAACACCTTCACTAGTATCTGGACAGGAAGGACAGATAGGGAGAGAAGGGAGAGGGGGGGTAAGGTATGAGGCAAAGTGCAAACATGTAACCTGTGGGTTAAACTCAAAATACCATAGTAGCACCGCCACCTATAGTACGGCATACACTTCACCCAAGAACTGTGTCTTATAAGTTCAAACATAACTTGTATCGTTGACTTGATTCGGGGTATTTTTTAAAGTATATGCCAAAGGAAATTAATGTCAGCAATGCATAGAAGGCTTCAATTAATTTACATCAAATTAGTAATGCACCACAACTTAAATGCAGTTCAGCATGGAAGGTATACTAAAGTTAACCCTGTTTTTATTTGGAATATCTACTTTAATCAAGAACAGTCAAGCCTGAACTTAAATAAATACTTGGGGAATTATGGATCTACTGCTCAAAAGTTATGAAAAACTTAATTCTGTAATGAAAAGAACCGCATGAGACATTCCTGTCCGAATCCGCTGCAAAGTGAATTGAACAGCGGAGCACATTCATGGCCTCACCATCCACAGACGAGTAGACCAGGACACAGAGCCGTGGCGAGCATGCATCCAGCCATGCCACGACAACAGGCCCTTTAGGACATTCCTCATGATCATGATTATGGTGACCCACAGGCCCGTGCCCACCAGAACGCCTCCAACTATCTTCTGGTTGTCTGTGGAGATGTATCGACTGTGGAGAGAGACAAAGGCAGGCGTGAGTGAACAAATACACAGAAGGGGTCAATAAAAGAGGAGCAAATTAAACTACCTTAAACGTTCCACATCTTTCACACATTCTGGCTATTATTCAACATTTAAGATATCCAACTTTCTTTGAAGCTCATTAAAGAAATGCCACATTTTGACATTGTTGTGTATTGGACACATTGTTGATCTTGTTGTTTGGACACATTGTTGATCTTGTTGTTTGGACACATTGTTTGTCTTACACAGATGCATAAGAAGCTAAAGTTTGCAACATTGTATTTCCTGCTTTGAAGCACCTCAGCACAACCTTTGGTATGTGTTACTTTGAGTATTTTGATAATGCATGTCATTTACCTTGACGGGATTATAAACACCCCCACACACACACATGCTATGAATGATTAACTATCAACGGTAATATCCTAAACCTTTATTACTCACTTCTGCAATTTCACAGTGTTTAAAACGGTGAAAAACCAACAGGTGTTCTAACCATACACAAAATATGTGCTCGTAATGCAAAGATTTTCCACAAAAAGAAATAATAATCTTAATGACACAGTCCTAAACAATGTGCTTGACTTGAGGAGAAATTCCAAGCACTGTTGGCACGACCTTTATATGGACGGGAGGTATTTGAATATCACTAAACATGATCAACATTGTTAACATGTGAAGATGAGGTGTGGCGGGGACAATAGGAGCAAAGTGTGAACAAATAGTGTGTAACTTCACCTAGAGCTGCAACTGAAGGAGGCACCTTTCATCGCCACTGCAATACATTTGAATCCAGATGGTGCATTTTCCCATATTTTTTTTTATACAAGAATAAATATTTTGGATCAAATGCCAACATATGTACTATACAATACATTTCTAAAGGGGCTTTGGAAGGGGGCACTGTGCCAGGTTGTGAACAAATATGCATTGTTATGTCTCAACAGTGTATCATATTGGGCCAATAATGCAGGGTTTTTCCACTTTCTATGTCTGCATATCGAAAAAAAAAACAATCACAATGTCATGCGAGGCAGCATCTCAGGAAGTCAGCGGTCCTACCTGATAGGTATGTGTTGACCCATCTTGGCAATCAACCCCAGAGAGGGATCCAGCACGTGATATTTATTGTAGGACATGTAGGACACAACCACTACCATGAACCCACCAGGGCTGCCCGGGTACACACCAGTCATTACCCCATTCTATGGAAAGGTAAACCAAATGAAAAGGTTAAAAACGTCAGCAGAGTCACATTCACAACAATTTAGAGTCATCAATAAACCCGTCACGTCTTTGGACTGTGGGAGGAAGCCGGAGAACCCGGAGAAAACCAACGCCGACGCGCAAACTCCACACAAGGTAACAGTGCTATCCACCATGTCGCCCCCATGGATACGGATCTTGTTTTTTAAACAGCTGATTTCATAACACACAGTGTTTAGGATCCTGCTGACCCATGTGAGATATCATTAATCTGTGTAAACAAAGAGGGAATTGGGAAAATGCTAGCAGGTGTTTGGGTTTGAGGCATTCAGTATGATTGTGTGTAAACAGTCAAATAGGCTTATGACACACAGAACAGACAGGAAGGTTACCGTCCCTGTTGGCTGTTTGTGTGAGTGTGTGACCATACAGTGGGTTAACGTAACAGTTACAGTAACTAGGTCAGAGATCATGAAATCCCCCCCCCCATACTGTACAGAAAACCGTGGACTTTACACAACCATATATGCCGCACAGCTTACCTTGAACCGGATAAACCTTTTCTTCCAGGAGTGGAGGCCGGAGAGGTAGATCTGTCGCAGAGCCTCGTGGCACAGTTGGAGGTCGATGCCATCGGGGCTGACGGTGAACTGGAAGGCCACCGCCTGGTGAGCTTCTGCCATGGTGGCTGCTACTGTACAGGGTCACTGAGGGGAAAGCGATAGATAATAAGGTTAGCGAAGAGGAAGTTTCAAGAAACTAGAGCAACCATAAAAAAGGGAAATGGAACATTAAGATCAGATAGATTTACATTATCAGAACAATTTTTCATGTTGACCAGTTTATTTTTATTCTTAGTGGCTTTGAAAGCAACACTGACGTAGAGTTAACACTGAGTTAAATGGATATGGAAAGCTTATTTGGACTCACAGTTTACAGGTTTATAGGTAAAAACTGTCCATGACTGAAGTCTGGTGTTTCTTAGTTATGATATCCCATACTGTAGTCTCCAAACGACACTCTGTACCATCTTGATCTCGCTTACAACTTGATTTAGCTTTGATTCTGCCTCAGATCAAATGACTGTGAATAATCATTAGACCACATCTTAGAAAGCTGAAAGCGGTCATGTGAAACGTTACCTTAAGGGTTGCTAAAAACACAAACATAACAAATCAAATATCCAAAGTAGTTCAAAGCTTAACCCAAAGCACCAAAGTGATATTTTGCCATCTCCTGCATTAAACATGCGTAGTAATAATGATTATTAATACAAAAACAGCATATCCTTCATTAGGAAATAGCCTGAAGAGAGAGCGGTGACCTTCCGGAATCACCTTCATGTGCATGCTTTCCTACTACATAAACTAAACTGCGTCCTGCAAGCTGACACCACAGGAGATACACTGGGAGGAGACTGTGGTGAGTCAGTAGCTCACCACTTAACTGGTTAGGCAGGTGAGGCATTTTATCTTTTACTACAGAAGAGCCAACGGAAAACAAACCATTTGCATGTTTAAATGTCCGGATGCACATTTTTAATTTAATTTTTTTTAAATGTGATATGGTGAGGGGAGATAAGAGGGAGAGTGTGGTGACTTAGCAAAGCTTAGAGGTGACATAACATCTACTCTTGGCACGGATATCATTCACAACCTTCACTGGAGGAAAACTTCTTGACACAAAATGTTCAATAAAGAACAGGGAGCTCTGGGAAATAACCTTGATCTAAGGGGAGTGTGGTCTACAGCTTATGTTTTCACTAGTGTGTCTCATCAATGCTTACCTCCCAGATTCCTTGTCTATTATAAATAACTTGTAATTTAAATATTTAATTGCATTTTATAGATTGTGCAGCTGAAATAAGGCAATTAGCATTACAAAGGCTTTTGCTATATGCAATATATTTCTGATTTAATGATTGATTTTAATACGCATCTTTAGGATGTCCTTAATTCTTAAGGACACGAGATATGAAACGTTAACCCTGATTATAAATTATACACGTCCTAGTAATGTACATGACAGGAATTTTAAACCTCTTTCATGGTTTTTGAGGCCCAGAAAACTTGCCTTCACTTAAAAAACGATGCCCTCATTTGACCATCGCGGGTGATGAAACTCTAGCTGTGGCATCCAGTTGCCTTCATATGCTGTCCGAAATACAATAGCCACTTGAGCATGCACATAAAGCAACTGCCTAAAAACGACTGGGGGGAAATGCAAAAGTGCAAAAACGTTCAGCATCCAGTGGTAATAATGCAAACGTCATGTATTAGGTTGTCACTTTCCTTTTCAGCAATGTTTCTCTGCAAAGCTCATTTTTTATTCTGTAATGCAATGTTGTTTTTTTGTCTTTGCAGAGTGCATTTTTTGTTGTTGTTTCATTCAACGTGAGCACTCTGAAAGCAGGGCACGTCGTTTCTACAGTTTCAGTCCTCAGAAGGAGCTCCATCCCTCCACAGAGCAGCCAGTCCCCTCCCTCCCTCCCTCCCTCCCCCCACCAGCTACTTTCCAACATCACATGATCCACCCTGTGTGCTGCAGAAACTAGGGGAAAGGTCGCAGCGCTGCGCCGCTTAGATACCGCGTAAAAAAAAAAAAAAAAAATGGCAACACAGTGCTCACCAGCACCGCTACGCAACGAGCAATATCTCATTCTGTTCGCAACGAAAACACACCGTTTGTTCTGGATATTGTATAATTGACGTTTCGCCATTGTCTGTATTTTAAAAAGCAGACGTAAAAGCCAGTGTGACGTCATTAAATCATGTCAACTATCCACCAAGCACTTAACGCTGCATATCTGCATAACCATGAAGCCTTTTGTCACAATTAAACACTTTCAACAAACAGCTTCAACGCCACACTAATTACCCGCGGCATTTACAGAGGTTACATTTATTCTGGTATTATCTCAAGTATCCTGCCCACGTGGTGTGGGGTTGAAACTGGGTCAATAGGGTGCACCCTCGGGTGTCAATAAAATGACAGACATTCTCTTCATTTATCCACTAAATAAACCAGCGTTTTCGGGTTGCTTAAATAAACCAGATGTGTGGTGGTTTACACTTATGACGATGCTTTCACAAAAAAAGGGACACCGTGACAAATCGGGTTGAACTGACCTTCACTGGCAAGTGACATTTACAACCCCTTTTTCTATTATTTCTCTCTATATAAACACGTCGTTATCACGCTGAGATGGCCTTCGATGTTATTGTTGTAAAATAAGGAGGGTAGGTGTGTTGTAAATACTAGAGTTGCCAGGTAGCTTGTCAATGGATGACCTTTACCTGGACTTTTGCCTACATTCGTAGTGTGGACGACGCAGGACGCTGACAACAAGGTGCCTGACATGGATCAATAACGTCAATCAGAAAGTCAAGACACAACAGCTTTTTTTTTTTTTTTAAATCCACGTATTCAGTATTCAAGAGGCCTCTACGGCACATTTCTCACAACCCGCACAAGACAGTTGCCCTTCGAGGTTCAGCTTGAATACGAGTCGATATTTGAGTGTAAAAACTTCACATTTCTGACTGCTAACAGGCCGAAAGAGGCGCTCGGTCACCCGGTTACCTTCAACGCGAAAGAGAGGAATCCAACCGCCTGCTACGTCATGTAAACGCCGCACACACACGACGAGGAAATACGACACACCGTCATTAACGTGAGCAGAGATAGCGACTAGCTCTCAAAAAGAAGGGGGTGGTTTTGTTTCGCGTTTATTTGGTTGTCTTTGCAACCATATTTTTCAGAGCTACTTCCTTACCGGCGAGACGACGCTGACACACGTACCGGAGAAAAACAAATAAATAAATAATCATCACTCACCAACACACCAGTCAGAGAGAGCGAAGCTTTCTATTTAGACGAGGATGAGACACGGCTCGGCTGTCGGCGGCGACTGTCTGCTAATACACTGCATGAATGGGTGCACTATGACTTGGGTACACAGCCAGCCCCTTTTTAGTCAAGTGGCCTTCCCCAAACACGTCCTTGTGGAAACAGCGCCCCCCAGTGGTGTGTATATATTATTTACTGGTATATCATTTTTGACGCGCTATCAAACGGGTCATATGAGGTCAAAGTATATTATGCTGAAGGGTGACGTCACAAACACCATTGACATGAACCCAGTACTCCATGTACCCAGAATGACGAGCTGTTCAGATGATGGTATTAAAAATAGCATCCTTTCCATTTAAAAAAAAAGTGTCAAAATTAGTCACTAGTTTTAGAGACTCTTAATTGAGTGGAGATTACACACCTAACACCCGCACAAATGATTTTTTTAGTTCCATCAAGTGATCCAGTGAGCTATTCCATAGTCTCGCCTTAATGTAGCCATTATTAAGTGATCTCTTTGGTGTTACCTTCAGAAAAAAGGGCTTCTTGCTACCCCTCTTGGTGCAGGCCACAACTGAGTTACTCATGCACAACTATGCTGGAGGTATTGCTAATGAGATCCATTCCTTTAATAGTTGCCAAGAATTGTGGCCTGGCATCACCACAGTGACCCAGACGATGCTTGAGACACCTCTTTTTGAGGCTTCTGTTTTGCTGTACCTTTTAAGAAGGGACAGAACCCCCCTGATTAATGTCTCATCAACCAGAAATAATGGGAAACACCTGTGTGGTTGTGCATTGTCGGTGTCAGCCACTATACATCTTTTCCACAGCAGACATGTTGAAATGACATAGCACGGTAGATTTAATTAATAACATAATTAGGGAAGGGCCATCCTTGTGCTGTGGGAATGTATGGCAGAGAGAACATAGGGATGACCCCGCAGACAGCTACCTGGTACGGTGCCAACATGTCACTCAAAGCAGCTACGCCCTTAATTATGTGTAATAATTTAAATGGGTTTATTGAGGTATATAAAGAATTAAAATCAAGTAAGGTTTTCAAGGACATTAGCTATGGAAACCAACAGACTGTAAACATGGGGGTCAAATGGGGACTGACTCGCTTCAGGTCCCAGCCTCAAGTGGCCATTCAAAGAACTACAGTATTTGGCACGTCTACATTGACTTCAAGGTTGCCACTTGAGCAGCATGCACAATACCAGCTCAACAGAACAGGAACACTACATCTTTTGACCCTGCAATGACATGGCAATATGGCTGCTATGAAAAAGTGTACAGTCAAACTGTCTACTGTGTAAAAGGTCTGTCAAGGATGTCTGGTAAAAGGCCTTTTTCACAGCAGACATTTTCACTTAGTCCTATAAAAAGCACAGGTGTTACTAATAATGCCTCTGTGTCTTATGAGTATATTTTATACATGTGCTTTTCCCACTCAGAGCTGTTAAATGTCTTCTATGAAAAAGTTTTGTGGTGAATCAGTTCAAAATCAGAGAAAAAAGTACTTAAGTACTAAAATAACTGACTTGAAATCACATCAAATAGCATATATATTAAGTAGAAGCCACCCACTGGTGAAAGGATTCTTGTGTGGTGAAACAACACAATGTCAAATATACCAAGAGAGGTCAGATTTGCAGTAATACATGATCCCTATTCACCTCTGTGGGGTTCCCAAAGACAGCTAGAGTCTTGTGTGCATGTCTAGTGTTTATCCACCAGAGGGCCCAAGGTGGCCATTTTATTATTTTCTTGGTTACAGACTTTATTCCTCCAATTGTTTTCCTGGCACGTATTTATTTTAAAGTCAAAAACTTTAGTTAGGTCGTTACTAAATGCCTAAAAAAACATGAATGCCACAAGCTAGCGTTAACGTGTCATCGATAACGCGTTGTTTGAAGGAAAATACTTGTCTATCTATCTAAAGTTATGCAAAATAAAAGGAAGAAGGAGGAGGACTCCCGCCTCGTTTCACTATAAGTATCATATTAGTTAAAAAAAAAAGTCAGAAAATAAGATGACTTACCGTCTTTTAGCTCAGTCCCTGCCCATCAAACACGGAAACTAAGAGAGAGAGAGAGAGAGAGAGCGAGAGAGAGAGAGAGAGAGAGAGAGAGAGAGAGAGCGCGCGAGAGAGACTCGTCCCGCCACTGCTCGTGCGCGTGCGTCGTACTGTCACTCTGGAGGTTGACTCTCGTGCCGGACAGCTGCAGCAGCCCAGCTCGCGGCATGTGTGGACCTGGGCGAGGGGGTGCGTCCGTTTGACCAGCGTCGATTTCAGTGAAGCCAGTCGACACAGACGGGGGACAAAGCGTTCAAGCGTAGTGACAGTGTTTTTGGTGACGGCTTCCCCCCCACCCACCCAAAAAACAACCCGGACAGGCTTGGGAGATAATGAGAATAGTGGATTTGGTGTCTTCTCGTAGGTACAACGCAGCGGAGGGGAAGTCACTCCGAAAGGTAAGCAGCGACGAAGGTTAGCTACTGAACATTGGCGTCTCTGCTATGCTGTTTCACGCTTCACCCAGCGTATAATACATGTAATCTTTATCCGGTGTGTTTTGACAACTTTCCCACTGATACAAACAAGGAGAGGAAGCAGTGACAACTAGTTTTAACGTCTGATGCGCGCGGGCAGCTCTGGATACCGTTAGCTTGTGCTCGCGGGTGTGCACGTGACGTATGGTTATGGAAATGTATGCTGGTTGTTGTTCTGGGAACATACACCGTTTATTGGAAAGAGTAGACGGTATGGCTAGCTTGAGAAACCCTCTGCGGTACGAACAGTGACCGAGCGCTTCTCTAAGGGGGATTTCTGGTTTTGCACCACTCTTTCTTGGGCTTTCCAACATTTAAAATGGCATTTAAAAAAACCACCATGATGGCTTTCCTCAATGTTATGGTTCACAGACGGCATATGTTTGCCATGTCTGGGGTAGCAAGCCATTCCCAGCCTGTCTCAGTGTTTTTAACGTATGTACATAGTAGCTACGAGCCAAGCGTCAGAATCAGGAAGTGTACTCGTGACGTGCATTTCATTCTAAAGGGATAACATGGGTTCTTGTTATTGGAGCGAGCAGGATTGTATCACACACCACAGATGCTCCAGCATCCAAAAGTAGGCCAGGTGGTTACTGGTCTGTATGTCATGTCATGCGTGGTCCCCCTCTGGAAAGTGAACTGGGCGTCTCGCTGGTTCGAGCCTGGAGGTGGGGGGGGGGGGGGGGGGGGGGGGAGGTTACAGACAGTCTGAGTGAAAGGTCTCCAGCAGGATTTAGCTCTCATCCTCTACCAGATGTCTGCTGGTCATCTTCTTTGCTGTCATTTGACCCCTCCCCTCCCTCCATTGTGTTTTTGTTTTCAACGTGATGTAGCAGATGTGCGTGTCACTAATGGCAAGTGCACATTATCTCTAGCCATCTCGCCACATTAAGTGTCATTGGTGTAATTGGTGTGCATCATTGTTTGTGAAGGCATGTGGATGAGGCTGATTCAATATTTGTTGTGTTTGTGCGCATGCCCATCTGCAGTATCAAAGTACAAAGCAGTCCACAGTTTGTCATCAGAGGTTTATATAATTGGGAGGGGTTTTTTTTCTTCTTTTGGCCATGAGATGAGACATGCACGTGGCCACAACATGCATGGTGCGTTTTTAATTTTTACCATGTTTAGCCTTAGTGTGTCACAGTGTGTGACTGTACTTTGTGTGATGAGTAGCATGTGAGCCCTCTTTACCACCGATCTCTAAGCATTTATTTTCTCATCATTGTGTCCCTCTCTTTGTAGATTTATGATCACAGAGTTAAAGTCCCATTGAGTCGACCAATCGTCAGTTTTCGTGTGATTTCGTGGTGGTTTGATATAAAAGACAAATTATTTTTTAATCAATTTTAAGTCAAGAAAAAGCGTTAACTTTGTGCTTTGCTGGAGCAGTTTGATCTTTGAACAGCTAAATCCAGCTGTATAGTTTGACTTTAAAAAATGGGTGCAAACTGAATTTGTATCTGTAGAACGGTTTCAGGGACTTGAATGTGAATGTGGTCCATGAATGGACCTTGGTCAGCTGCATTAGCCTTTTTTTTAGCACTCTCAGAGTTGGTGGTTTTCTTAATTTTCCTACTGTAAATTCCCACTTATGTCACTGCATGAGGAGTCAAAAAGCATCAATGTGTATACTCTTTCATGGATGGAAGCATTGGAGCGACATTGCAAATTCTACATTAAGCTCTATTGATGGAAAACATCAATTCAATAGAATGAAATCGTTTTGTCACTATTAGACCAAATCTAACGTTCATCAACAGTTCTCTCGTAACCTCGTAACTTATCTCGTCAATCAGCAGCCTTCATTGTATTCCATTGTGATATAATATTATTTCAGTGGAGAGGCATCAATAGCCTTTTTGTCTGCCTGAATGGCGGCTTTATGATGGGCGTCTAAGGCCCAATGCTTGGTGTCACAAAACGCGCCAGATAGTGAAGCGTTTTGCCAACCATAAAAAAAGACAGAGAGGCTTTAGCCCTGCAGTTTGGCTCATGAAAAGTCTTTAAAGAGTTTCAGCATTTTCCATATCCTTGCTTATTTTGGTCAGGGTAACACGGACATGGAGCCTATCTCTCCACACAGTTACAGCCTGGATAGATCACACTCACATTCACACCTACGTGCTATTTCCAGCTCAACAGACATGCATGTTCATGGACTGAGGGAGGAAAACCTCGCAGACACAACATGCAAAAGCTTCAACTGACCGCTAGATTTGAACCCACGACAGCGCTCATGATATTTCTGACCTAATACTTGGATATCCACAATGCTACAATGATGATCATGATAGTGAAAAGTGGAAAAAAACCATCAAGAATGTGTTAATGGCCTAGTTAATACAGTAGAAGCATTGTTCTTAAAACGGCATCCCATCACATTAATGCAATCCTTAAAGCTAAAAGACAACATTTCTGTTATACCACAATATTGTAAAAGCCCAAATCTTACACCATATCTAGTCTTATCTCATTTCATGACACAATATTACACTGTATGAATTATCACCTAGCTCTATTTATATGGTTGACACATGTCTAGAATGGCCATGACTGCTAAATGAATAATCACTCAACAGAACATTTGATAACTGATTAATCATTTAAGTAATTTAACTACAAGAAATAACAAACTGTTCTTAAATTTGAGGCTACACTACCGTTGAACCGTTAGATGGTCACACTGAAAACTGATACACCCCTGAGAAGATGAGTGATGGCACAATGGGCTAATAGCCCATGTAGTTGTTTGTCTTTTGGCATTTGTATAAAGGCCAACTTGGGCCGACTTGGAATTCCCCCTCTATTAAAGTCAATACTTTGTGTCTCTTTTAGATGCCGCTTCAGATTTGTTTTTTTGCTCCAAATACTGAACCTCCCTGTGCTGTTGAATCATGGTGAAGTCACAGTTTCCCTCCAGCATGAGGCTGCTCCCCTTCCATGACCCATGTATTATAATCCTCAGTTTCTGTGCTTGTAAACGTACCTTGAACATGAAAACTATGATAACCAAATCACCAGTAGATTGCATGCAGACGCAAACATCATTCCTCCTTAGATTAGAGGTCAACTGACTTTGGTCTGGTTGGGCCTTTCTCATAAACACTATGCATTTACCTTTTTTATTTATTTAAACAGTTTGGCATTGTAAGAAGCTGTTCTGTAGTGCATTGCAGACTTTATAGTATACAAGTGAGTATTGGAACTTGAGTTGTAGTGAGCTTCTTGACCTGGTCATCTAGATGCAGTGAAGGAAGTTTGTGTTGCATCAAGTACATTTGTGGAGTTTGAAGACTATTTATTTTTAAAATGACTTGTGAGATACAAGCTGGAGTTTAAAAATAACATGAAAGTCAGCGTGAGGTTACATAACTTCCCGAAATATCGTGTATTTCCCATGCACATTTCTTAACCTTGTGTGTCCAAAGATTGTATGATGTAATAGTGCCAGTTTGTATAGATGGCACTAGCTATTTAAATTTGAGACGAGATCTTTTCTTTGGCTCCACTGCAAGTATTATAACTCTATCCTTTGCTAGGAAGAGGATCCATTTATGAGAATGTGGCTTTCTCAGCAGGGTCCTGTGGTTTTGTGTTTATGAATACTGTTCCCTTGACATTCCTGTCCTCCTCATACCACCCCTCGAAAATGTGCTGCCACTCTGGGAAACAAGGCCTCTCTGGCTGGCCTGTGACTCCAGCATCTGAAACTTTGTGTGGTCATTGTTATATTTAGATACCCCCCCCCCCCCCCCCCCCCCTTCCCCCCAGGTAATGGGGGAGACAGCAGCAAGGACCAGAGACGGTTCTCATGGTGAGATGATAGAGAGCTCTACTTCCTCAGACTCAGACTTGTTATTTCCTTTATTAAGCTGGGGGAAAATGTTATGTAGTTTAAGATTTTGCTGGTGAATCTGTGTTCTGTGTGCCCAGCTTTGGAAATACAATAAGGCAGAGTGATAATGATAATACAGAGTGGAGCAGAACAGAAAAGCCCCTTGGGGACAACGAGCTATTCTGAGCCATGTGCTTTTTTCCCCAGTCGCTGTGCTCTGGACGTTTCACCGCTGGGTCACACAGTCTCTGTGTCACTGCTATTTTCCATGCATAAACCCAAATCCTACAGCGTACAAAAGAATCAAGAGGGAGACAGAGGAAGGAGAGGCTCAGACAGCTAGAAAGACAAGGAATCTCTTGTTAAGGAGACTTAGTGTCTGGCCACCAGTGGTTTCTCTCAATGGCCTAATTTGGTATCATCATTCTCCCTGTTACTAATTTTCTAGTTTTTATGGATTCAGTGGTTGATTCAACTCAGTTGAGAGTAGATTAAGTTAGTTCGTCATGCTTTGCCGTGAGTTAATACCCACAATGTACGATTCCTGAGAGGAACCACTTTGGTAAGGGTAAACAATTGTCCATTGTCCATGCACCATCACACCTGCAAAACACGTGTTAAGCAGCATGGGGCTTTGACATTTGCATCCTTGCTGCCTGGTGGTGGTGGACGTGTTTTGTTTTTTTACATACACACACCATTTGTTGTAATGATTCATTATTATGGGGGACATGCTTGAAGATGCCAAACACTATGATACTTACTACATGTTTTACATCAGTTAGTCCAAATTGTTTAATATAATTAATCTATTGTGAATTGCTATTCCCAGTTGTGCATTGAGCAGCGTTACTGTACCTCTGAAGTCCATCTCTTTTAAAGAAAGAGACAGCTGTTGAGCATCTTGTATCAGCCCGCTTAGATCTCCTGTGGGGCAATTTAGTGATATTCTGAGTCTCTGTGGGGCTCCCTTTTTATATCATGACGTTGTTTTCAACTGCCAAGTCAGTGTTGTGTTGAGGGGAAATTGACAAAAGATCTGTTCAGCCTGAAAATGAATGCAGTCTGTGGCAGGAATATGTGAACCAGGACCGGAGCTACTTTATCAGCACAAAGAAATCCGTAGTATGTCTTTTATATTTCCACAGCTACCTTGCCCTTGCTGAAAATAGAGAAACTACCACTTCGAGCGATCTCTCTCTCTCTCTGCCTCTGATTAAAAAGCGGCGCTTTCAAACCATCTGGGACTCCAGACGTCTTTGTGTGGAAATTAGAGCCATGTGGTCCCTTGTTAGCCTCCTTCCTTTGCTGAACTGGAATGATATGCTTGTTCTCCACAATCACCACCCTACAGCGTTAAACTAATGTAATGACTGGGATGATAACACAGAGTGCATTGCTATACATCCTTTGAAGTTCATTGCTGTGAAGTGTATCACTGCAGTAATTACTCATATGATTTACCACAATTGCTACATTTAATGTGTTTTATGATGTCTTAAGAGGGTCCTATATACATGCAAACCCATTCTTTAGCATAGATGCCATGGGATTTAGGTGGAGACAGACAGATAATGGCTCAGTCACACAAATGAGAGGCATGTGATAAAGTTGTCTGTCACATTACTAGAAACCCCTTGATGTACGGTGTGTAAGTTATTTCACCTAATTTTACATTTGAGATCTTTTGAATGCAAAAGCAAAGGTTTTAAGGACACAAAAACATAGTTGCCTTTGGTATTTTGTGGGACGATCATTTCAGTTCAGCATGTGCAAGACAGTAATACCAAGTGATAAATAACACATGTATGATGGAAGAGGCATGGTGTGGGAGACACTTGTGCTCTGCGAGGTTAACCAGGTTGAATGAGTGCATGGCCGGAGATTGTCTGATCTCACAGCCAGCGACTAAACATTCAGTGGTTTAAAAAAAAGCATACATCTGTTGTGTCCTCCTCCGTCACGCCATCAGCAGTTTGGCGAGGATGTCGGAGTGCCAACCACAAAGAAGGTGCTCTGAATTTTGACCAGATCTCAGAATTAGACAGGATAGGATCTTATTTCTGTCCTTCATTCTGTCTGTATAAACTTTCCACACCCTGATGGAGTTTCACTTAAGGGTTGCAGCTCATGATGCCTGCCCACTGATAAACGCATACTTTGCATACACACTTCTGACTATCAGTTCTGTGTGGCTCGCTGGACTCAGAGTTTCCAGGCTCCTACAGTTAGCTGACTAGTGCCAGACTCCTTCTAATCTCAGGCTGTCATTCTGACTTTGCTCTTGTATAATCCTCAGCCTTAGCTCTGACTGCTGCTCAGATTAAGATTGATTATACGCCAAAAAGAGAGATGATTATGGATCAAGGAAATGCTGATGTATATGTAAAAGAGGACATGTACTTTATCATCCTAGTGAAATTGGGTAAAGTGTAAACAAATGCAGAATGTATATACTGTATGTTCAGTATCAGTGTAACAATTTCAAATTGAATGTCATAATTTAATTCTGCTAATGTGTAGAGCAATGCCAATCTTGGCCTCATTTTCTCTTACTTTTTAAAATTGTCATCATCAGCTAACCTTACTTGGCTTCAAAATAGGAATAAATGGCCCTTTGTTGTGCCAAGGCTGGCATGGGCTCCAGCTTTACTCTCAGTAAGTCTTTGCAATGAAATAACATGTCCTGCCTCATGGAAATGTGAGTATTTAAGAGTGTTTTTGTGACACTTTGGGGCATGCGTACTTTCAGAGGTGGGATATTCTGGTGAAAAATCAGTCAAGGAGGTTCTGACAGCCATATATCTGCCTAAAGCCATGTTAATAGCTGGATGTGATTCAGAGCGCTGTGCAAGCCGTTTGTGGTTACAACGCTGCACTGAGAACTTATATACGCAAGCTAGATTTAGAGCTCTATGTCATAACAGGAAATAATGTCACATAGGCCCCAGGCTCGAGGACTTGCATCCTGTAAGCAAGCAGGTTATCAAAATGTATCCATAGTGGCTTTTCACTGCATAGTCATTGTGCATTAATTATGCAATCCTGGCTGTCATTTTACTGTCTATACTGGCCTACATACTACTTTCTCACCACGTCTGCCTCACTCCGCCTACATTGTGAGAGATGTGAAAGGATTGCGGTTGTTTTCTTTTTTTTTTTTACGTAGAATATGCAAATACCTATTGTCGTGTCCCTGGACTTTTCTCCCATCTGAAATGTTCAGCTTGTAATCTCCTTAAAAGCTGTGAATATTTGACATCTTTATGAATATTTTTCACTCTATATTTGTTCTCACTCCTAAAGACACACACACACACACTCCTCCAGGTGTGATATTTGACTGTATTTGCGTGATCTCTCTCCCACTCAGTGACCTCTGCTGATTACTCACTTCTTTCCTCCAGCTTCCATCTGTTTGACACCCTGATCCCCGCCACAACCAGCCACCGTTCTAGCCACCACTTGAAAAGAGCTGTTCAAAGTAAATTCCTTTGCACCAACCGTAAGATGTGATACTTTTGACGGATCGTCCATTTAGGAGGGCCTCAGCTGTGTTGGTGACTCACAAGCAAAATACCAGTACGGTTAATGTGAACTGACCACTTTGCGGTATTACTCATGCTGTTCTTGCTGACTCCAAACACCAAGTCTGGATAATTTGAAGTTGTGTCTATAAAAGGGTTTTCCTTGGTTGGAGTAACACCCGTTTTGTTGTCACACTCCTGTTGCAGTTCTCATTGAACCTGTTGTTGAAGGAGTGGTGGCCACCGGTTTCCTTTTCTTCCTGACCCCAACACAATACTATCAGTAGTCTGGAGACTCAACACAGGAAGTAAGCAGCTGGAACCTAAAGATGAAGCACAACGGAACGTTTAAAGCAATTTACCTTGTGGACGCTGGTGATCGAAAACATCTCGCAGTATCCCACGTGCAGCTTGAATGGAAAACATCTCCGTTTTATTCTTTCACACTAACATGACAAACATCAAGGCTCTAGAGGGCCTCTGGAAGTTAGTCACGTGTTGCCAAGGATATGTCTCACGATATTTGCTAGTCATATATGGCCATGTCTTGACTTGGTAAAATGATTCATCTGTGAAATGAGAATTTTAGTCAGGGAAAGAAATGATTTTATGATAATGAACACAGCCCTTATTAAGCTAAGTGAAATAATTTTAGGGGAACGCTTTACTTTAAATCCCCCTAATTAGCATTTATAAGCCATATCTATTCAAATAAACAGCTTTTCAACACAATTTTTCACTCTGTTTCTGTAAAACGTCTCTGTTCAGACAACATTTTAATACCATCCACCCCTTGAGAGGGCGACAACACCAATCTCAGCTGATCTTTATCTAATTCTATCCCTAAGCTTTGCGACAGCAAAGCAGACAGACATGTTCCCCTGAAACTATGATGTAGGCAAGGTTAGAGCCATGTTAATGGCACCACATTGAAGACTGCTTACTCAGCCATTCAGAAAAATATGCCGACGCGTGGAAAAACCTGAAATAGTTTGACCTGAGACGGACAAGAGAAGGGAAACTGTAAAAAGGAAAGCATAAAACAGCAGAGGCCATTTGTTCAGTGGTCTGATTTCACTCCACACCTGTTAGACAAGAGACTCAGCTGTTGTTTTGGTGGAGAAGACTGGTTGCTGGGGGTTTGGGGTCTATATGGTTGAGGGACTTGGTACCTGATGAAAAGCATAAAATAAAGCTTCCGTTTTGCTTTCTCACTCATTAATCTGGCGGTGGCTGTTCTCGGATCAAGCTTTTAATTATGTTATGGAAATGTCACATTGTTTGAGACGAAATGTGTTGTGGTCAGCGCGAGGCTTGGGATGTAGGGAACAGTTGTGTGAGGTGGCAGGTGCCTCACACCTGTTGCTGCAAGGCACGTCAGACATGTACACCGCCTGAGGCCTCGGCTGGCTACACGTGTTGTCAAACGTCACTGAAAGTATTCAGTCACAGCATTTGTTGCAATGGGTTTTCCTTATAGCGAAAAAAAAAACTGTTGCTCTTGAGGTATACTTTACTCAGATGAGGACCTAACACTTGTTCTATGTTTAGCTCTTACTTTATCGTCAATGATACGTTGTGGTTTCTTTGTTTCCTTCTTTTGACAAATGTACTTATTGTAAGTCGCTTTGGACAAAAGCGTCTGCTAAATTACCTGAATGTAAATGTAAATGTAGTCTGTAGGTCATTCAACAAATCGGATACTGCATTTTAGGTTGCTTCACGATGGACAAAAGCCTTGTTTTCTATCTTGTTGCTTGAAATAAACATCATAGTAGCAGGTGGTCCTTAACCCAGATGCTATGGAGTATATTCAAGAGGTGTGACTGGCCTGGGTTTTGTATCTCCTGTCATCTACTGTGCCTGCTAGGCATATTCTTCATATCCAAAAAGCACTCTGAGATGGTAGTCTGCTAAACGAGAGTTGAGGCTGTTCTTTCTTGGGTGATTATTTGGCTCCGACGACTGTTAACCAGCCAAGCCTGCTGCCAGAGCTCATCAGCCCCTCTTGGAGGCTACAGCCAGACTTAGAAGGTCAGCATGGGGTCAGGGAAAGGTTTTACTCCGAGAAGAAGGGAGGGGTGAGGCTCCAGGAGCATCAGAGTTCTGGTTTCACCAACAGCTCAGGGCTCAGATACGTCCACATTCCACATAGTACCAATGCATATCTACACCTACATATTACAGAAACATAAAACACCATGACTCTCACTCTGTGTCTCACTTCATACATGCCTTTCATGACCCACTGGCCTACTGTGGCTTGTGATTAACCCACTAACAGCCTTGGTATGACACACAGATACAGATACATGCTTTCTTTCTCCGTGAGTGACTCAAATTCAGAATCCTTTTACAGGGCAGTATACTGTAAACATCCCCCAGTAATACAGGACAGGATAAGCAGTGACTGATAATGGATGTTGTGACTATTTCTGCTATTTTTTTTAAATAGCAGATGATGTAATGTTCAGTATACCACGAATTAAAAGTCACACTCAGAATCTGTAAGCAGAAGTCTAGTTTGTTGAGGGCACACCAACAGGACGTTGCTGATAGCCTTGTGGCTTTTTCGCAATGTGGCCGCTTATAGACTCCATAATGTTACACGCAACGTCTACTTTTAAAGAACAACCATTTGAATAATTTGTCAGATGTGCTACTGTTTACTTTTGGGGTTTGGTGATGGATAAGGGAGTAAGAAAGCTGGTAATATGTTGATTTAATGGTGGGGCGAGGGATTTCTGATTCTGATGAATGCCGTTTTTGTTTGCTTCCTTTCAGATTTTGACATGAAGAAGGACATAGACACATTGATAGCAGAGGAACGCGCTGATATCATCTCTAAATATGACAAGGTGAGTGTGTGTCTCCGACAAAACTCAGGACATGTATGATAATCACAACACGGATTGGGCGATAATTAAACATGATGTTACATAATGAGATTTTGGCTTTGTTGCCAGCCCTGCCTGCAAAGTTAATTATCAACAGGCAGTGGAAATGAGATTACTAGGAATGATCAATTAATGTGTGTCTGTGTGTGTGGGATAAAACACTTTTATGTGGCCCATTACAAACAGAAAAACAAGATAATTAAAAAAGTGTTTAGTGGGTTTAATGACAGAAAATACCTTATCCTTGTGTTCACTGGTTACCCAGCATGTTTGCTCTATCTGTATGACAGATGCACCACAGTATGTTCTAATCGGGGTATCGGTATGTGGTTGTTTTAGGGCAGACAGGAGGGTGTCAACATTGACCCATGGGAGGATGCTGACTACAGCATCTATAAGGTCACTGACCGCTTTGGCTTCCTGCAGTAAGTTACCTTCTGAACGCTCTGACGGCTTCTTCGTAGCGGTTTGATTTCTAAAATTCTGCTCCTCTTCTTCTCTTCTTTCTTTTTCTCTCTTTCATCTCTCTCATATTATGGTGATATCTTATATTAGTGCCAAACTCAGTTAATCCTCTCAGTGTCCATATTTCTAATACATGTTGTTTATCTCTGCTTTTCTAGTGAGAAAGAGCTGCCAACACCGAGTGCACTTGAGGAGAAGGTATCAACCGTTAACCTGCGTAACGTCTATTAACGCCCTTTCACATATGCAGCGGACCACATGTATGTTTGTTTTCCCTTCCAGCAAAAGCAACAGGAGCTGGAGCGAGTGGAGAAATGGCTGAAGATGGTGAAGAAGTGGGACAAGTACAGGAACAGTGAGAAGGTGTGTACAACTCAGTAGTGCTGGACATGCCAACATGCCGTTTCAATTTAGCACGTTCTTCCCCTTTTCATCCTACTTAACTATTTGATGTATTATTTCTGCTTCTGTTTTTCATTCCCCTTTTAAGTAAAGTTTATCCCCTTTTCTTCCCCCCTCTCTGGTCTAGACAGTTATACATAAGTGCCTGTGATGAATCCTTGTCATAGATCCAACAAGGCTACATCCTATAAAGCAGCCTTCATAATCTCTCTTCTAGTTGTTGTTGTGGTGTCTCTTTTTCACATCTGTTCATACGTCACATGTGTTTCAGTTGATAAAGCGTGTATATAAAGGCATCCCTCTGCAGCTGAGAGGCCAGGCCTGGGCCTTGCTTCTGGACATAGAGAAAGTCAAACAAGATAACGTTGGAAAATACGAGGTATGACTCTTAAAAGTGATGAAAATTGCTATAAAAAAATGCCGACACTGAAAGGTGAATTCCGGCTTTTAAAGACACAAACATATTTGTCCTTTTCTCTGTCTTCCAGAGAATGAAGCTGCAGGCTCGTAACTACTCCACAGAGATCAAACAGATAGACTTAGACGTCAACAGAACCTTCAGGAACCACATCATGTTCATGGACCGCTATGGAGTCAAGTGAGTTCTTCGCTTCACTGAGAAAAAAGCCACGTTGAACGGCTTGGACTTCAGTTTGTTACATCAGTCATTTTACAGATCCCAAATGTTTATCAAAGCAAACACTGTGAGTCCTCTGATCTGAAGCCTGTCACGTAACAAATGTCTTCAACCCCTTTTGTGTTTGTATTTTCTTCCTCACCTCACATGTACACACACACACACACACACACACACGCACAAACCCAAAGCGGTGGTTTCCTCCTCTGTGTTTTATTAGCCTTCCTGTCAGTGCATGAAGCCCCACAGGAAATGGCATTCATACAGAGTGTGCACCAACGGTTCAGAATCACACTGCCCGCATCATGCCAATACATTTAAAAAGATAGATTAAACGTGCAATAAATTAACTTCAGACCTCAATTTTGTGGGACAACCGCTAGTTTGAACACCTGTAAGCTACTGGTTTGTTCTTGTCAGTGCGACTGAGCGTCCTCCTCTTGCTCTTTGTAACGTACTTCCCCTTTAATTCGACGGCATCAAGTCCAAACAGACCAAAACACCGCTCCATCCTGCTTGGCGGCCCACTCCTTCCCTGCAGGTCAACAGCTGTCTCACTCACCGCGAGACACTGACAGCTATTTCAAGCTGCTTTTCCTGCCTCTGTCTGAAAGACATGTATTTACTATAGAGGTCTGGAGGGGAGACATCCTCTCTCGTCTACATTATATTTGTTAATGCTACAATAGCTGCCATGTGTTCAGAAATAGTTGAGACTCCAGATGCTGCACACAACCCTGTGGTCATAGAAACTGGACAGAAGCTGCATGCTTTGGAGAATATAATGTGATATAAATCGTTTTCCGTTTATTGAGCCCTAAATTCTTATTTCCCTTTTTGATTGTTTTTTGTTACTCCAGCACAGATATCCTCTCCCGCATGCCCTTCATCAATACTTAAAAGCAAAGCTGGCTAGCTCAGGCTTATGACCACCGGGCAGAGGAACAGATTGTTCAGGCACTCACGCTCTCAGATTTATACAAACAGTACCAGCACGATACAATGAAGCCAGGGATTGTCATCCTCCCCAGACATATTTGCAGCTGTTTTAGGTCTGTTGTCTGTCGGCGGTGATTGATGGGGTTAATTTAGGGATGAGGTGACTGAGAAATCATTACTCATGTGGCCTCTGGGAATTTTCATGGCGTAAACCCCAACACACATTGTTTCAACTTGCACGATTGTTGCTAAGGAACTACATCCTCATTTTAACTGGTGGTTTCTTTGTTCCCTCTCTAGGCAGCAGGCACTGTTTCATGTATTAGCAGCTTACTCTGTCTACAACACGGTAAGTGTGTGTGTGTAGGTGATAGATGCATACCTAAGCGTGTGATAGGTAATGTGAAAGAATCTTGTGTATGCTGGCTGAGCACGTCAGAGGCGCAACAGTCCATAAAGTGTCTTAGTTTCCATACAATAAAGAACAGGCCAAGCACTCTAAACCCATCTGTTCTCATTCTTGTTAAGAGCCTTGGGTGAGATCTTTTATTTATGAGTGTCGTGCTGCCTGTATGTACAGCCAGACCACCAGTGAACCCACACCGAAAGCCAGCGCCAGACTAAGTTCCCCCTTTGACATTACTTATTGTTTAACAAAGAAAATGCAAATTTGTTTTCTTGATTAAAGATACACAGTCAGAAAAATGATAAACATTAGATTTTGCTCACCCTCAAGTACTCACTCGTCATGACGGCCCACAACAGGATTTCATCCCTTTTTTAAAAATTAACAACATTCATTTGTAATCTAAAGAGTCTCCGTAATGTGTTTGAAATGCAGTTGCGGTTGATGAGGTTAGACATAATGATTTCTTGCATCTACTTTAAAGTCGTTCTTTCTCACACCACAAGCCAGAGTTTGTCTCTGTAGGGTGAAATCTGGCAAGGATTCTCTGTGTCATCACGTATTTACTAGCCTGCATCTCAACATATGGACGTAGATTCATCCGTGTATAATAATTCTCGTATAAGCACAGATTGCTGCCGTCTCGTAGGGATATAAATATTACCATTCAGAGACGAACTTGTGTACATTACGTTAAATCTCCCTAAGCGCTAACACAATCCAAGTCTGTTTGTCTGATTGGGCTCTGTGTTCCTACACTGTAGAGGTGTTTGAGCCAGAGGAAATGGGCATATGCTGTTCCCTTTTTTTCCCTTTTCCCCTCTTCACACACTGCTCAGAAGAAAGTGGGTCAGTAGAGGAGAGGGGGGATGTGTTTGTCCTTATGCCACTGTGATGATAGTGAAGAATGTGGAGAATGTATAGTTTAACCTCAGCGTAACCTGATTATATTTACTGTATGTCCTTGAAAGGATACTTTTGGAGTGTCCATTTCTGGCTTCACAATAAATCTGCCTTAATATGGACAAATACCAACTGTGTGTGGTTTTGTGTATCTGTGCTTGCCAAGGGCAATTTGTTTAGCGTAAATCATTGAATCACTGTAGAGTCGAATTGGCGCTAAATCAAGTTGAAGACATGACATTACTGAGCGCGTATGTTGGGCTACGGTAAATATTTGAACAACCATCGGTAAAAGGGTTTACAATATCGTAGCTGCATATACAGTAGGTCCTTGTGTGCGATATATATCCACTCACCTAGACAGTCTGGCTTCAGACCACATCAGGCATTCAGGTGCTCCCCCTGTCTCGGCCTGTGTCTGAGCGTGCTGTTTTAAATTATGAATAATTCCCTTCATTTGCCCATTCTGTTTAAATGAAGCCGTCTCTGCTGCTGTGTTCCCCCAGGAGGTGAGCTACTGCCAGGGGATGAGTCAGATCGCTGCCATCTTGCTCATGTACCTGAATGAGGAAGATGCCTTCTGGGCTCTGTCCCAACTCCTCACCAACGGCAAGCATGCAATGCACGGTGAGGGACGGAGAAAGAGATGCCGGCAGACTGATTCATGTTTTCATATCAAATATCACGACTGGCCCAAAACCATGTGCGATTTGTGAAGCTGTAACCTATTCCAGACAATGCTTAAAATATTTGTAAAAAATGTGTCAAAAATGTCATTTTATTAATGAGTGAAAGAGTTGAGGATTTAGATTCAAGTGATGGAAAAACAACAACAAAAAATTCCATGTCATGCCTATTTTTTCACAACTCTCCACTCTTATATTTTCATATAATATTCCTACAATATTGAAAGGGATATTGTGGATCTTGTCATGTCTTCTCAGTGCCCTCAAATGTAATAAATATTAGTGTAACCACCATTCATGGCCTGCGGATTTCATTTCACTTTTCTAGGCTTCTTCATCCCAGGATTTCCCAAGCTGCACCGTTTCCAGGCCCACCATGAGCTGATCCTCTCTAAAATGCTGCCAAAGCTGAAGAAACACCTGGTGAGTTACATCTGCACGACCGATGCATGAGACATAGTGCTAAAGTGCGTGGGCTCGTTTCTCATTATTTGATTAATGTGTGTTGCAAAAGTTCACGTTCACAATGTTACATCGGCTCCAAGAGTCTGAGCTGGAAAGTGAGATTTATAATGGAACAGGTTATGAGGAGTGACTTCCCAAAGAGACTATTCCTCATTCATTCTCGCCCCACAGGACAAGGAGCAGATGACGACAGGAATTTACACCACCAAATGGTTTCTGCAGTGCTTCATTGACAGAGTGAGTATTTCCTAAAGAACACAAACTGCATGAATCGTCTTCCCCCGTTTATATCCATTGCCAGGCCTATTCTGCATTGAAACTCATTAATCAGTATATCGTGCTGCGTTCCATTGCTTCTACTTTTTGAACATGGAACCACCATCTGGGGTTGTTATGTTATTATTTTAATCCGCTGCTGTGTCTTACATAATAGACCCCGTTCACCCTCACCCTGCGTTTATGGGACATCTACATCATGGAGGGAGAGAAGACGCTATCTGCCATGGCATATACAACCCTCAAGTTACACAAGAGTGAGTATTAGGATAATTGCATGATCTCCCGTGCCGTGCCGTGCCGTGCCGTGCCGTGCCGTGCTGCATGAGTCAAACCAGTTTTACGCCCGGATACAGCCGTGGCTGCTGTTGCTATACCAGTGTTGCACGCTGCCTCTCGCTTGGCTGCCTACTAACTGGAAGGCTTACATAATGCAAGTCAGCGGTTGCTGTGGAGAAGAATCTAAAGCTGACTTTTCATTGGCTGCCTGCATGAGCATCACCTCAGCACGGTTACATTCTTTTGATGGGCCATTTCTGTACTTTTTAAGGCCTGTGTTGAAGTCTGTAACCATCTAATTTCTATTCCTGGTTCCTATCGCAGAGGTTCCCTAACGGGTAACCTCGTAGATTAAGATTTCCCACGTTAATTTGTCTCGTCTGTGCTGTGTGTGTCCAATCAGAGCGCCTGCAGAGGTTTCTGCTAGAGGACCTGAGGGAGTTTCTCCAGGAGCAGGTGGCTGTTTCTTTCTTCCTGCCTGATGATTTGGTGGTTGAACACTTACAGGCTGCCATGTCTGAACTCCGCAGTAAAAAACTGGACCAACCTCCTCCAGGTGCAGTTGTGTTTTCTTACCGTTTAATTTCAGTGTCGGGCTACATTCACATTCAAAGCTACATTTACATCCTTGCTTGATATATTCCTCCCACATCTCTTCTTTCCTTTTTTTTAGCCAAGTCAGATGAGCAGCCAAAGAAACCTCTGGGTCAAGAGAGACCCGTTCTCCATCTGCCTCTGCAGCCTGACTCTCCTCTGGAGGTCAAAGTAAATCTGCAGCCCCACAGCCAAGCCGATACCGAGGTTCAGCAGACAGACAGCATCACCCTACACCAGACCCCTTCTCCTGCAGAGCCCCAGGACTCGAGAACACCTCCTCTGCCTTCACCTGACCCTATTGTAGTCCACACAGAAGGAACACCTTCTCCTTTAAGGCCTTGTAGAGCGCCTCCGTTACCTCCAAAAGCACTCACACCCTGTACTGAGGTCGGGTTGGATGGAGATTTGAAGGAGCCCCTTCCAGAGGTTAGCCAGGCCGAAGAAGTGGGGAAGCGGGAGAACCAGCCTCGGGACCCAGAGACCGAGGAAGACCCCTTGGATTGGCCTCCACCGTATGAGCCCCCTGTTTTGGAAGCTCATGATGTGCAGATTGAGAAGGAGATCATGGACCTTCCAGATCTGCCACCTCCACCTCTCTTTAACACGGAGAAGAACAGTGAATCACCCTGCCCGGGAACTGGGACCGACCCAGAGCTCCAGCGGCGCCCTCCTTCTCCCCAGTCATCCTCACAACTGGTCACACGAACGAAGCTATCTCCAAAGCCATGCCTAAAACCACCCACATCGCTTGACCTCACACAGAAGAAAGCTCCTCCCTCAAAGCCCTTCCCTCCCCGTGCCTTTGCCACATCCTCCTCCTCTCCCAGACTTCCTCCGCCAAAGCCAACAAAGTTCCCAGTCTCTCTCCACGCCCCGGTGCCCATGGCTGACCGACGGCCCTCCAACACCTCTCAGTATGACAACCTTTCTGAGGCCGATGACGATGACCGCTACCTGGAGAGGCTGCTGGGTTCTACGCCTGAGGAAATACTCAGCATGCACGGCAATTCCCCACGTCCCACTGACAGAGATTATGATCCTGCTCTCTGCTCTCCGCCTCCACCTCCTATGTTCATCCCTCCTTCGCCTTCTTCTTTTCCTCCCTCACCGTGTGCCCTCCCCAGTTTGCCTCAGGAGCCAGAATATGAAGGAGAGGACAGCTGGGTGGAGAACTCCATCATCCCCCCTCCTCCAGCTAGTTTTGCTGACAGACTCTCTCCCTTCCAGTGCAGTGCTGGCGGCTGTTCCGACACACACAGAGCCACCTCGCCTGGTTACTCTAAGCCTTTCTCCAGGGGCCCCAGGGACCATTCTGCTTTCCCAGCCCCACTGTTGTACACCGGGTCTCCCCCAGGACACTCCAGGCCCTCAGGACAGTCGGCAGTAGGGGTGCCCTTGGTCCGGTCCAGCCCAGACTTTTGCAGGATGCCTCCAGGTGGACAGCAACTTCCCAAATCAGTGACCTTTTGAAGTATCTTTCAAGTGTTTCTGACTACGCCAACATGAACTCTGTTAATGCTTGATTCATTTTCAAAGCCATTTAAGAGGTGAAAGGCCAGTAGCTATTCGGTGTGTCGAGACTTTTTTTATTGATATGTATAGATGTATGTAATACTTGCACCTTTTTTTGGAAGGGCAGTTCACTTTTTAAGTGTCAAACTCGTATTTAAAACTGCTGTCCGCGTTACTGTTTGCTGCACAAAAAGTGAGTGTATTAACTCTCGTTTGTGTGCGAGACCAGATTTTGTCTTCATGTCAATGGGTGGTAATGAGAAATTTACATAGAAATAAGGTAATCTAATACCAGCTGAGGTTCCACTGGTGCTTCATCTCCAGTTAGTTTCATTTTTGTTCCAACAAGTGTCTTAACCTGATCGCAGTGCACTGAGGCTAGCTACTTAGCACAAGCGCTTTTGAGGCTGCAGACTAAGGTCACCTTCGCTAAAGCACCCAAAGCCTGTACATTTCTACTGCATTTATGGTCACCTGTGAGCAGGCTCACGCATCTTTAACAGTATATCAAACTGCAATGAGTAACTGTTTAATACAACACGGTTTCTTAAGGTCAATACTTGATAACAAAAGGACCGCTAAACAAGGTTGCACCAAAGTAGTTTGCGTGCAAACTTTTAAAATAATTGCTAAAGTTGCAACCACCAGCAACAGGAAAGAGAGTGCAATATGTCACTGGTGTATATAAGGAAGATGGTTTCATGTGACTGTGCGGTCAGGTATTTTCTTTTCTCTCGGGCAGGTAGCAGTGCGTTCTCTGTGGGTACTTTGCTGCTTTTTGGTTTTTAAATAGGATGTCCAATTTCAAAGAAATGGTTTCAGTGCTATATCTGTTTTTCTGACACTTGATTTCACAAGAATATTGTACTGTTTCATGCATCTATATACATTAATAAGGTGGAAATATAAGACTTCAGGATGTCATGAATGCAACATTTTGTCAGCAGAGTTGCATCAAAAATCCATGTCACAGTATTTACTGTATATGTAGCTCCATCTAGTGGTCAGACGTGTTACAGCTTGACAGAAGCAGACTTCGAGCTCTAAAATGAAGGCATTTAAGCACACACGTCCAGTGACGAGAGGCTTTTGAGAAGGCTAGCTCTGACCACTAGTCAAATGTTACCTATAACACCTATTTATGAAAGCACAATGTAAGCTAGACTCAAGAAAACAAGGACAGACACCATATTACACTGCTTTATACTGTCAGGAACCGGGGGAAAGAGGCAAATGAAGCAAAGCTGAATTTATTCATATGCGCAGGTATATTTTAGAGTCATTGCATAGAATGTGGTGTCCTTTTATTTTAATTGCTCGGAGCAAACGTTCTTCAGAGATGGAAGTTGAGCCATAACATACTGTACAAGGACCTAATAGTCAAACATGTTTGTATTGTTTCATGCAGTTATGTATTATGTTATATGTCTAAACTTCAGTTTTTGTTTCCTGCACTGACCAGCGTCATTACCAATTCTCTGTAAGTGTTTAGTTGATTTCTAATGGAGTTCCAGGTTACTGATAAAAAAAGAATCATTTTCATCTTAGGAAGTGATGTTAACGGATGTTTTATGGTTTGTTCATTAACTTTGGTCTCGCTGCTGCGATTCTTACCGAAGAACTTAAATCTCAGCCCGCACACGTGTATATGTGGCTTCCTGGAGTATCTAGTCATGTGACCAGACCTCCGATTGTACATCACTGCTCCTTTTTTCTGAATCTGGCCGACGTCGGCGAGGCGGGGGCTTATGTACATTTATGCAACTACTTATGTATTTTATAAAGAGATAAACCATACCCGTCCATTGTTTTGGCTTTCCCACAGAGACACATCTGGTTTCAGATATTTATTGCACACCCACAAAATCTTGTAGTATTCCTGTACATGTTTTAGGTTCTAGTATTTTACACAAAGTAACCGAAAGAGCAAAGGCAATTTAAATATAACGGCATTTGAAAAGGATATTGCTTTAAATATGGAAACGGCAAATAAGGCCATTAAAATATACGAGCTCTACCAGCACCTGAATATAATAAACATGCCACGCATTTTATCTGCCAGTACCCTGATTTTCTCCAAAGGAATCAAGTAAGGAAAATGTGAATACAAAATTAACTACATTATCTTTGGTAAAAGTTATTTCGGCCAAATTCAACTTACTGACAAAAATCTATTGTTCAAAAATATAAGCATCGATATTCTTTAGATGCTTTGCATAGAATTTCATGGCTTTCCAAAAACATCATGGTGCATTCAAGTGACATGTTCCAAATTTTGTATTAGACACGGAGAGTAACCTCTCATTCCTGGTAAGTTTAAACACATAAATGTTGTTAAACATTACGTTTTTTAACCCACATAATACACAGTATCCAACGAGAATATAGAAACCAATCTTATGATTAAACTATACATTAATAAGACAGAAATGCCATCCATAACTTCAAAATCCCAGTGTAAGTAGCTGAAACTGAAACTACATTCAACTTCAGCACGAGTCCATCTGCTTTTGAGTGACTGTTGAACAGTCAACAAGCAGCAGCTTTCTCCCAAACTGGCCAGTTAAACCAAAACTGGGACTACAATCACATCCTTCATATCTTAAGCTGACTCACGAGGTTAGAAAGGGAGGCGACACTTTCCCTCAGTTTGGAGTCCTCTTCCTGTCCCACTGACAGTCCGGCCAAGCGCGTGGAACCATTTGATCCCATGATGCACGGCAAACTGAGAAACACCTCCGCTCCTATGCCACCCCAGCCCTAAAACACACGGAGAACGCAGATGAACCTGTGACATCTTCTATCATCAAATATCAATATCAACTTCATAATGAGGTGTGAGACACTGGTTCTACCTGAGCCAGGGTGGAGACGGAGTGGGTCTTCATCTTATCCGTCAGGATGCTGTTGGTGATGTCGGCGATGGACAGACCTACTGACCACGACCGCTGGCCTCGATTCTTCATCATCTCAAACCCTCTACAAGGAAAGACAAAATGGCACTTTTTAACCCCCATCATAAATTGGTAATGCATGATCAGGGAGAGTTACCTGCATTGTTACATTTTATAATCCCATGCCTCGTTCAACAACAAATGTATCCACAATAACAGATACAGTTGACAAAACATTCTAAATCCTTCACTTGAGGTCGTGCTATTTCATGCCAGTACCTGTCCAACAGTGGTTTGGTAGAGCTGGATCCTGTTGCGATCGCTGGCTGTGCTGAGTTCAGCCCCGTATTACTCATCACAGCAACTGCAAGACAAAAACACCGACAAGCTCAGTCATGTGTGTCATTTCTTAAAGGGCCTTGTCTCCAAAATAGAAAGAAGTAGAGCGGGATTCGTGGTTATAACAATACAAACAACAAACAAAAGGCAGCTGATTCAAACAATGACATTTATGTAATGTCAATTAATGCAGGCCTTCATGGAGCTATTATGATTCCTTTCTGGCTCACCTTTGTTGTCTGACAGTTCTCCTATGACCCAGGCTTGTTTGTGAGTGTTCAGGTTAATATCCAGGATGTGACTGAGTCGCTCCGAGTCCAGGTTACACCCTGCACCGATCACCCGCGTCGGAGGCAGACAACTCTGCCTCCAGGCTACATGGGTCATGACGTCCACTGGAATTCGACGAAAAATACAAGTTGAAGATACATAAATGTGGTCGTGAGCATGGCGGCCTGTTTTTCTGCAACACCGACCTGGTTGTGAAGCGATGAGCATGACTGCGTTGGGGCTGAGACGTGCCAGATTTGGGATGATTCCTCTGTACAAGTCCACGTTAGTCTGCACCACGCTCACGTACGACTGCTCGCTGCTCCACGCATTCGCGGTCACCACGACGACCCTGGAGCCCGCAGAGGCCGACATGTCTAAGGAAAGGAGAATAACAGCACACCTTGTAGAGAAATAGCTTAAAATCATTGTTGTTTCCATCTACAAACACGGCGTTAACTCTCCATCTCAGATGAGTGCACTGTTTTGTGTTATCTCTCTGACGGGTCAAAGTTCAGGCGGAGCTACAGAACAGCATCTGGTTGGGATTCAACAAGTGCTTGCAGTCACAGAGGTGAGTCATCAAGGACAGGTCTCCCTGAACACAATGCCAGGCTGCTGCCTTCGGAACAAGCCGGCTGCAGCGATGACTCAGCCCGGAGGCACTTCTAACATTACAATGCAGAAAGTGGCGTATACCTCTGGACACCTCAACCTTGGGCAGACGGAATATCTCCACATCGGTGCTGCCGCCCTTGGTGGAACTTTCACTGACGTCAATGAAAACAAGTTTGTCCACTACACACTGGAAGAAAAAGAGAAATCACCGTCAGCATTATATTTTGATTTTAATCCAAGACGGTAAACTAAAATTACTGAAATATACCTTTGATAAAATGCTCATCACCGACGCCATTCCCAAATCTCCTCCCCCGATAACCGAGACTTTATTAATCAGTTGATCATGAGGTCTGTTTCCACCTGAAATAGACACGAGTAAAGCTTACACACGTATCTGATTTATCTCATCAACAGCAACGTTGCATATCGAATGAAGCACCTTCATTGATCTGCAGATTAGAAACAAAAGCCAGGAGCTCATGCGGGTCTTTATTCTCTCCTGTGTTCTTTGCGGACAGGGGAGGATCCTCCTCAAATTTGGCAATCATCTCGGTCAGAAGACCCACCACAGACGACTTGGGCTGTTAGAGAGCAAAGAACAGACTGAAACCTCACAACATCTTCCACGCAATTTTACATTTCGTCCAGGAAGTATAAAATCTCACATAATCCCAGTTGTGCAGCCCCGGCAGGTGGATGCGTCCTCCTCCGTCCACATGCTTGCCCTCTCGGATGACCATGGTAGCCGTCGGCCTCAGGAGGCATATGGGAGGAGTGAAGGGGAAGGAGTCCATCAACCACAGCTGAACAGGGAAGTTGTAGGAGCGGCCTTGAGATAGAGATGCTGGCATCAGTACCGTAAAAAAAGACTTCACAGGGGACATGAAAGCCTCTTTGTCCCAGACCTTACCTCCATACTGGACAGGGATGATACCAATCAATTTCAAAAGATCTTTCTGGGTGCCGTCACTAAATGCTGAAATTGACAACAGGAGCAAGTAAGTTATCAGCAAGAAACAGGTGTGATATATGTTGTCTGCCCCCCCATTAAAAAAACTCACTGTATGTGCCTGTGGATGGTTTCATCCCAGGGTAGATTCGAGAGATCTTCTGCAGCTCGTCAACAGCAACATCGTGGAATTTGTACTAATATTCAGGAGTAAAAAGACGTGCAAATACCGAATATGAATGTCTGTATTTGTGTTTATGTGTCATAACTATTTTGTATTCCCTGTCAGGATGGTTTAGTTTGTTATCGTGAACAGTGGAAGTGGAAAAACTAAACCATCAAGTCATTCAAGGCTCAGTGACGTCATACAACCACACGTTTGAGGGATTCATGAGATCATCCGGGTATGTTGTTTTACAGCAGTTTTCAATGGATAACGTTATTCTTTTTGACAAATACGCAACTTTATGAAAAACTAAGGGGGCAGTGATTTTTTCTTTTTTCATGACTGACCATCACATGATTAGTTCAGATAATGAGAACTACTAGTTCGTCTTCGCTCGTCGTTGAGTCATCGCTCCGTAAAGTTGAGCTGGTTCAGCCAGTCGGTGTATATGGGTTAGCGTTAGCCTGTTATGCTAGCCGGCATCGATACGTTAAAAACGGTTGTGAATATTAAAACGCGTTTCAAAGCCGGCGATGAGTAGATAACCAACCTTGGACAGGATCCGCTGGATTTTCTCTGAACGGAGGTCCATCTATTGACGTACAAGAACAAAAAATCACGCCTTTCTGTTTTTTTTTTTATCCTCTTGGCGGCTGACTTCCAACTTTAGCTGTAAAAGTAAACTTCCGCAAACTTTGTGTAGCTAAGCGAAACGATAGTACCTGCCCACGTTTACGTCATCTACGGCAAGCCAGAAGGGAAGAAAAGACACCTACACACGGTAGTAACGCTGTCGTCACGGATGCATTGCTCACACATTCTATGGCTACAACATATTAACTCATTGACAAAATGAATAACTTAAAAAAAAAACTATATTCCACAAATGTCATAGCATTAACCAAAACAAAGATTAGTTCTAATGGCATTGTAGTAATAATACACCCAAATACTGCATATTCTACTGAAAAACAGAGACAAATTAAATAAAACCCCTTAAGCAATCATTTATCTCAACTCCCTTTAAAAGAGAAACACACAACATATCCAACTTCTCTGCATATTCAATTGACTTTACAATCAATGTTTGTCTGGAAAAATATGCAACAACTGCTGAAAAATAGCATTTCTTATCATTAACTTATATTTTCATGTCATTGTTAGTCTAAAAAGAAATCACACTCTTTCGTATGTATAGTGTCGGTTCCTGTGGGGAAACCCAGATCGCTGCACTCAGTGCGGGAAATAAATAACAGGGAAAAGATGACTATAACAGACTATAATCACAGACTGGTGCCTGAATGATCTGTGCATATTTTGTCTTTGACAAACATTCTTCTCTTTTCGTCTGGAGCCAATGCCACGTGTCACTCTGCTTTATTGTTTTATCCCAACAGAGGGAGAGGAAGCCACAGAGGCTAACGTTGGACACAGTCACTGGTCTTCGTGGCAGACACCCTGTCCCACCTTTCAGGCGACACGGGATTGTTTTGGGAATTTTTTTGTCCATCAACCACAAAGATGCTTCAGTTCTTTTTTCTCCTCTTGGCCATTTGCCTTTCCAGGTCCTCTTGATCTCTTCTCTCCTCCTCCTGATCTTCCTGTACAGCCATTTTCAGACTAAAAGTAGCAAAAGACAGGAAGAAATAGCATCATAAAAAAGGGGTAGAATATTCTGTACTCTGTATTAAAAAGTGCATTTGTATAATTAGGGATTTTACCTCCTAGCCTCCTCTTTTTGCATATCTTTCCAGCTGCTCTCCATGAATTTAAGTGCATAGTCGCTCTCATCCCTGTATCTGAGGAGGTTAAAATAAGAGCAAAGAAGACATTTTCATAAAGAATTCACAATATCGTGAAATTACTCGTAACAGGAATATAAGAGGACAACACTTACTTGCGTCGGTCGTAGCCGAAGATTTCTTTAATGTGCCTGGAAATGTCGTCTGGCTCGCCATCTCCTTCATCAATAAAATCGTCCATTTCTGAGTCATACTCATCTTCCTCATCCTCGTATTGCCTCTTGTATGCAGAGGTGATGGGCGGCAACATTGTACCTGGATGATAAATCCAGACATCAATTTTCAATACTGGTATTGGCTTTTGCTCCACAGGGATGTAAACATACTGTGTGAAGTGAACTGTCTGAGCTGCAGGTAAGAAATGTTAAAACCTACAAGCTTGTGATTTTAGAATTATCAAGTTCACCATTTCATGATACAGGGCTCACGACGTTGACATTATGTTGCTGCGTTGGTGTTGGAAAGATGGTCGTTCTCTGACCCAGGAATAATGACAAAAGGCTGCCGAGTGCTGCTGACACACTTCATTCAGTTCAGCAAACAAACCCTTTGCCCCGTATTACGGATTGTGTTGTTTCAGGCTGTTTGCAAAAACGTCATTGGCTGTTTGTTTTATTGAACTACATCAAAACATCCATTGTTTCACCACGTTCATTGAAATGTTTTGCATATGGGTGTGTTATGTGCTGAAACGTACTGCTTAATCTCATCACCGTGTATAGTGCATGTAATGTTGCACTACGTACGCTGTGCATGAGCTGTGAATACATATGGAAATATGTCATTCTAAACGTGTATATCGTTTGTATTAATGCAGTCATTAGATTCTAATTATTGAATTTAACATAAAACAGCTAACTTCAAGAATTCCAATGTGACTATAATAAAACATGCTGCTATGGGAGTATGACAAGCAGAGAGTGAAGGTGATATCAGAGACTAACTAGGTGTGAATTTCCTAAAAAGAAATTTGCTGTGCCCAACAACGCGCTTCAATGAGACACTAAACTTACAGGCTCTCCTTTATGTTGCTGTGGTTACGAACATGAAACCAATATGAATCACTGCAGAGTTTCTGGTTGTCTAAACCACACTTTACACCGTTTTGCTCCTTTGATAACCTTGCTCATGGTGAAAATGCATTGTTTTACTCTCGCTCCACCTAAATCAGCAAACAACGTGCACACTTAAGATCCATGTATCAGAGAAGTGCTCTCTTTGATTAAAAGGCACACTTTCCTCAGGTTTTACCCCACATTTTGCACTGCTTTGATTTGATTTTAACCCATTTGGTAAAACACGTTTGCTTAATCAGACTTTGACTTTATTTCACTTGCATGCTTACTACGTTAAATGTAATTTTAGTTTCAGCGATAATACTGTTAATGTCCCTTTTATACCCGTTAGTAGCCTTTTCTTGAAAATCTTTGGCAAACATTATTGAACTGTGCCATTTGACTTAATGTCACTACTACTGAAATATGTACACAGAAATTACATTATTTATATTATTAAACAATAACCAAGTCCAGTTCGCCTGTAATACCACACATTATTGACTCTGATTCCTACCTGGTGGTCTGTTCATCATAGGTCTCTGTGGCATTCCTGGTCTGGGTGGCATTCCTGGTCTCTGTTGCATTCCTGGTCTCTGTTGCATGCCCGGTCTGGGTGGCATTCCAGGTCTCTGTGGCATTCCTGGTCTCTGTGGCATGCCAGGCCGAGGAGGGACTCCTGGTCTGGGTCCACCATAATTCTTAGATGAAATTGTCTCTGACACCACAGTGCACTTTGGTCTTCCAGGTCCTGATCCAATGCCGCCAGACAGTCGTCCAGGTACGGGTCCTTCACTACCAGGCCGACCAGGTCTTATCCCTGGAGGTCGGGATCCATCACCTCTAGGCTGACCCTGTAGACTACTCCCACCAGGCCGTGCCTGTGGGACACCACCAGCTCTTGCCTGCAGTGTGCCTCCAGGTCTTGACTGAGGTTGGCTCCCTGCCTTAGGAGGGCCGCCTGATGAAGGTCTCATCACTGAATTACCACTTGATTTAACAGCAGAATTCATTCCAGGCCTCTGTGGTTCTCCCTTTCCAGACCTGTTGCCTCCAACTATAGGTCCCTGCTTCAATGAGCTGCCCTGACTGGGCCTGGTCTGTTGGGAGCCACCATGTTGAGGTCTTTGGCCTGTTGCAGCTGTGCCAGGAGCCCTGGCCCCAGGAATAACTGGGGCTCTTGATGAGCTTTCTCTTTTTAAGTTAAGGTCACTTGACGGGTTGGATTTGTGGCTGGATGAGGGCTTGAGACCCCCTTGTTTGGCTGAAACCTGAGATGATGTAGCTTTCAAAGGAACTTTACTATTTATGGCACCAGATGAACTAGAAAATCCTGTCTTGGATCGGTCTCTATTGCTGAGAGATATCTTGGGTCTATCCCTTTCTCTGTCACCAAGAATGGGCTTAGAAGAAGAGTTGCATTTATCACTAGTCGATGTTGGATGCAACCTCTTCCCTGACCCACTGGGAAGACTTGGCTTTTCTGATGATGTCTTTTGCGGTTTGCAGTTCTTCTGCTCCTTCTCAAAATTGTTTTTTCTCATTGAACTAGAGCTGGACTGAGACCTGCTGTCTTTTTCCCTGTCTGCCTTTGAGTCTCTTTCTTTGATTGGTTTCTTAGCCCTGCGCTCCAACTCCTGTTCTCTGATCTCGTCAGCTGTTCGAAGTCTTCCATCTTTTTTCACTGCCTTGGCTTTTATCTCAACTGGTTCAAATTGCTTCTTCTCTGCTAATTTGAGTAAATCTGCAAAGTTCATGCCAGGCGTAGCAGGCTTGGGTGGACCACTAGATTTTTTAGAGGAGGGCTTGCTGCTGCTGCTGCTGCTGCTGCTACTACCATTCCCACTAAAACCTGTGGTTTTCCCCGGTCTTCGCGGTTCGGGATCCGGCTCCGACTCTGAATCCGTCTGTTCATATTCATAATTATCCTCATCATCCTCTGGATCAATCGAGTCATTCCTAAATCCTTCCTCATTCATCGACCTTTCTTGCTGCATTTCTAGTTTTGTTCTCCTCTTCTTGGGAAGCTCTACCACTGGGATGCCATTGTAACCTCTGAAATTGTCCTTAGTTCTGGAAGCCATGGCCCGCGCTTTACGGTCAGACTTCATCTCAACCCTCTTCGCTAGTAGTTCCTCCTTCTTTTTCTTCATTATAATTTCTGGGGGGGGGAAATGATATGCATAATAAAGTAATCAATGGTGATACACATTGTGTATATGACTATCAAACCATGTTATCTATCTTAATCTTACCTTTCTTTTTGGTATCACAGACTTGTTTCTTTAGAAGCGCCTTCACAGCGGTGGGATTCACACCTTTGGACCTCGGATCCTTTTTGGGTGGACCAGCTTGTAAGCTGTACCTCCTCTGCTGCAGAAGGGACACATAATACATGCTAATTTACAGTATACAGCACAGCAGATACACGTGTGTCTTTACTATGTGCATTGCTCAAACGCCTTAGTTATTCATCCGATATGTTGGCCTATGATCATTGATTGATGAAATTAAATCGTGACAGGCACACAGGGTTGTCTGCCTAGCACGCATAGTCAATCACGAGGGTGAAAGTTAGCTGCTAGCTACATTATCAGATCCTCTCTGACAGATGAGCTGGCACTTGTGTGCTCAAAGGATTGGCCACAAATCGTGTTTGCTGTTTTGCCAGAGTAAACGCTATTGACAGTATTCAACTTACCTGTACACTGCTGAGGCCCTGATTCTGTGAGGCGAGATCTAATATATTGTCGAAATCCATCATATCGGTCGCAGATGATGCAAACTGGCGTTTTGAAATGAATTAAGATTCACCCAGTGAGTGCTAACGCTACCGTTAGCGTTTAGCTTACAAAGCAGATCAATTGGTCCGGGATTCAGCGATACCAAACGGCACTTAAATGGCTATAAGGAAAACACCCAATCAAACACGGTCCATGGGAAGGAAAGCGGGGTATCAGACAGTTAATGCTACTTTATGTCAGCGGTTTACGTTAGCATATGCTAGCGAAGTTAGCATTAGCTAACCGTACGTTTACTGACGTTAGCCAACCAAGAAGCCCGAAAGACGAACTTTTTTTTACCGATACAACACACCAAACTAAGGCCTGATCCATCAATATATCAATACGACTAAAGTCTGTTGAGAGAAAACCCCTAAAAACTCTGCCATAGTGTCGAGGCGAGTCTTGGTAGAGACTAACGTAACGTACAACGGAAAAGACAAGAATTAAAGGGTCCAAAGAGTACTCAAAGGAAGTGAGAGGATTCACTTGTGCGTGTTTCCGTCTTTGCGAGATTACAAAGAGTCAGCAAATAGATCAATTTTTTTAATGTTTTAGGTTGGGTTGAAAATATGTTGCTTAGCAGAACAATACATACAAACAGCCTACCATGAGATACACAATATCTATTTATATTTATTAGAACAAAACGATTTATTTTTCAAGTGTAACCTATTCGTTTTTAATCTGATAAATTACAGATTGTTGATATTAGCGTCGAAATCAGGATTTTGACACAACAGATAATACTGTAAATTAACTGGTTTAAGTGGCGTTTAAATGCTTACATTTCATATGTGCAGGCTCGAGATGAAGACTCATAATGCAACGGTGACATTTGACGTCGTATCTCGTGTAAATTAATAGGGGGGAGGGAGAGAAAGGTAGGAACGGTTCGGCGAAGAGGAGTTTGGACAAAAAAGAAATGTTATTGTATCTTCTGCGCTAAAAAAAATGTACGATGCATTTGACACGTGGCAAACAAACAAAATGCGCTCTGACAAATAATGATAGCCTATTCAAATAGTGGGGTAATGTTTAGCAAATTATGTCTAGTATTTCATTTTTTTTTTTGGCTGGTTCTATGTGTCTTTTACGCAATGTCCGTCCTAAAATAACTTTGACACTTGTAGACCACACGATGTCGCTAACATTGCTGGTATACTTCATCAGAGCAACACTTTGGCAAAATACCTGATATGGCCTATTAGTCTGAGGCAATTAACAAAATAGCCATACCACAACTAGCCTACATGGTTTCCAAGATGTCAAGTCTTTTTAGGTTCGATGTTTTGTCATTGTGCAATTTACAAACCTACATTTGCTACATAAGAAAAATACACACTTACAACCCCAAACCAACTATATTATGGAGAATGCATTTCGGGATCTGACTATCTGAGAAAAGAAGCTGCTTTAAAGGCTGATGGTACGGCTGCTGATACATCGATGTCTCTTGCCAGCAGGCTGTGGGTGGGCTGGGTTTGGTCTTTTAATATCCTTTGGGCTCTCTATAGGCTCCACACTGGTTGTATTTACTGAGATATTTTACTGAAGTAAGAGTAGCGCTAAAATAATGTGCAGTACCAAATAAAAAAATACAAATAATGCAGTCAATATTATACTTGAGCAAAGGTACAGAAACATTATCAAAAGTAGACATACTTTCCCAATAAAAGCAATCATTTTGCAGAATGTCCTTTTCAGGGAGTTATAGTATCCATCATATTATATAATCATAGCACCCACACAATAGAGGATTGCAGCTGGTTGTACTAACCTTAAATACTCAATTCTCCTTGTATAATATGTCACAAGCTGTACAAATGTATATATACACATTAACTGGAATACATATTAAAATATCTCCCTCTAGAATGCAGTTGAAGTCTATGGTATCATAAAAATGAAGTAGTAACAATGCTTAATGGGCTAAATTAATAATAAAATAAACCAAGACACATTAAACATACAATTACTACAAGAAATTGTGAACGCAAATATCAGGGCAAAGTTGGATGTAATTATAATGACACTAACCTAGGATTTTTTTTGGTAATGCCTGAACTACTCAAACTAAAGGGAAATCAGACAGGAGGTCCACACTCTGCACACAGCTATGTATTTTGGTCAAGATGTAAATAAAAGGCCATCTGCTCCTATATGTAAACAGCCAGACGAGTCCTCCTATCAGGGCGCCCCGCACACCTAGACCCGCCCCCCTCGTCACTCCCATTCCGTGTTCCTATTGGTCAACAGCGAAAAGCCCTCTCCCCTCCTACTGGACGTCGGACCGGAGCGAGGACAAAAACAATCGGCATCCCTCCGCCGCGGTGCAACATAAACAGGAGGACCCGAGCCGCAATTATTAACGTGAAAGACGTTTCTCAGCGACACGGACACCGCCGAGAGAGACATGGTTTCTCCGGTAACAGTGGTAAGTGTACGTTTCAAGCCAGCGTTCATGGTTTCCACACAATTAGCGGTAGCTAGTTTTAGCTAATGTTACATGATAACATGTCAGAACAATTACAATTACCCATCCTAGTGTGTCTATTTTTAAGTTATATGTCAATTAGCGACTGATTATCGAGTTGCTAACGCACCGTTTAATGTCTTATGTGTTATTCGTGTCATACTTTGTCCTCGAAAGCCAGCGAAAGCTCACTAAGAGACAATTTAATTATCCGTAGAATATCTGTTTGCTTAATTGAAGCACATCCGTCCATTGTCCCCGGGACACCCGCGTTGTTGTCGGCGTCTTTGCTCGTCGTTTCACGATGTGGCCTCCGAACGTGCCGGAGACTTTGAAAGCAGGAACTTTTACGTCCAGTGCAGCCGTTTCCTTGACATTTTTACACGTTGTTGTTTTTTTTTTTTTTAGCAGTGACAGTTCACGCAGTTCACGTCTCCATATTCCACGAACAGAAGGACGTTTCCACACATTTCCAAAAGGCAGCCCCCCACTGACAAAAACGAAAACCTGTCATGTGACGACCCCTTTTTTAGTGTTTTTTTTTTCTCCTTTCCCTCCAGTAACGCATGCGCAGACGCAGTGCTCTGCTCCGGGGTGCATTTCTTATCATGTCCTTTGCTGTAACTGTGCTTTACATAGACACGATTGTTTTTGCGTGCACTTCAGCTACATAATTGAACTAAGTGCCCACAGGCAGGACATTAGCCTCACTTTTTTTGGGTGAAGAAATGTAGCAACTACATGAATAATGTAACCAACCCTAGCATCCTATTACTTTGACAGAGCTGCTATGAAATTTTACCCCCATTTCGTGACATGCAGCCTGTGTGATTACTGTGAGAGGAGCCTCTGTGGAGGAATGCTTGCCATACAAGCCGATTGCCTTAGCGATGATGATGCCGTGCAGGTCCTGGGGCTGCCTAACTTAACTATAAAGCCTTGGTCCCAGTATTGCAGCGAAACGGAATTTAGTGGCACCAAAATACACCATTGGACACGCATTCCTCTCCCCTCCAAATGGCAAAAAAAGAACGCAAAATCATTCGACTTTGCATCACATTGGCCATTGCAAACAAAAGCTTGTTTATTAATCATATTTCCCATTTAAACTGCTGTATTATTCGTAAAACGGTGGTATCTGAGTAATGTATGATCTGCTATTTTGATTTACATTTAAAAAGGTACATTTTAATAATTGAAAAATAGATCAGATAGATCAACAAAGACATCTGTGGGTTTATATGGGTTCATCCAGCTCGGAGGTAAAGTACATTGTGGGAAAAGAGGATCATTACCCATTAGATGCTGCTATAACTTTACCGAAAATGCAGCTATATTTAGGGCTTCTTTATTCTTGTTTTTTATTCTAAAAAAGACCAACACACTCAATCTGATGGGCACAAGGGAATATATACTTATATTTTGCAGTATTTGACCATTGTTGAATGTACCTAAATGTTTTTACGGCACTAAATATTACGTTTGAACAACAATGCATGGTTTAACTGATCAGAATTCCTTTTTGTGAAAGAACACCTTCATATAGTGCACTTGGCTTTACTGTACTGCTTGTCTGCAGCTGACCTCAAGATATCCTTGGAGTCAAAGCAGTTGTTAGAGGGATCCTTCTCACGGCTGTGTTGTGTGATGCTACATAGAAATAGCATTGTCATATGACTCACATAGCCAGCTGTTCCTGCCAAGACCACACTTATGTTACAGTTTCCCTCTGCCAAAATGTGTACAGAAGATTTTACAGGTCCTTTATATGCTTACGTGTATCGTGTTTCTGACACTGGGCTCGTATGACCCAGAAAAATGTTATTGGTATTCATCCTGGCTGGATGTTATTCAATGCTTTGGCGGAGTGTTTTTGTCGGTTCATGACCGGTACGGAAGTATTAGCGAGTAACAGCTGCTTGTTACTTCCAGGACAGCAGTTACAAGACAAGGTCAAGGCGTCTGATTGTGTGGCCAAGTGTCGAAATTAATAAATGTTGGGATATTCATCACTTTGATTTCTTTTTACCCAAATAATGAATAATTTGCTAGCTTGAGATGTACATTGATTTATCATTTGACACAGCTAAAGAAGCAGTGTGTCTCTGGTTCAAAATAACCAAAAATAATTGTGTAAAATCCCTTTTTTTAATACTTTTGAAATAGGAGCCATTCCACCCTGTTGTTCATTCCAGCTCAAGAAAATATTACTCGTTACCGACCATGCAAATCGAGTGAATCATTAACTGTATTATGCTTTAACAGAGGACGGTGTTAGCAGCCAGTCAGCCGCGCTACAGCACTTCGGCAAACAGCCTTTATTTATAATGTGATCATACACGGCGAGATGATAACACAGTGATTAATTTTGTTTGCCTCCCAAATGAGGCAGTATGTTCTGTTCTTTTATGCCGGCGACAGCTGACTGTCACACAGGGCTCGTAGCTGTCTAGCTAATGTCCCACTCAGTGTCCCTGCAGGCAAAGTGATGGCTCAATCAAGTAGTAGTAAGTTACTGCTGAGATGATGCTGTGCTGCAAAAAAACCCCTGCAAAAATCTCCTTCAGGTGTAAGACACCAAACAGGAGAACTAACAGAGAAATAACACCATTACATCTACTGTAAACCAGTTTATGGATTCCTGGCCATCAGGCCTTCTTGGATGCAATATCTTAGAGGAGAACAAAACACTTCACTAGATGTTCTCATCATTTAGATTAAAGTCTCAACACTGTTGGAGATTTCAGTCCAGCTAACGATACAATGAGATAAACATTTCCTGGAAGATTTGAAAGAGTAGCTTTGTACACTTTGTAGCGTAGGTGTGTACTCAGTGCTGTTTTCGGGCTCGTCTCTTTCCGACTCGCTGGCCATTTCTTATTGTGTAGATGCTGTAAGTTTACATGAACAACAATGAAGAGGAAACTGCAAACTATGTCTCAAACGCAGCATGAATGGGACCAAAGGTTATGGGAATCTCTGACTTCCTCCCACCTTCCTCCCTGGAATCAGCTTTCACCCCATGATCCCTAACCGGACCTTGACAGTGTTCTGACACTGTGCCTCGACCTGCAGGTCTCTGGCAAAGTATTCTTTCAGTGAGATTATTAAATAATATGTATGCCGTATTTGTACAATGATCCAGACGTGTTTTCTTGTGTCCTTTGCTTAAGTGGCCACCGATAAACCGTTAAACAGAGTACTTATATTGGCTAGTCTGGGAGTCCTGCCAGTTTTGCACTCACTTGTTTTAATCCTTATTTATATGTATGAATTTGTTGTATGAAGGCCATTGAAAGTTAGAGATACATGGAGACATCATGCAGCTAGCTTGAGTTTCGGCTCACATGATAGATTCCTCTCATACTACTTGCATGTGGCTGATAATATTTTAAATGTATATGTACGCAGAAATCCAAATATAATTTAATTAGTTAAAAAAAAAAAAAAAAAAGGTGTAGCCAAAGTGTATAACAGCTTATTGTGATACTTATCTCAACCTTGTCAGATTACTGGGCTTTTATCGTGGCTGTAAAGCATTATGGCTCTTTGTTCTTTCCACACAAAAGAATTATGTAAGATCCAGATGAAACCCACCGTGTCAGAAGGAAACCATAGGAAAATGAACATGTAAAATCCCATCCATTGGAAATTGAATAACACAGTTTGGGAGGATAGTTAAAAAAACATAATGTCCAATTTTGGCTTCTGGACATTTTCCAAAACCACAGCAGCGCAATATCTGAGTGAACATGGAGGGCATCTTCATTCTTGGCCAGTCCTTAGTCGCTTCATATGCCCTTCAATCGGATCATAATGATACAGAGAGCCAGCGTAGTTCTGCTGAAACCGGAGTGATATGTCCTCACTTTACAAGATCGAGTGCATTGCCGCTTCCCATTAGGGTTAAAGAATGTGAAAAGTGCCTCACGTTAGTTTGGCAGGATCATATGAATTCTCACAGACGAAGTAACCCTAGTTTGGTGGCTCCATGACGTGTGACATCACAAGATAAACCCCAAGCTTGTGCTATTCTCTACATGCTGGTTTGTCTCCTCCCTATTGTTTTCCTGCTGTGTTAGTCATAGCGGCTACACCAGGGTTACGGCTTGAGGTCAAACATTTTGTCTGATCCTGAACAGTAATTTGGCCCCGCTATTTTATTGAGCGGTTGTGCAATCGGGGGGGGGGGGGGGGGGGGGCGTCCCCTTCCTCCCCTCCTCCAGGAGCATAAACTAAAATGACCCCCTCATTTTCTCATCTCACCTCAGCTGTCATCTGAATACTTGTAACCCCATCTTGCTCGCCGTTCCCCCCCCCCCTCCCCTAAAGCTTCATGTCCCTATTCGTCCTCCTACTTCTTCTCATCTGCCCTACTTACTTATTCTTTCATGAATATTGTAATCGGAGCATCACTTTCCACACAGAATGTTTGTTGTGAGATTGATGCAAAAAGGCCACTAGAAAACAGCCATTCGGGACATCAAGCAGCAGCCCAGTCTTTGCAGCCCTTTCCCCGTTGCACTATGACCCATTTTTCTTATGTATCCTCCACATCTCTCCTCCAGCCATCTCGGCTCTAGTGAACCCTCACTCTATTCCTCTGCCTCCTAACTCAACCTCTCCCTCTTTGATGCCCGCGCCCTTCTAAGCCTTCGAGAGTGATTCTCAGAACCATGGGTGGGTGTTCACTCCGAAAGGTGTTGTGAAACCTATTTCTGTGACCCCCGTTGGGCCTCGTGTGTTTGGACAGAAAGAAATATGACTGGTCGCACAGCTTGATAGAAGAAATTGAGATAGGCTACCCAGTTCTCAAGAGCATGAGATACGGAGAAGAAGGTGAAGCAGCGGAGCAGAGGTGAAACAAAAACCAGATGGTGAAAGGAGTCAAAAAAAAATAAGAGAAGAAAAGGTTATGAGGAGTCAAAGGAAGTTTGTGGAGCTTTTTGCATTTCCCCTTTTACTCGCCGCTTCTGCAGAGTTTCGTTGCAGCCACAAAACACGTGCACGTCTGACACGGTGATGAAAACTAGCGACCACACACGAGGAAGCCTGCTGACTGTTCCATTCCTTACCCAAACCACTGCCAAATAGGCAGAAGCACTTACATTTTGCTGCTAATGTGCCCTCATTTAAAGACTTGCGATACTGTACCTCAAACACACACGCACACAAATATATGATATATGATAAATCTAGTGAGTGTGTGACTAACTTGATAATGTAAATATTGCGTCTGCTTTCAGGTCAAGAGTGAGGGCCCTAAGCTGGTGCCATTCTTCAAGGCCACCTGTGTATACTTTGTCCTGTGGCTTCCCACGTCAAGCCCGTCCTGGTTCAGCGCGCTGATCAAATGTCTGCCTATCTTCTGCCTCTGGGTGTTTCTACTGGCACACGGCTTCAGCTTCCTAGGTGCTCACTCCAACGCCCGCAAGATCTTGGCCGGCCTCATCTTTTCTGCTCTGGGTGATGCTTTTCTCATCTGGCAGGAGCAGGGCTACTTCGTCCACGGTGAGGAGAAACCCCACACACTAAAATACACGGACTTTCATATGGATTTTGTATCTCAAAGGATCATTTTGGTTTATATCATTATTGCTTTATGGCCATCATTGCTAGTAGTATCAGGGATGTCACAGTGACATTGCTTAAAAACGAGAAAAGACTTAAACTTGGCAAAAAACATAAGTGGTCACATAATTATACAGGTTTTTAAACAACCTCCCAGGTTAGCTCAATAGACTTCATCAGACTTGTTGTGACATGTTGTTCCCAATTCTCAGAAAAGGATTATACCAAAGAACCAAGTTGTAATAAACTTAAATTATCCTTAATGTTGTTCCCTTTATCCAGTGTAATGCTTCAGGCTTTGCTTTACATCGGACAGATCTTCCTTTGTTGGATTGTATATAGATTTAAATCATGTGTACATATGATGCCTTGCAGGCCTTTTGATGTTTGCCATCACCCACATCCTCTACTCGTCTGCCTTCGGGATGAAGCCCATTAACATGTCTGCTGGCCTGGCGATCACTGGTGTGTCCTCTCTGAGCTACATGCTGCTATACCCCTACCTGTCGGGCCCCTTCACCTACCTGGTGGCCGTCTACATCGGCCTGATCGGCTTCATGGGCTGGAGGGCCATCGCGGGCCTGCAGCTGGCCAACGACCTGTGGACCTGGACCAAGCTGTGCGCTTGCTTAGGTGCCGTGCTCTTCATGGTCTCCGACCTCACCATCGCCGTCAACAAGTTCTGCTTCCCGGTGCCCCATTCACGTGCCATCATCATGGCCACCTACTACGCCGCCCAGATGCTGATATCGCTGTCGGCTGTTGAGTGCCAGGACGCGGAGACGGCCAGGAAGAGAATATGAGGTGTTGCCCCCCCCCCCCGGCCCTGAGTGATCATGGACACAACTCACTGCCAGATCCCCAGCCATCAACCCTCATCTCAGTATGGCGCTCCCACAACGTTGTTACCGTGACGACTGGTTTACTACGGTCTTCACATGGCTTTCACCCTACTACCCTACTAGTATGGTAGTCTCACACCTGTCCTCTTACCACGACGGTAGTATTATCTTCAGCCTCTCCCGACAACAGTCCTACCTTCCTCCTCCAATCTTAGAATGGCTGTCTCTCATCCTAGTTACCATGGAGACAAGCAAAGTAATATTAACCTGGCTATATATAGAGAGAGAGTATTACTTTTAACTGTTATGTTTTAATTTAAGGGGAGCATGTCACTGGGGACCTTCAAGGTGTGTGTGTGTGTGTGTGTGTGTGTGTGCGCATGATTAACACTCTTTACCTCACAGTCCCGTCACACACAGTCACCACACTGACTCCCACCTCCACTTTATGGTCCAATAATTCATTTTAACATCTTGTTTTTGTCATTTCCCGAGACCTTAAAAGGGATTTATTTTGCCCGTGTTTCGCTTTTGACTCTGTTGGTCTGTTGAATCGACGGTGCTATTCTTAAAGTCAGGAGCATACCCACCCACCCCCCCCCGCTGCTTTATTGTCCATTTCATTTACAACAACCACGCTGCCTTTGTGTTCACTCCACTATTAAGCATCCTCAGCAAATCCACACCCAGGCTCTCCGGATGAATTAGTTAAGATGTCCTTGAACAACTAGATGAACGGAGCACGGTAACCGCTGTGTATTGTAACTGAGGTGATCGAGAGGTGGGGTTTGTTTGTCGAAGCTTGATTCTTCCTGAGGAGTTATTGACACTGTAACAAAGAGGACACACTGTACACATCCTCTCATGCTGTACACGTCTCTCAGGCGTTATACACGTTTTTAAAATTGTTTTCCCTGAAACGTAGGTGCAAATGTTGACATGTTCACACACCTATGACCCCATGCTGGTTTAGTTATTAGGAAAAGTCCATGGGGTACTTATTGCTGGACTAGATCAGCTGAACCATGCTGTCTTGGGCCCAGGACCATGTTATGAAGACTGAAAAAGAGAGGCCTATGTTATCAACTTCAACATTCACACGCACAAACATGCACACAAGCATGCACATGAACCTACACGTTGCCTCGGGGTGACTTTGAGTGGAAAAATAGGGAGATGAGGGAACTGGCTTGTGATATAAGGGAACAGTTATCCCATTATTCCCAATAATTCCTTCTCACAGGACATTTCATCAGTTTTAATCCTGCTAAATCCACCGCGGCTAATCCCCAACAGGTCGGCTGATATTTTGTCTTTCATCTATCACCCATTTCCCCCTCTCACCTTTCATTTGTTTCACCCTCTGCAAGCGGTTTATGCTAGAATATGTCTTAACTGAAGTATTGGAGAAATATACTGTAACCACCACCTTCCTCAGATTTCTTCATATATGCATGTTTTGCATGCATATGGGAGGTTATGCATGTTGTTATTAGGTTGGCTGTTGAGTGAACACGTGTGTATCTACCTGTGACAAGTCCCAATCAACAGAAATGCTGTGATATCATAGTTTGTGTGGAATAGAAACACTACAGGATCATGTATTTTCACCAGGCTCTCAAACAACTGGCTTCCCCCGAATGTGTTTATGTCTCAGTCAAGGCTGACTCAAAGTATTATCTGATTGGATACTGTATATTCAAGCTTGTGTAAAGGTACAACCCTTTACCTAGTATACTGTACTATACCTATTACCTAGTATGCATTACTGGAATTATGATTAATACCACTAACAGGTTGTATACCGGAAAGAAAATCAATTTTTCTATCAATTTCTAATCAAATTTGTTATAAAAATATATTTATAACTAACAAAAATAGCAAGGGGATAGCTTTTGTTGTCTAACGTGATGATATTGTGCTGTTTATTGCACAATCGAGCATGGAGAAGACAGACTCATGTATGTTTTGGGTTCGTTCTGCCTGGTCAGTGACCCTTGGAGCTGTTGGAAACACACCCACATAAGGTTAAAAAAAAAAAAAAGCAAACACGTCAAAACATGTTTATGCATCAGCCACCGTCGTCGCAGATCTGCAGGCAGATCATGGTGTTGACATGCATCAACTTTCTCATCAACAGCAGCACACAGTTTGACCAGGAAAGACACTCTGCACTATTCCTGACCACCGCTTTGCCGGATAGTTCCTCATTTCCACTTTCTGGCCCGTCAGCGTGCTTGTGAGCGTCTTATTTCTGCTTTGTCAGTCACAAGTGTTTCGCCAGTCTGTCTGTCTGACCGCTCATCTTCCAGTTGGTGTTGTAAGCATTCTCCCTCTCCTCCACTCATCCACCTCACCGGCAGAACACGTTCTGTCAACAGTTAACATAAGCCTTTGTGTGGACAGGCGTCCACGAGGCTTACCGGAAGACAGGCTTTATGCTATCTTAAATCAGGGTTTGAGTGCAAGCAGAGATGCTGGTTAACGTGACTGACTATCTAGTATGCAATCTGAAGTAAATGAGCGAATGAGGCGGTCGACTACTCTTACTCATCCTTACTATGTGGGCAAGTTACGTAAGCACCACTATCTTTGTCTTCTGCCACATGGAGCCTCATGACTTTTGTTCCTGGTTTTGGACAATCTCCATGACTTTGCGAAAGTGTAGCTGGTTTTTTCCGAGAGTGCCAGCCTGTAAAGCAAGAACCCAGATACTATATTGAGTCGGTAAGGGACGATTTAGTTTTATTACTCTGTTCCTCCTCCATCGTTTCTAATTTTATATGACTTGGGCACAGATAACCAAAGCTGGAAGGATGATAGAAAATGTAACTTGTTTCGTTGCGCTTGTTGGCTTTAGATTCCTCTCAGAGCCCTTTTAGTGCAGGAGTGCATCTGGGCCTCCGCATAGGAAGGAGGTCATTGTTGTGTGAAACTCTAGCTGTAAAAGTGGGCGAGGAGATGAAATATGACACACAGGGGGGGAGACTCCTTTTCCATCCTATCCCCCCCTCCCCTACAGATGGCAGGCCAGCAGGTGCATCACTTTACCTCCGCCTGACAACAGTGCTGTTGTTCTGAGCTTTGTGTGTGCAGACAAAGGGGGTGTGAGAGAAGCTGTGGCAGGCCTGCATGGGTCAACCTGCGCTGTGGGTAATGAGCTGGAACCAGTAGCTGGTTGTAGTAGGGAGGGTTTCACTTTGGCCCCTCCCAATAAGTCGGCACTTTTCTTTGATTTGAAAGCTTTGAATAACAGTCGAAGTTGCAAAGTTTGTGTATCTTTTCCTCACGCGTTACAAGTAGGTTGAAATGACCCCTCCATCTCAAAGCTATACATCTACGTTGATGGAAAAAAGGTCTTTTTATGACTACGACTGACACTCTTCCAACATCAGTATGAGCCTATGACAAGTATGTGTAAGTGATGATCTCTTTGTAATATTAATCAGAATCCACTGTGTGCTGCACCCCTTTTCTATCCCCAGAGTGAGGCCAGTCAATCTCTCTTTAAGCAGCTATAGTGTTTTAAAGGTCGTGTACTGTATCCTTTTTAAGTATCTGCTCATTTTCCCTTCACTTTGCGTTTATTTCCTTGAAGAGTTACTATGTTGATGTTGGCGGTTTAAGCACAAGGAAGTGACGCATCGGCACGTGGGAGAATCAGCGTTTCTATTTAAAAGGCATTAATTGCTCTTGAATTATTACAAAGCTTTTATGTATAAATCGTTTTGTTAAATTATCCTTTTGTTTGCTGAAGAGCAGCCCCCCCCACCCCCTCACCCCCCTGTGGAAAGAGCTGGGTTTGTTTTCCACTAATAACTTTTTATTTTATTTGAAGGCCTATTACAATGCATCAACATAAATTGTATGAACAACTTATTTGAATACTATGATACACTTTACCTTGTCGTCCTTTGATTTTCACTTTGATTTCCTTCTTTCATGACTGTAGATAGGAAATAGGTTCTTTTGCTGTAGTGAAACTGCTATGAATGTGAATATCTATTGGAAAAATAAATGCAATTACAATGCAACTCTCAACATTACATCCTTTCAGGCTTCTCTGTTTGTTTTCCTAGAATCAAAGGTTCCAGATTCAAAGTGTCAGCTGATCGCCGTGACAGTTCAGCGTTGTGTGTGTGTTTGTTTCAGAAGCTGTTGGCCCTCAGCAGCTAAAGTGCCATTAAGGCAGAAAGGACAGGGGGGGACAACAGAGAGCTCTGTTCTGGTAAATGCTGCTCTCTTTTGACTGGCCGAGGTGGAAAATGTGCTTTCAACAGGCTTTAACTCTGGAAACTCTACCAATACTTCCTCTTGCACACACATCACATCTCATAGTTTATTCTTGTAGGAACCGTGCCAGTTCTTTCCCAATGTGTCTCATTCATTCACAGCCAAGGTCTTACCATCAAAGAACTCCAGTCTTCTTATGAAAATGAGGCATATCTCTCATGAATAGGTGACAAAATGATGCTGAAATACATGTGAAGGACACAATTATCCCACTGCCGTTCAGTATTCCCTCATTTAAGTTAGGTTACGTTTTTCATTATGTACTTATTAGGTTCAGTGTGGTAACTCAATCTCCGATGGAATTAGTTACCCTTTAGTTTCTACCGAATACCCATCATTCACCTCATTGTGCCGTCGCCGAGCAGCGAGGAGGCGGAAGGCACCGGTGACGTCAGCGAAGTGCCCGTTGGTGCTTAATTGATTTGAACCTGGCAGCCTGACATTACCGGTCCCCATGGTGGCCGTATAGAAATGTCCATGTGAACCGGCGCCGTGACGTCAGGACGGAGAGAGGCTGTAACCTCTCTCTGTCCGTCTGGCAGCTCCTCACCGGACCACGCTCGCTCTCTAAAGGAGCAGCAGACCGCTCCGAGGCAATGCCTTTAAAGAGGCTGCCTCTTCAACCTGAGGGGAAGCAACCACACACTGCAACGGGGAAGTATAAGGACACTTAGTTCTGTACACTTTGGGTTTTCCATCCGCTATCGCAGTGACTTTCAGCTTCAAAGGCTCCGATAAAATCTGTATTCAAACCGTACTTGACAAACAGAGTTGCACAGGCCTTTCTTTTAGTCCCCAAGTCTCAGGACAATGCCAGGCTACCAATGAGTTTGTAATGGATAACACTAGAAAAAAAGCTGCTACACAGCTCATGTAATGTGCATGATGACACCTCATCCTGATATTCTTATACATTCAGGCGGCATTACATGCACAGTGGCAAGTTATGTGAGGTGATACACCAGGTGAAACTGAGAAAGCGACAAGAGGATGACGTCTGTGGACTGGATTAAATGTAAACCCAGGCTTTTGCATGTATGCAGAATAACAAGATAGGCTACCAAAGCACCTGTCTGTGTCGGTATGATGTACTGTGCCCTGTTATATTTAGTGATGTTTTATGCAAAGACGCGCACACTCTCCTTCCTTTCCAGTTGGTTGACGTGGCGTGTGGCCCGATGCAGCGAGTGAAGTGTTTATGTGCAAAAACTGGAAACCCCTGGAGAAAGTCACATTTAGAGGAAGGCATTTGTGATTTCCAGGGAAAGGACATTCTCTCTGGTTGAGCAAGCACACTAATAATAGTAAACACATCAAACATTAATCTGTTCCTGGAGCAGAATGCCTACACGAGGACGGGAACAAGTCTGACATCTAGTGGCTATTTGTTGTCAATAGTTCTTTGTAAGAAAATGTGCTATAAGAGCAGATGGCGTTACCAGAGTTGGGGAAACAAAAACAAAAAAAAATCACATCAATCAAAAATCTGATTTATTGATTTCTAACGTCTTAAAATCCAACCATAGCTTAAACAGCGGCAACAGTACGTGCAGCATAAGGTCAGCGGCCAATCAAAGTGCATCTTATAATACATCTTATAAGATAAGCTTCTCTTTGTTCGCCTGCTTGGTCAGGCTCTCCAGCAGACTCTTGTCATCCTTATCTGGAAGACGCATACAGAGAGAATAAAGAAACCATCATCTCACGTTTCTCCCTCCCCCCTTTGCTCAAAACCTACCAAATATCACCAGATTGCAGGAGCACTTGGCCGTCCCCAGGGAGTTCTCCAGCACCAGAGTGTATTTGCCTCCATCTTTGGCTCCGCAGGTGGGGATGACGAGGGTGCACACGCTGTTGGCGGTGCTCTGCCAAAACCGAGGGGAGTCAGATACCTTGGATCCCCCTTTATACCAGCAGGCCTACGCAGGGAGACGGCCGACATTGTTATCACATTAGGGCAAAGGTCGTCAACACTTTTCAGGCCAAGGACCCCTTAGTGACCCGGTGGAGGGACCCCCTATTACTTATCGTATAAAATTGTGTTTGTTCTTATTAATCCAGGCCAATAATAATGTGTAGTGCAGTACTTTGTAATGATGTATGTTTACAATGCTAAGTCATTTAAATAATACTTGATGGATTTCTTAAATGTATAGAACATATTTTGATTATATTGGCATTTCATCACAATTTCACAACATTAAACACATATGAATATTTATATTTGCTTATTACTAAATGTTGTAGTCATGTAATGTGTATTTTTGGACATATTCAAATTTTTGGAAGAAAAATAGTTTGGGATCAAATTATTTCGGGAACTCTGTGGACCCCCTACGGGTCACGGACCCCCTGTTGAAGATCTCTGCTTTAGGAGGGTCAACTCACACACAGATGTTTACTTGATGCAAAGATGTTTCAGGTGTGAGACACCTTCATACCCGCGGTGTTGGCATGCCCTGATAGGCACAGCTCATGGTGCAGTCGTGGCCCCTGAGAACGGCGTGGTCCTTCAGTGGCAGCAGGAACGTCGGTTTCACCTCACGTGATCTCGAGGCGTATTCCTTCAAATTACAGCTTCTGACGCACTCTTTGAAACACACACACACACACACACACACACACATAAGCACAAACCGATACAAGCAAAAGCATCATTAGATGTGAAATCAAACGTCCTCCCTCACCCTGCTCCTTGGCGATGATGAGAGGCTCCCTTGAGTCCAAAGGGTCGCTGTCTCCGATAGAGTTCTGTGCGACGACTCGGAAGAAGTACTTCCTCCCGGGAAGCAGCCCGGTGACAGTGTAGGCGCTGCTGAAGACGCGCTCGGCCACGGTGAACCAGGAGGCCGTGCTGGTGTCACGTTTGAGGATGACGTAGTGAGTCCCCTCTTCGTCGTCGTCGGCCAGGTCCGGGGTGTGATCCCACTGCAGGGTCGCCGTGCCCGGTACCTCCTCTTCCAGGCGGAGGTTCCTCGGAGGTCGAGGAAAGTCTGAGGGACGGAGGTGAGGAAAGATGAAGAGGAGAAATAATTTATTTTTTGGATTTGTACATTTTGAGGAAACACATTGTGAGGCAAATAACAGCATACAAACATTCAAAAGACTAGACGCAGATTTAACCGAGGCTTCGTCACTTACCTGTTACCCTGATATTGACGTCATAGTGAGCCTCTCCATTGTCGTTTTTCAGGTGCACGCGGTAGACGCCGGAGTCGGATCGCTGAGAGGTGGGAATGAGGAGCTGGGAGTGATTCTTGCTCCCGTGGATGACTTCCTGTCCTGTAGCGATGACTCCGTCCTTGAACCAGGTCACGGCCGGGGGAGGTGACGCCTGCAAGGGTGGAGAAGGGACGGATTGAGGGCGAGGAATTCATTTCGATGGGACTTAGGGTGGCTCAGAGGAACATGGCTGAATTCTGAGTTGATCATCAGAGTCTTACTGTGAAGCTTAGGTGAAGGCAGAGTGCCGTTCCGGCTCGGATCACCATCCGGTTCTTCAGCTTCCCCTGGGGATCAAACCTGGGTGCCACTGTAAGATGAAAAACACAACACATTTATAGAAAAGAGATGTGGAGAAAAAAGGAAGCTACAAGAGAAAGCAGTCATATTACCAGGCGGAGGCGTGGCCAGCACACCCTCCGACAGCTCGATGGGTTCCCCCACCCCCCCTTCATTCACAGCCCGGATACGGAAGTGGTACTTCCTCCGCTCTTGGAGTCCTCCGACACTGAAGGTAGTACCAGCAACGGGGAGTTTGGTGGCCTTCGTCCACTCTTTGGCATCTTCGGAGCGGACCTCGAGGATGTAACCCGAAGGCCCGTCTCCGTGCTCTGGAGGAGTCCACCTCAGAGAAATGGAGGAGTTTGTGGAATCAGACACACACAGGTTCCTCACCAGGCCAGGAGACCCTAAGAGAGTAGTAGTATTTTAAATAATCTGGATACAGAAAGAAAAGGAAGGGAAGAAAATCAGCACTCACTTATTGGGTCTTTGGCAAGGACCGCGTTAGAAACGGTGCTGGGAGCGCCTGCTCCAGCCCTGTTTACACTGGTGACTCTGTACTCGTACTCCACATCCTCCACCAGCCCGTCCACCATGAATTTTGTATCTGAAGAGAATAATGCAGATACAAAGTCAATACATGGATTAATGGATGGATGGTTAAACACGGTAAAGACTTTGTAAAATGCATACCAACTAGAAATAACAACAAAACATGACAGTCTGACCTGTGATCAGCTCCTTATTGACCTGCAACCACGTGTGATTCCCCTTCTTCCTTCTCTCCAGGACGTAGCCCAGAACCGGGGCTCCCCCGTCGTGGGCCGGAGGCGTCCAGTTAACCGTCATGGTGTCCTTGGTGACGTTAGACACCTGAGGCTGGGACGCTGTGGCTGGAGGCTCTGGGTAGTCAGATTTAAACAGATGTTCTCAATGTTAAAGGCTCAGGTTTAAAACCTCTGGACTCTTAAAACACTCGACATGTGATTTGGGCAATGACACGTTAATGAGCTCTCACCTATGGGGTCTCCGGCCCGGACCTCCTCCGTCTCCAGAGGTTGGCTCATCCCCTCCACGTTGGCAGCCCTGATGCGATACTGGTACGCCTGGCCCTCCTCCACTTTGTCATCGCTGAAGACGGTGGTGCTGCTGTCCACTTCGCCAACCCTGGTCCAGGACTTCTTCCCCGCCACGCGCCTCTCAATCACAAAGCTCGTCACTTGCCTTCCCCCATTGTCCCGCGGAGCCTTCCACTTCATCTTGATGCACAGTCCCGACAGCTCCAGGAACTCGGCTTTCCCCTGAGGAGGCTTGGGATGGTCTGAGGAATGTAGTAAAAGTTGAGCATTTCAAATGCGTGTTGAAGAAATCGGCTTTAACCTTTTTGTTTCGCCAAAATATGCGTGGTCACGCACCGATCACGTTGAGGTGCAGGTTGGCGACGGCGCTGCCACAGTTGCTCTTCAGACGCAGCATAATTGCTCCACTGTCTTCTCGCACGCATCTAGTAAACAGGGAAAGTGAGAGGAAATGTCGAGAAAACATTAACATATTTTAATTTGTGCGTGACCTTTTGAACAGATCGTAAGCCATCTGAGAGGATGAAGGCCGTTCTCCGCTCGCCCACCTGCTGAGCACCAGCGAGGAGCCCTCGGCGGTCCTCTCCATCTTCGTCCTCTCATCCTCCAAGACCTCCACGCCGTCCTTGTACCAGGTGACTTTGGGAGGCGGTTTGCCTTTGAAGGGGATCTTAATGGTGGCTGTCTGGCCTGCCTTCACAGTCAGAGGTCGGGCCCCCAACAAGTCCAGCACAGAGGAGTCAATTTCTGGGGGGTCTGGGGAAGAGGGTTGACATAGACTGGAATGTTATTTTAATGCTTTATTTATTCAATTTCATTCTGGTTTTAATTCATTCTCAGTATAGATTTCATATGAAACGGTCTGATTTTGTCTACTTCTAGTGGTAGTATCAACAAAAGACACATTTAAATATGAACCCAGTGATTGTTTCCATGTGGCAGGAAACTTCTTCCCCCATTGCTGAATATAAACCCAAATGTCAAAGAGAAACACACACCTGCAATAGTGAGCACAGCCTCGCTGTCAGCCCCCTTGGCTCTGAAGGTGTACTTGCCCTCGTGAGCATCCGTCACAGAGGAGAAGATCAGCTTGTGAACGGCTCCCTGTTTGACCACCTGAACCCCCCTCAGCTCCGCAATCTGCCAAATGTAACACACATACTGTGTTAATGAAAAAGTAATGACCCAGAAGTGTAGTGTGTGTGGATTAAAGAACTTAAAGAGACTTAAATAAAAAAAGTTTCATTTAAGGAACACCCGACGGCTTCATCCCGCCTCCCATCCTGTCTCACCTCCACTCCATCTTTCATCCACGCTCCGTCCACCTTCTCGTCGTCGAGGACGACACACAGCTCTGCAGGGGAGCCTGTGGGACACTGAGCATCCGAGAGGCCACTCTTCACTGAGGCAAAACGCTCTGGCAACACAAACAAACACCAAAATAAGCTTATTTTGTGTCTCAGTTAGACCTTGAACACTGATTCTGAAATCATTACCATCCACGGTCAGTTTGGCAGTAGTGACGTATTCGTGAGCGTCGTTGTCCTGAGTGCAGACGGCGGAGTACTCCCCCTCATCCGTCAGCTCGCAGACCTCCACGATGACCTCCGCCCTCTTCCCCTCGCGGGTGAAGACGTAGCGGCGGCTCGCTGTGATATCGCGCCCGTCTTTCAGCCAGCGGACGTGCACGTCCTTGGAGCTCATCTCGCACTCCAGGCGGGCCGTGCCTCTCTCCTGCACCCGGGCGTTCTTTAAGTGGCTGGTGAACTCGATGGGGAGCCCTGGATGAAAAGTCAAACAGCCCAGGAAGTCACTTTAGGGTCTGTTTGACCTTTACTTGCATGCTCTACTTTTTGTTTTCACTTAAAAACACATGCAAAGTTTAATCACATTTAAAAAAAAAATGGGAAAACAAGATCACAGGGTGAACGGAATTGAATTTAGTAGCCTCTTATTAGGTTTGTTCTTTATATTCAGTCCCAACACATACAGCAGACCTTCATTATAGACGTATAGTTAAAGAACAAGAAATGCAGAGTCGACTCATGAATAACTATAATTAACACAGGCCCAATTACTATGCTTCTGTTCCTGCAGCCCCAGAGGACAGCCACATGTCCTTGTGAAGATATTTACATGCCCCAGCCTGCACCTTTGGGCAACTAAGCATCTTGTTAGACACAGCTGTAATAAATGAGCTTGTTGTGAGGAGGGATTTGGTTGGATTACTTTCAACTCGGCACTAGCAGGGAAGGATTTATTATGCTACCCAATACGTCTTCATTTGGCCGATAGAGGGAAGATGATGTTGTTTGGCATCGCTATGAAGGAGCGAAGACTCTAATCTCGAGGGAGGAAAACGAAGGCAGTGTCTGCACGTCTCCGCGGAGTCTAAAGGGGGGAAGTTTGTTTTCTTAGAAACGGTAGAAGCAGCCCCCTTTTGGGAAAAACCAAAACAGAACAAGAAGTTTTTGTTAAAAAATGAAATACTGTTATCCGTACGCTCGATGAAAAGCGGCACGGTGGCAGCGAGGTCTCCGATGCTGATGTCGTAGTCTCCAGTGTCACTGACTTTCACGTCCTTGATCTTCAAGGTGTAGGTCAGACCGTCCTCCGACAGGGACACGTCAAACTTTTCATCTCTTTTTACCTCCTTTCCCTTCACCTGCAAAAAGACAAGGCTTCTGTGAAAATGATTCCCATATTCCTTTTCAACCATATGCATTTCCCCGCTGTTGATGTTTTGCCTGGAGCTCTTTTCATCACCAAAAAAAAAAAAACATAAGATGCTGAAAACTTGAGAAATATTCCAAGAGAGCAAATTCTTTTACAATCCCTGCAAAAGTGCATCCCCGTCCTTCTGACTTTGAGTGACTTTGAGTCACGTGGCCTACAAACCTTCCAGACGAGCGGCGCGTCGCTCTTCTTGGAGAGGCGGACCTCAAACGTGGCGGTCTGGCGCTCCGTCACTTTCAGGGGCTTGAAGTCAGACAGGAACTTCAGAGGTTCATCTGAAGGAGAGATAAGGGAGAAGAGAAGGTGTTTGATTTAAAGTGCACACGGACAAGATCAGTGAAAAGGTTCCCCTGCCAAATAACAGCAGTTAGTAAGCTACAAAAGATGTGTGGCAATCAACACTTTGATATGTGCTTGTTCAGAGATGACTAAGAAAAGTCCCTGAGAGAGAAAACCATCTAAAAAAAAACAGTTTGGTCTATTTGTGTCCTTGTGGATGGGATGAGGGATGAGACAGACAAGGAAATGACTTTAAATGGAAGGAACGGGGAGTTTGGCCCTTCTGCTCCCATGAAACTGTCAAACAATATAAAAGGAGCGAGTAAAGAAAGAAGAGCAACTCAATGGTGATACTGTCTGGGAGTTATGAGCAGTAGGAAGGACCCCGAGTCCCGCTCTGCACTTGCCTCTGACGTTGAGCCTGGCTGACAGCCTCTTGTCTGCGACCTGCAGAGTGTAGGTGCCCGTGTCACTGAGGCTCACGCTGGAAATGCACAGCATGTGCTTGGTTCCCATCTGCTTCACTTCGTATTTCCCACGAGAATACTGGATGCGCAGCAGCTCCGCGCCCTGAATCGTAAACAAAAACGCTGAAGGGTGGAACTGGAACACGTGTTTTGTGCAACAGAAACGTCCACATGTGCAAAATGTTGTTTTTTTTACCAGAAACCACTGCATGCGGATGTTGGGATCCTTCAGCTCCAGGATGGTGTCAAAGACGATGGCGGTGCCGACTGTGGCGGTGATGTCCTCCAGGGGCTTCAGCACATGAACCATCTGGAAAAAAAATATCAAATGATCAAAACAAAAAGTCATCCCCCCCCCATCTTCTTTGCTATGTGACGTACCTTTGTTGCCGTGGCTGTGCTGTGTGACATTAAACTCTCCTCTCTATTCTGAGCTATCTTTTCACATCACAAAGCTTTCCTCCCTTATGTGATCCTGCGGTACATGAACAAGCGCTCCCTGTGACAGGCCCACCTCCACCTCCTCTTTCTTCCTCATCTCCTTCAGCTTCTTCAGGATGCCTCTGAAGTCGGTGAAGCCGTGCTCGGCGCAGATCCTCTCGTAGTCCTTCTTGTCGGCCCCAGCCAGGATCTTTAGCATCTCCTCCTCTGTCGGCGGCTTCTTCTTCTCCTCTCTCTTCTCCACAGTGCTGCACAGGGAGGAACACGCTTGTTCATGTGTGTTTACATGTCAATGCAACAGGCTACGTCAGTGTGTGTACATGCGTGTCTGACAATATGTCTGACAGCTCAAAAGCATCCTTCCTCTGCCCCTCAGGCAACACCGCTACACATTGCAGCTTTTTTAAGATCTCATCCTGTAGATATTTCTGGATGCATGCATTCATATAAAAAAAATAAAGAAAGGGATGTGGGGGTGGATCAGAGCTCCATCACACTATGGCAGGTTTTTGGGAGCACCAAGGCTAGTGTTCGATGACAGGGTTGAGTTGCTACCGTTTCTTCAGCATCTTTTTGAAGTCCAACGCCGGATCTAGAGACAGAGACGGAGCGACTTTAACCAGAGTAGAAACAGCACCTAAACTCAGCTGAAAGGCTCCAAATAACCACGACAACGAAAGAAAGGTGCCATGTGTGACATGGAAAGACTCACTTTCTGTAACAACCAGGGATATGGAGCAGGTGGCATCTCCGTGCTTGTTGGAAGCGACGCACTTGTAGACGTCGGCATCCTCCAGGGTCAGGCTTTTGATCTGAAGTGCAGCAAAACGACATCACAGGTCACCTAAAAGTGATGGGAATGCTCGCCGGCTTACTATATGACTCGCTATCTCAAACCGTCACGCTGCCGTTACGTCCGGTCACTTGAAATCCCTCTGCAGTAGTTATGTGCAGCAGGAGGGGGCCACGCTGGGAGCACCCAGTAAACATTTAGCGCTGCAACTTAATAGTCATTCCTCACCAGAGAAACAGATGGCAAGAGGAGATGCATATGTCAGCACCCACAAGTTAATTGCTTTATAATAGCTATTTAAGCTTCGTTTAAGCTCCCCGGGCTGGTACAGAGAAAGCTCTAAATCCACTCCAGAGTGGTTATAGATAAAAGGATCAGAGAGTTTTTTTTCTTTCTATCTACTTTTCCTCATGATGCATGGTTGTCCCGTCGAAGTTGACAGAACCAGGATGGCAGGAGTCGCCTTGGCTTAATGATGCACAGAGCAGCTGTAGCAGTCTGTTATGGTCACATTCACATTTTATAGCAATGTTGACTGTATACTGTATCTTGGTAAGATACTGAGGGCGCCAATCACACACTCATTTTGGGGGAAAAAGCCCTTTTCTGTAATGGATATATCTTAAAAATATATTTTTTTAATGTCATCAGCCATCAATGAGCATTCCATCCATCCATATTTTAATGGGTTTGCCCGGCCGATTATTATTATTATATTATTATTAAAATTCAAGAGACTCAACAAAGATCTGGATCATCACAAACCTAACTTCTGCACCAGGATCAATGTTGGGCTGGTTTTCAAACAGAAATAAGAGAGACGAGTGAAGAACCCTGTTATAGTGACAAACCTTCAGTATATGCTGATTGCTTATGTTGTCATGGAAGGATTTAGTCCCGTCGGACAGCGGGCGCCCGCTGGCTCGTTCCCAGCGGACACTGGGCTGAGGATCCCCCGTCACCTTGGCCTTGAACACGGCATCGTCACCTATGAAGGTCAGATCAGACGGATCGGATTAAAGCATGTCATCTGCATAACGATATGGAGCTGCTTCTCTTCTCTGAATTATCAATTCATGCAAACAAATCAAAGAGAAGCTCGGATAACAACAAACACAGCGGGAGACCGACTTCATTCTCTGCTCAGGGTCGAAATTACTCCACTATATCTTTACATAGCAAATAGCTGCGAACGTCATAAATCTTTTAAGGTCAACCCATGAATGCTAATGCTGCGGCTAATCTGCAGTGTTGTGCGTATTGTGACTAATGACTACATTTCAAGAGGTTTTCAGCTCACCTTCCTGGGCCGTGATGGGGCGCAGCTTGTCCTCGAAATCTGGGACGGACTCTCCCTGAGGAATATGGGAGGATGTCTGTACCTGGCTGAAGGACTCCACCACAGCCGAGGTCTTACGCTGGACCCCAGAGTGCTCTGAGGGACCATAGAGGACATCCACATCATCATCATCATCATCGTGTGGCAAACCACACTAGAGGTGACTCACATGCAAATGGGATATCATCATCATAATGTTTCTGGGCTTTTTGTTACATTGTAGTACAGAAATAATGCAGTTTATGAGCTTTATTGTTGCTTTGGCCAGGAGCTTGACATCATTAAGTCTCTGAAGTGCTTTCAGGTTGAAGCAGAAAAAGACAATATCTTGTTAAAGCTACTAATTATGACACTTTTACTCGTTAGATGATCCTTCAGTGCACGTCTCATAATTAAGACATATTGTATTAGAAAGCATGATGGGGAGAGGAAATCCTACCTTCCATGGTCCTTGACAAGCCCTGAGAGACTTTCCTTAGCTTGGTGGAGCTCATGGTGGAGGCAAAGGTGGAGGAGGTGGATGAGGAGGACATTTGCATATCAGACACCTGCCTCACCTGACCCATATGCTGCTCCATCTGCTCCACTCTGCCCCCAGAGGCCTGGAGGAGCTCTGCTGCCATGATAGTGACGATGGTGATAAGGTGGCCCCCTGGCTGCGAAGGACACGATTAGAGATATGAAACGATAGTTCTCGCAGGAAATACTAATTCCACTGGGTCCTGTTGTGTGTAACAGCTTTCAGTCCTGCTGTATCACCTCCAGTAGATATGAGGAACCTGAATCCACACACTGATACAGCTAATAGTGCAGGAGGATGTTGGGATTAAACATTGTGTTCATGTTCTTTCATGTGTGTAAGCGTATGATCGAGTGTTTCCAAAAGTACGTGAAAATGATGGAGCTCCACCTCACCTCCCCCACTGCTCCTCGCTCTATCATCCGCCTTTCAACGGCGGCTACAATAGTCCTTTGCCTTTGCCAGGCTCGTACAAAGATCCAATTAAAAAGGTAATCCACACACCTGCTGTGCCAGATAAAGCATTGTTTGTACCACCGATGAGATGTGCTCATACTCTCCTCCTGCAGTGGAATTTGGATTCCTCTCTCCTGCCTAGTCTCCCTACTTCTTTCCCTTCCAGCGCCTGTGTGAGCTGTGCATCTTCACCTGCACAGCATGTATCCACTGAACAATGTGGGAGATTACACACATTACAAGTGTTCAAAGCAAAGTTTGAGCAAAAAAAAATCTGCTAAATTTGCATGAACATTTCTATATTTGTGAGCCAGTATCAACATATTTCTTTTTTTCCCACCAACAGCCTGATTTTAGCGTGTAAACGTGAGCCAAAGGAGCAAATTAACATTAGTCTGTGAATGGGAAAATGTAAATTTTTCCTTCCTGCAGCAAATGCACTACATGTTTGGGTTAGTGAACTAATTAGTTCCTGTAAGCTCTGATACCCAGCGAAGGAAGTCGTCTTTACACGACCACAGCAAACTCTTTGATGGTACAACTCCCAGTCTAAAGGAGAAGCGAGCGACTCCAAGCTACAAAGTGCCGTACAGGTTGCTGTCTCACTGTAAGTGGAACACAAGAACATCTCTTTTCCCCTGCTACGTCCCCGCCTCTTTGCTCCGTGTTCGTGATCTCTCGCTCCGTCTTTCTTGCAGCATGTCAAATTGCAAAAAAAAAAAAAAAAAAAGATTGATTTTTTTCTTCTCCCTCCCCCCCATGGCTTTATTATTTCAGAAAATCCACCCAAACTTACTTGTTACAGCAAAGCCTTTACTTTCTCACAGATTCAGTCTGTGGCCCAGGTTTCTGGTTCAACTCCTTCCAGCCCTTATGATGTTCTTCATCCACACACTGCTCCCCTCTCACTGCGTCCCTGCCAGCTCTGCCTCCACTGCTCTCTTGGTTCCTTTTTTTTTTGGTGCATGAGCCAAGGCTGGTGCTCTCAGCTTAAACACCTGCTGTGTCCCGTCTCTGGACAAATAAGGCTCTGATCTGTGCTGGGTGGGTACATCATCATGCAAATGTTTCCCACAGGTCAGGTAGTTTGAGCGTCCACTGTGGGCCGTCTAGTATTTTAGAACGTTAACGTCCTCCAAAGAGCATGTGGTGATGGAGGCTTTCCGCCAGGTTTCGTCCTCTGACGGACATCTCCTGCGTCAGAGGTCTTAGAGTTCATTAAATATGAATGTTGCAACAATTTAAGAGAATAATACATTCGGTATTATCATTCCCTGCTGGTCGGTGACCATGAGTACCTCTTCAGTGACCTTCAGGAAGTTCGAGGCTTCTGTCTGTTTGTGGTGATCGAGAAAGAGCAGCATTTCCCAAACTTTTCTTCACTTAAAAAAAAAGACAAACCATTGGAACCCAATTTAAAGTAGGCCATGATGATAAATCAGGAGTGAAATTCTGCATAAATGTATGTTACTAAACACTAAAATACTTGCATATTGTAATATCTTGTAATTAAATTACATTTCTGATTTCCAATCAAAATTATTTTTGATGAATGTGTTACTTTTGTCAGTCAGTCAGAATGCTGGGTGAAGGAGGACTAACTTGATAATAATGGTAGCAGGAAAAGGTGAAGCTATAAAAAATAGATCCAGAGTGATGCATCATTAAATGGCAGATTGTGCGCTTTGTCACTAACTTCTTCAACGTTATTAGCTCACTTTCCTGCAGGTTAGTGCTTATGTAAACGTCTCCCTCAATGCGATTTGACAGCTAACGGTGATAGATGTCAAACACAAGGACAGGAAATAATTTTCCTCCAGAAAATAGCCAATTGAGTATAACTGAGTGTTGTGTTTTGTGATGTCAGGCTGGTGTGAGTTTCACTCTGTCATACCAGACTTTTCTGCTTCTCATTCGGTGCCACAGAGAAAATGAATTCCTCAAAATGTACAGTAAATGTCTCCTGATGTCTTCAATGTAGAAATGGCAATAAAATGAGTCATCGGTGGCCGAGGAAGAAGACGGCAAGCCTTAAAAGATGAAGAATTCTACCAGGTAGAAAAGCTACTGACAAGCTACTGAAAGGTGTGATTTATTATTTATTTCTAAGCATTTCACAGCAAAATGTTAAAGTTGTACAAGAGAGAATGCTTCACAAATGACTTTATCTCGCTTTGAACTGCTGATGTGGGTAGCCATGATCAGCATGATTTCAAGCCATAATGGGGTTATAATTATCACTTCACTAAAGAGCGGAATCCACTGATTAATGCTTATTCTCTTTTGAGATGGTAAAATGGAAAATCTCTTTACTTGGTTCTAATTTTTATTTATTTATTCAAATGTAACATTTAAAAAAAAAAGCAGCCAACAGCTGACTGTCAGGAAAGAAGATTGTATACTGACTGTCTACCTCCTCCACACATCGACTGGTGGTTTAGTCGGCTGTTTTAATGAGGGCAACAGAGGCTTTGGGAAACATTGTTGAGTTTTCTTTTTCTTTTTTACCTCTAAAATGTATCGAAAAATATTCTAGTTATCCAGACAACTTTGTATTTATCACTTATTTGTGGAGTTTGGTGTGGATTTATTTTCCGGTTTGTCAACAGAATAAGGTACAAACAATAACAGGGAAGCTACGAAGGAGACAAATTAGCGAAAACATATAAATATAAATAACAAGTAACTCTCTCAAATGACCTGAGAATTTATTATATAAGTCACTTAAAAACAGATTTCTGTGAATTGGCACCACTTTAGATAATTGTTAATTAACTATTAACAACTGCCTGTTCATGTTACATTAAATGGGTCCAGGAAAATTATGCATCCCGCTGAGCGCTTACAAAGAATGCATTGTTGCTTCCTGATTTATCTCCATTTCATTTGTGTGCTTCCTCTAAAAATAAAAAAAGAAGAGCATATTACAGCATCATCGTATCAACGTGTCAGGTAGCTGCTGTGTTTGAACAATGAATCCATTATGAGATTCTCACATTAGCTATAAAAAGACATTAAGATTCACAGGCAATTGTCATATTATAAGATAATTGGCTGGATAACTCATTTTACTGTGCTGCATCATTCATTAATAACACGGGCAGCTCAAACAGGCATTATTATAGAAAGAGGGACAGAGTAGCAACATAAATGACAAATAATACTAACAAATAAAAGTATATTGTGGCTTGCTGTGGTTCCATCCCTAATGTTGAAATCCACAATGACACCATGACTGCTGTATATGTGATATGTTTGTGACTTAGACGCTGGTCTCTGGGAGGAGATACTTCAAGTACCCGTGTACCTGTTGACTAAATGTGCCGGTCTGGACTTCTTATGATCTCACATGTTGAAATGTTGTAAATATTCCTTGTTTAATGGGCTCCAAACCCGCTCAACAGTGGAGCAGGGTAATGCATGAATGTTTTATCACAAACCAGGGCTCCTTGTCATGGATATACGCTATGAGGTGACAGAAGGGAGCACTAAGGTGTGATTGTTTGGTTTGAGTGGGAGAGAGAGACACACACACACAGAGGGCCCCATTGGCATTACTTCCCTCTAATCCTCTTTGTGCTACACCTGGCTGGCATACTAATGATGAAGAAATGACCTAGATTTCTCTCTTACCGCATTCATACTCGCAGCACAGAATGTAATGAATGAGTTGGTGGAATTTGATTTTGCGTGACAGCTCCTTTTTTTCTCTCTCTCTCTCTCTCTCTCTCTCTCTCTCTCTCCGTGTTAGCGGTGAATCTGAGAACGAGGCCAAGCGTTGGATTTGAACGACAAATTCTAAAACTACAATCGACACTTTGGTCTCAGTTGTTTGAGCTTCTTCAGAAGCTTCATGATGAATACGATCTGTGCAAAAAAAGCCCTGATGATGCGTGCATTGCTTTCAAAAGTATCAGAACAAACATGTTTTTACATTTACCAATACTGGCAGCAGAGCTATTTTTACTGATGACACGTCACCTGTTCAGATGGGAAGAAGACCACCGACAAGACAAATTCCAGTAGCCGCAGATGGGTTCAAAAGGTTAAGGTGGACTAGTGGACTAGTTGAAGGTTTTGGTGGGCCCCGTCAGAGTAAACACAGCAGAATGTTGTTTAAAATGGCAGCAGCTGCAGCTATGCGACATTAAACGCTCCGTCTGAACTGCACATCTCCGGAGAGATCTAATTTTCAGATCTGTCTAACCGTATTTGGAGGAAACAGCTGCAGAGGAGTGTGTGTCTGTCTGCGGTGTGTGTGTGTGTGTGTGTGTCTGCTTTGTGTGTGTGTGTGTGTGTGTGTGTGTGTGTGTGTGTGTGAGGGACTCCAACTTTTAAGTCGTGACACTTTAACTTTAGAAAACATTATTTTGTATTCGTGGGCAGATATTGGTATGTGCAGTATGGACTACTGTCTAAGGAATACTCCCATTTAACCAAACCTAGAAAACACATTTTCCCATTTCTTCCATCTCCCCCTCAAATGTCATCCCCGTGCTCGATTTATCTCGCTTCATTTCCCCGTCTTGTTTCACCTCCTCCCCTCGCTTTCCTTACTCATCTATAAACATGGAGGGACTGTTGTTCCCCCAGAAGGAAACTCGATAGGGTGCAGGGCAGCAGAGAGAGATGCCGCTCCACACCTGGTTGGGGAGGAGGAAGCTCGGGCACGGAGGGCAGGCAGAACTGATCCTGTGGGATGCAGGAGGCAAAACCCCCTTAATCCCCGTAACATTTTAGCTCGGGGCCCCATCGCCGAAAAGCCTGTGAGCTGGCCGGGAAGAGCAGGGCTGGAGGAGGCTGAGGAGGGATGCTGAAGGAGAGACAGAGGGACAAGTGGATGTTGGATTAGCCAACGGACGTTTTAACAAGCTGGTGGATCGGATGACTTTCTTATTAAAGGTTTTCCCCTCTCTCTCTTACTTCACATCTCCTCTGTTACAAAATGCAAACAGCAGGCTGAGACGATGCTCTCTGCATACTGAGTCCCTAGTGAGCCCCCTCCTCCTCAGACGTACCATAAATTCAGTGCCCCACTTTGACACCTGTCATAGCCAGCTGGGCAACCACTCCTCCCTGTGGGGCTTGGTCTCTGCAATGCCCCTGGAGGGAAGCAGCTCCCCTCTATCAGTCCCCACCTTGAACACCGTCTCTGCCTCCCTATCCACCGCATACTGTTTCCTCCTGGACGCACTCGAGCGTGGACATCCCTTGGAGGATGCTACCCTAGCAGGTGCCAAATGTTTCTGCAGACATGAAACAGAGAGGAGGCAGAGAGGGAAAAAAGACCAGTGTACCTGAACGTGCTGGATAATTTAAAACATTCTCTGAGACGATGTCTCTATACTCACCGATAAACGAATCCATATGCAGCGTCTGAAACTTTCTATGTAGCTTGAATGCGAGTTAAAAAGTGTGCGGGTCCCTCGGCATGCATCGGATGCTCGCCTGGCCTTTGATGAAACAGAAATAACAGGAGGAGCAAGACAGACAGAATGACAGGTACACTGGCTGAGTAGAAAATGCCTTTTGAAATTCTTCTGAAATTGTCTTCAGCCTGACAAAAACAAGTCAGATCAAACATAAAGAAGAATGGAATCAGGACCTCAAAAGGCCTACGATAATGTCCTGCCGCCAAGAGAGAGAGAGAAGAAACAAACACAACAAAATAAAATGTGATTACACACTTTGGATGACTTTCAAACACAAGTGTGTGTGTGTGTGCGTGTGATGAAATCCCTTCAGTTTTCTCTGCAACAAACCCAAACAAGGTGAAGTCTTGAAGTTTTGTTCTTTCAGCGTAAATGATGTTTTTTTTTTTAGCTGAGGTGAGTCGCTACTCATTTCAACACGACCCAGATGAATACCTAAGCATTTAACTTACACACGGTGCTCTGAAGATTACATTATTAATCCACGGAGACGGAGGATTACGGTTCGTGGTTGGATTTATTCAGAAGGCACAGCTGGGACAAGATCACTGAGGTCATACTCTTACAGGCCAGGTCCCGTGCCCTCTTATATAGATATCACAACGGCATCAATAGCTTAACGTAGCCGCAGACGGATGATTGGAATTGTATTAAACTGGGGATAAACCACATGTTTGATGCATATCAGCCGAAAGTGAATGATGCATTACATTCACATATTCTGTTTGTTGTTTTTTTCCCTTTTTTCATGCATTTTATGAGGCATCTGCCCGACGAGACATCGTCTCACTCTCAGGACTGTGTGGGTGTTTACAGGCTGGGCATGACTGACATCTCCCTCCGTCTCTGGTTAAATGTGATGTCACCTGTCTACAAATCACTTAGTAGCCGTACACACTATTCTATATACTTATATCTATACTAGTAGTAATAGTAACAGAGCAAACTGTGTTTATTAACAGAAAACGATACATATTATTCAAACTGCAACTTCAGAATTAAGTATTTTGAGCATTTTGGTCGTTTTTTTACTTAAAAATGTTCAATAAGTTTTGTTTCTGTTCTGCATTACACTGTGGGAGTAGTATAAATCAACAGCACAATATGCATGCTTACTGATTTTAGTGACTTTATTTCAATATACTTTATTTTGTTCACTTTGTTCCATTAGGGCACATTACGATCTCAGAAACTGCTTATTAGTATGCTGTTCACTGGTACTCTCAAATTGGCAAATGTTTAATACATTAGTTCCACCTGTGCTTTTCTGTTTTTTTTGCATCTTACTTGATGTTCTTACACAGAAATAGAAATAACACCCAGGAACAAGGGCCACAAAGCTACACTAATAGTAGTGTTGAAGTAGTACTAGTATCTGTTTCTAACATTTTTATGGATATGATGTAAATAGTATTTTGTTGATGGTGAGATGACATATAAAGGCATATAAACGTGTCATTTATATACTTGTATTTTATGTTATACCAACTTTGCTCCAGTGAGAAGCTTAATGAAGACTAAAGTCCTAATGTGGCCGTTGCTCTTTTATCTTTGACCAGAGGGCGGCAGTCAAGCGCGTGTCCTGAGTGCGTCTGCAGGATGTCACTACACACAAACACACACACGCACACACACACACACACACACACACACACACACACACACACACACACACACACACACACACACTCTCTGTGTATTATGTGCAATCCCTTATTTACTAGGTGTGCAACGAAAGCCAATTTAAGGATTGTTATTTCAGTCAAATTAATATGATACATAATTAGAATAATTTGTTCACCGTCTCTTTAAATATCAGCATTTTTTTTCCAGAATGAGAAGACTGGCAATCCCTTCAGTTTTACAAGATGCATCTATTGAAGTTTAACTCAAGCAAATAACAATATCAAACGCATTATCACCTCCAGTTGGGGAATGTAACGATGTGTTGAGATGAGAGCTCCTTCAATGAATGATACAGTTATTCCTGGAAGGCAATTATGTTAAATTGATTTGACACAAAACCAGTATTTCTGCGCGTAGATGTATTATATAGATATAATAGTTAATTCCTTGACTTCTCCATTGCCTGAAAAAATCGACTAATCATTGTTTATCAAATTAGCATGAATTCAGGGGGGGAAAGGGCACAATAGAAGAGCTGAACACGATCCAGGCTTCGCGTGCAGCGATTGGCTGGCGGACCCCAACTAGTACCAAGCGGCGGTGAGAGCGAACGTCCCCGCCCCGCCCCCTCTGAGCCCCATCGCGGGGCTGTGATTGGCTGCCGGAGCCGTCCCTCCCCCGCGCGCCCAGGTTAGGTTGCTCTGCACCGTTAAGATGCTCAATTGATGGGCGTACTGAGCTCGTGCAGCGAAAGGAGATACCCTTTACGCGTTTCATTGTAGCGAGAAAAACAAAAAAAACCAAGCCATGTCCGTCCCCGGTCGCATCGCCGCGTGCTGCTGGCTTCTCCGCGAGACCCTTCCTCGAGCTCAGACGCTTTTCCTCGCGGCGCGCGGCGACAAGCGGGTCGGACGATGCTATTGCGGCGTTTTAAAGGGAAAAAAGCTCATGACAGAATAACAACACAAGGCAGTGCATCGCCGCTTGCGCCACACGCACGCGCACGCACCAGTTTCTGTTAGTTATTTGCTGGTGAGCTTTCTTGCACGCGCGGATCCCGGACAACGCGGGGGCACTTTTGGGGCGAAACGCACCTGCCGGTGAGGTTAAAGCGGAACAACCGGAGCACATGGATCTCAGCTCCCCGGTACCGTGAGTCGGGACACATCCGAGTATTTTTTTTCTTCTTCTTGTGGAGCCTCTCTTGTTTTGTTTGGCCGCCATGGAGCGTTTTATACCCACTGATCCTCGCGGGGCTTCAAACCAGCCCGAGTGTGGGGGAGACAGCTGATCGCCCCTCCTCTCCTGGACTACTAAAAAAAAAACGCGCTCCATCTGAATCCTGCTGCCGTGGATCGGAAGAGTCTCAGTTCCAGCCGTGGTTTAACAATAGATGGAGCGCAGAGGATCTGTGACATTTTGATCCCTTGCCACCATTCAGGTTACTTTCCCACCGGTTCCAGCCGAAGTCCGATTTCTCTGAAGGCCTTTTAATTTCACTCGCAGTCACCTGGATGGATAAAAGCGCTCGTCTGCTCTGCAGGAAAGCTGTGTTTCTCTAAGGAAGTGTTGCAGCTCGGGATGCTCTTCTCCCCTCGCTCCTCTCTGAACTTTGCGCCTCCGTGGCCGGGGATGATCCCCCCCGAGTAGCCGATGAAATAATCAGCGTCGTGGTGTCAGCGAAGGCTTGAGCTTCAGGGGATTTGTGTTAGATTAACGCCGGACTGCTATTTTGTTGCCTCGGTCACACTCCGGACTTTAGCTGCTTTTTGATCTGCAGCCTTTTTCCCTGCTGCCCCCCCTCACCCCTCTCTCCAAAGAGCCGCCTGGAAACTCCAGCAGGGGAAGCCTGTTTACAAGCCACGCTATTCATAGGGGGAGAAATGAGGAGGTGGTGGGGGAGACCGGGTTGCATTCATGAGCAATGACTGCCGCAGAGGTGTTTGGACCGAGATCTGAGGATACGACGGGTTTGGCGTCGCTGTCCCCTCGCGGATCCGCGGGAACGAGACGCGCTCTGAGGCTGTAGTTATAGTTACCCCCCCTCCTCCTGCTCCCGTTTACTCGGCAGGCTGTCTGCGATGCCGTCGCTGTGAACCGGGAGAGGAAAAACATTTTTTTAGCAAGAGCCGCGGACACCTAAAAAAAAAAAAAAAAGAAGGCAAAACATAGCTTTTTTTCTTCCTTCCACCCCCCGGACCCCGTTTTGACTGAACTACCGGGCGGCCACCGGAGGATGTTCGAGCCAGGATGCTGCGCTTCCCCGTGAAGAAGATCCGGAAGCAGTTCAAGCTCCTGCTGCTGCTGGTGCTGCTCACCTCCGCCGTGTGGTTCACCTACCTGCACATCAACCAGGGCAAGAGCATCAAACTCCACTTCAACTACGGGAAAGGTAGGCTCTCCTGGGGGGGGGGGGGGGGCACTGTCTGTCCACCTCATGCATTGACGTTAGACATCCATGCGTTGGGAAACATTTAACATCTGTATGCATACTGTACACACACCTCGGGAGGTGAAACATCACTATAAAGTCACCACTCTGCATAGTGAGCTCCTGCATGAATATTATAAGAATAATATTATACAGCATGATAAAACCACCATAAATAGAAGTGTCAGACACCAAAACTGGTCAGTACAAACTCTCTTTTTTCTCCTCCTTCTAAATATTATTGGGTGCATGGATTTATGACCAATGCTGCCCCCCCCCCACCTCCCTTGGGCAGTGTGATGGGAAGGACTAACACAGAGAGAGGCGGCGCGCGTGTCATAAATTAACAATGGTTTCCTTCTCAGCAAAGAGCCCTGTGGTGTCGGGGGCCAGGTCCAAAAGGCCGGACCCCCGCCTTCAACATTAATAATCAAAGGGGCTGTTCATAAAGGTGGCTCCGGAGGTCAGCGCCGTGCCAATCATGACTTGGAAATATATCAGGGGGCTGAAGGAGGAGGAGGGGAGGGGTGGCATTGCTCCACCTGCTGCTGTGGTGCTTTTCCTTATTACCGATGCTTGATTGTGTTCAGCTAACTGTGCACAGCGTGAACGGCCGGGGTTGTAGCGGAGAGTGTTGTGGAGGGAGAACGGCTACTAATGAAAGGAAAACTGGTGGAAGGTGCTCGGCGATGTCATCACCTACCACAGATTCAACATGGGATGCCGGTGTACTCTATCTCCGGCAGCTGTCCGTGTAAAGTGACACCCAATGATTATGATGTCCTTGAAGGGTGTATGTCGCACACACACACACACACACACACACACACACACACACACACACACACACACACACACTGACACACTGACACAGGGATCATTTCATTGTCTCTGATCTCAGCCGTGGGGGTTTTCCCAGCAACAGACTGGATTTAGTTTCCTGATGATCATTTTGGTCACTGCAAGCTAAAGTGAGTTTGTGTTAAAAACTTAACTAAAATCGTAACAAAACACTATTTAACTCTGGATTATGCGAACCGATCCATGAAAAACAAATCTCCATCATTAAGCCTCATGTGGGATTTAGTGCAGAGCTGAATTTGTATCTCTCACGTACACAGACACTAAAGTTGATGTAATTAACGTTCACTCTCGGTCTCGGTGGGTTTATTGCGCCGTGCGTTCTCCAGCCTTTGTGATTGTGAACATGAACGTTTCCAGAGAAATCACAGAGCCCGTCGCACGCCGATGTGTTTTCAATATCGCCGCGTTTTCAGGTTCCACGTCTACGACTCGTCTAGGAAGGAAGGAAGGAAGCGGTTATGCTGTACTTTGCCGTTCGGCGTGTCTAATTGACTCTCTTCCATTAAGCAGGCATCTGAGCAGGGTCAACTCACTTAACCTCTTATGAATAACATGTCCCCTCTCACACCAAGGGTTTCTAAGTGAGATGTAGCCATTACTGGAAATGGGGCTCTCTGAAGTGTGTAAATATTCATATGAGGCTGACAGTTATTCTTTCCATGCAAAAAAAAAAAAAGTCTTCATTGATTCTTAGCAGCGAGGTGGAGCAGGTAGGAATAATGTAATATCAGTTTTTGGCCTGAGTGCTCCCTCATTTGCATATGAAATGACAATTTGTCAAATTTCCACTCCTTTTGTTCCCTCTTCAGGGAGAAATTGGTTTCATCTCAGCCAAAATCCTCCCCGACGCACACGAATCAGCTGCCAGCGCTCCAACCACTAGATAATAAGTCTCACTGGCGTGTGGCCAGCAGACTTATGGGAAACGTAAACATTTTTGGCATGAAGTGCCCCGTTGAGGCGGCGTCTATCTAATTGTGGATAATTATTTTCACAAGCGTGTCCGTGTCGAGCTGATTGTTTCGGACGAAGCCCGTCAAGTGTCTGGAACTCGAGCACCGCTCACCTCGGCGTGCTCGTGTGTCGGCCGGCCGGGTCGACATAATGAGGGAGCGGAGGCCCGGAGTCTTTGAGAAGAGCTCTTTCATGGTTGCCTACACGGTCTTCGCGGCACACAAACGCGGTTTTGGAACGCATTGTGTAACGCCACGCTTTGTGTGCGTCCTGGAGGCCGAAAGTACGCGGCGAATACATTTTCTACTCGCTGAAGCATTCGCCGCGGCTTTGAAACGTGCTTTGTCCACGTCGACTGCCTTTATCTTCTTTTATTGGGATTTTTTTTGGTGCACTGCTTCACCATCACCAGCTGCAACTGCTCTTTGCATGTGTGCATGCTGGTGACACAAATATAATGGGAATCCAGTCATGGAAAGTGTGTGGTTGGACTCCGGGCAGTGAAAGGAAAGCAGGTGCTGATTACCTCCAGCTTCAAATAGGAATGCTTTTCTTTTTTACCTGGCTAGTGACATTTACTCGGTTTAAAGGGCCGGAATGCCATTAATAACCTTAACCTATGCATCCAGTGGATATAATGGAAACCTTATGTTTAACACCAGCCTCCCCGTACTCCTACGCGGTCGTTAATATCACACTGTGGTCGGTAGGCGGGGGAATCCATCACGCCGAGGTGTCGTCGGGTCATTTTGATTAGGGATCGTCATCAGTCAGAGCGCCGAGCCGGCCGCAGACGTCTGGAAATGGACCATCATTTTCTGTCACTAAATAATTCAGTACAGGATGGAGCTGTGTGATGGACTGGTGATTGAATAGTGATGGCCAGCGCACTCACCTTTCTTCTTTGTGTGTGTGATTTTATATAAAGTAGAGAGCGAGAGAGAGAGAGAGGAGTGAAGGATCCAATATCGGGGAGATAATGGCACACATTAATAGTCCGATGTGAGGGATTTTTATTTCTAAACTCCAGAAGTTGAAGTTCTTACAGAACCCCGTGAAACAAGCTGTGGGTCGCGGAACATGCAGACTACCGTTTGTCGCCAGCATATGCATCTCTTATTTATGAATGGAGCAGTCAAATCAATATAACAGCACAATGAGCAATACCGAAGGGACTTTTGTAAACAGCGTGGGTATTTCTCGGCCCATTTATTTATCTCGTCTTAAAAAGCCGACGTAGCCGTTGTAGCTGTGATGATGGGGGGGAGGGGGGGAAGGTATAATTAAATAGTTTGCAGAATGCACACTGGCCAGACTATCCTTATTTAATCAGAATTTCAATGAGGAAGTGTGTTGGCAGGCGGTGCTGCGGTGCATATTAGATGAGTGCCACATTTATGCGGCCACCCAGTTGTACAACAGCCCCCCTGTTCTCCCAGCATCAACAGGTCCGAGGAGGAGGAGGAGGAGGAGGAGGAGGAGGCTGGCTGCTGCATACAGGCCTCTATTGATCAGCTACGATTACACATGTGGAGGCGCACACATATGCGTAAACATGTTGCCTATGAATTTGTAAAATGGCGTACACACTTCGTATTGTCCTCGCCCTGAAGGGATGAGGAGGAAGTCGGGAAGGGAGGGGGGGGGGGAGTCTCGGGGGGTGCCCTCCACAGATTGGCTGCGTGGTTGCCCATGGAGACGACATATGGGAGCGTAACGTGTTGGGCTGGTGGGATGTTTCAGAGCTTATTTGATCAAGGCGGATGAATTCGCAGGTTTGGAGGGAGGTTGCATGCGTGGAATAATCCACAGAGAGGCTGAACGTTGTGTTGTACTGATACCTCCTCGAGAGAAACACACACATGGCTTGTTGTTGCATCTTAACAGCAACACCTTCAGGCTGCCTCGCTGTCACGGCAGCCGTGCCCTCCGATGTCACCTACCCTAATTTTAGCTCCTGCGGTTCTCACCATCGGTCACCTCGACAGATCCGCTCCTCCGTCGTCGGTGCGTACGAGGTGGCTTTGATACGTACACGGCTCCTTTTCACGTCATCATTTATTCATGCAACAATGAATATTGTCAATTACCTTTTTGGGATGTTGTGAATAATGCAGCTGCTCGGTGCCCGCTTGCCCCGTCGGTGAATCGGAGCGGTTTGTTTATGGAAGGTCAGAACAAAAAAAGATTCAGCAAAAAAAAAGAAGCTATTTCAGAGTCATGTTGTACATCTTAGGTGTGCTTGTGACAGTTTCATTTAGCAGCCTTTTTATAGGAACGGCAAACCCAGCGTGGGTGCAGTCTGCAAGTCTGCATCAACAAAGTGGTCTGGGCATTTTCAACCGAGGGGACATGTGTGAACCCAGCTGGGTGGTGCGGCTTTTAAAGATTGCTTCCATTTAGGAATGCTGGGCCCTTCATGTCGCCGTGGAAGAAGCTCTGTTAATCAGATGAAAACGGGGAGGAAAAGAAGCTTTTCGTCCAGAGACATCCTGAAAGTGGTGAAATTACCAAATTGCAGCTCCGCTAATGTGGTGATTTATATTCTTTTGCGGCGATACTGTTTAGCTGGCTTAACAGTAATATTTCTGATCCTGAAACCTGTACGTTTCAGTCATAAATTGAAAAGTGGAATCTTACACAATAGCTCCGCTTGTCCTTGAGAAATGATTAGATGTAATAACGCAGATAAAGGGACGCTGGTGTATGGGAATCGGTCGTGTCACGTGAAGAGACCCGACTCTTTGACGTGGGGCTTCATTTAAAGGGTCCTGTTATAAAAGCATGCGAGTCGGCCCGTTGTTAGCTTGTGTCTGGGGAGCTGGGATGTTGACTGTCACAAGCTCAACCATGAACCGGCCCCACAGCTTAACTGACCAGCCCAGTAAATCTCTCTCTGGGTAATTCCACAGCGAGGATGACTGATGTCCCCATAACAAACGCACACTGCATCCTCTGTGTGACCTGTCTGCTGCTGGAGGTGGAGACAACATGCATGTGCTTATATTTCATACTTGACGGCGTCAGATCGTTCTCAAGTTGCTTTTTGGTGCATCCAACATTCACATATGTGGGAATGAGAGATGAATGGAGGCCGGGTCGGAAGGGGGAGCAGAAACGTCCGGAGTTGGTTAACCTCCGGGTTAATGAAATGTGTGTCGGCCTGCCCAACGAGCCACCATCAAGGTACCAGCTCGGCCCCATGCAGATGAGAGCTCTGGCCCGCTGCCACCGCTTTGCCGCAGGAGATTTGTGTCCGCGTGTGAGTGTTGGAAAGATTTAGCGTAAATGAGAGAGGGGGGGGGGGGGGGGGGACGTGTTTGTGCGATGTGGCTTGTTTTCTTTCCCCGAGTGGGTTATTGCGTGTGTCTGCGAGCTCGCACCTCCTCCATCTCGCTGTCGTCTGCACTTTAGCCCCAGTGTTTAGCCGAGCAGAAGAGCGAGCGGCTGAATGATGGCACTGTCTGCCCGCTGGCACACTTGCTGTGAAGGGGTGGGGGGCATTTGGGGAGGAGGAGGTGGAGGAGGAGGGGGGACGGGGCCGAAGAAGGACACCCTTCTCACGCAACAGGTGGGACCTGCAGCAGGATGCATCAGGGAGAGGATGTGGCTGTGACTTATAACACGTTCCTAACAAGTGCGCACTCTGTCTCTACCTAGATTCTCACTGTAAAGGGTGGCGCCACCTTATTCAGCAGCGGCATCAATTTATCAAATAAATCAAATAAATCCTCTGTAGATTTTAAACCCCACACAATTTGGACTATTTACTCAGATGGGAGACACGGAGGAGGAGGAGGAGGAGGAGGAGTGTGAGTCGGAAGGCGAGTGAGTCGGTGTTAAAGAAACGAGAAACCATCAAGGAAGCGAGAAAGAATGGAGGGCGACAGATGTCAGGTGGGAGTATGGACTGCAGACGACGGTGATCCCTGTCATGATGGGATTTGTCGGTTTGCCCCCCCCCCCCTCCCCTGCAGAAGGATTTGCTTTCATAGGGTTCCTATGCAGCGCCGGGCTGTATCAGCTATGGTGTTGCCTTACTGTAAGCGATCCGGACGTTGCAGGATTTCAATCAATCATCAAAGAGTGTCTGTGAGTGTGTGTGTGTGTGTGTGTGTGTGTGTGTGTTGGCTCCCTGCTGCTTTCTGTGGCGGTGGTTAATGGAAAAGGTCACCTCTCCTTGAGGCTGTGCCGGCCGGCCACAAAGACGGAGAAAGGGATCAGAGGAAGTGGGACGGATGAACCTCGGAGACCGGGAGAGACAGGGATGGCCGCGGGTGTAATCAGCTTTTGTTGAAGAAAAAAAAAGTCATAAAAATGGATGTGATATAAGAGGGGTGAATTGACCGTGGCATGCACGTCCCAGTGTGCATCACTCTCCGTCGTTTTCCCCCTCGTGTTCCCTTTCACCCTTGTTTTCTTTTGAAAAATCTCCGTCGCGCACATTCCGACTTCTCAATGCTCGCTTATGAATATTTACACGTGTATCCGAGCACCGGGATCCGGAGGTGGGATAGGAATTCATCTCCATTTCTAAAAAGCTCGGTGACTCTTTCTTGGCGTTGACATTTAACAGCGTTGACCAACGTATCTGCTGTTTGGATAAAACCATATCCGGTGCTTTTTGGTGGCTACATATCCAAAGAGGAAGTGTGTGATGGAGGTAGTGATAACACTCTGACAGCAGCCTCATTCTGCTCAGTGGAGCTGAATCTTGACTTCTTTTATCTGGTACTATTATAGCTTTAAATCCCATACATTCCATCTCACCTATCATCCAAGTTATCTTTTCCCTCCGACTGTCTCTATTTCTTTTTAATCTTATTCTGCTGCGTGACGCGTAGGAGTATCGGAGGGGGCGAGAGAGGAGCGCAAAAGAAGAGAGAGGGAGGGAGAGAGAGAGGAGGACGAGGGCTGCACTTTGTCATTCTTTTGTTTGGCGTCTCAAAGGCCTGCTCGCCGGTTTGATTACCATGCGAGCCGCTTTTGTGAGGGAGCGCCGCATAGCTCGCTGTCAAACACACGCTGCCCTGTTTTCTGTTGCGGCCGGTCGTAAAGGAAGGATATTCACGGGGAAGAGGAAAGTTTCACGTTTACGCTGGAGCCGTGTTTGTGTTTGTACAACTGTGCACACTTGCTGTGAGAGGAGCCCAGCCAGAGAGCACTCAACATCTCTATAATTCACCCTTATTTACCCTCCTTTAGCATCCGCTGCATCATATTTACGTTCTCGTTTATTCCTCTGCAATAACAGCGATACCGATGATGTTTTCATCAGTGAAAGTGCCAGCATTTTGTGTTGCACGATCATTTTTCGAAGCTTGTTTTTTTCTTTTCTTTGACTGACAATCTCCCCCTTTTTATGTTGAAGAAGTTGGTTTTTATTTGTGGCAATTACTGTGGGGGGAAATGATGCAGGCAAAGAGAAGGTTATAAAGCAAGCCGTCACAAAACAGCAGTCACAGAATGTTTCCAAGTAAACAGAAAAAACAAGTGGCTGCTGGTTCAAGGATTATATGTTTTTGGCATATTCTACACAATTCATTTTCTTTGACATACCATAAATCATAAAAAATTATTTCGGTCTATTTTTCTCAATTCTGCATGATATGAAAAGTTAATAAACTCAGAACATGCTTGAAATAGGAATCCATCATCGCCTGCTTTTTATTTTTTGGTGACAGTTTATTATTGATGACATTATTGCTGTGCTCCATTGACTGCTGCGTCAGGATGTCACCTTCATGTGTTTCCCTGTGACGATAATTAAAGTGTGATGCAGCGCTGCTATGGATCATGCATCTTAACACATCTCACTGCACGCTGACTCTGCTGGATGAGGAAACCAATGGATTCTTAAATGACTACAGCTGCACTATGCTTTAGGTTCCTTGTGGCGCTTTAAGGTACTACAACAATATCAGTCTTCATTTTGATCTGGCCCCTCTAGATTTCCTCCCCCTTTGGCAGGATGACCTGGAAAGGCCAATTCTCTCCCCCTCTGCTTCAATCGCTACCAATTACCCGTCTGGGTTTAGGCCAGCTCATATCTTTTCCATCAAATCACCAATAATCTCTTTGCCTCTGTTGGCTTTGTCTCACTGACACCATATCAGGCAGTTTCTAGCGTGATGAAAGCTGCTTCCAAGGGCACCGCTGTAGCTTCCTCTCTCCTGGACCAAAAAGTGATGCCAAACTATGGCTCAGTGAACGGTTCCCATTCTGACCCTCTACACAGCAGAATCTGCTCCCCATAGTTGCAGATGTTGGTTTTCAGCCTTACAAAGCAGCAAATAAATGTGATAATAACGTAAATGGAACTATAATGATACTTCTGCCTTCTAAGTATCAAGGGGACGGGGTAGAAAAGCTAAGTGCTCTTACCTGTAGCTGTTGTTGACGGCCGGAGTTGTGGATTCGCTTCTAAGTGCTTCGTTTCCACGACGGCACGGAGAGGACGTTCCTTAAAAGCTCGTCTGACAGAGACGGCATTGTAAGTCTAATGTCACCGCACTTTCCTCCACCACCTCCTCCGCCCTCTTACCTCCCGTTTTCCCTCCCGCCCGGCAGCTCGTCTTTGTTTCCTTCTCGCTGCTCAGCCTCCGTCTCCCTTCCCGTAAAAATGACACATCCATCCCGCCTCCTGTGGTTTTTTTGCGCATCAATTTTAACATCTACAAAATGAGATGTGGGACAAAAGTGTTCTTTTCATCTGGCTGCGTTTGACATGGGGATTTACCTTCCTCGGCAAAGCAAGACGATTCAACTCTATTATCTCTGTCAAACACGCTGCTGCTGCTGGAAACGAGGGGTATTTACAACACGGGGAGGCCTGGTGCATTAACCTGCTGGATAGAATTATTCCAGCACTTTTTCTCATCTGATCGTGTTTCGGAATTAAGAATCTCGTCAAAGTTTGTGTCAGATATTGCTTTAATTTTGTCGACGTGGTAAGAAAACAAACTATTTTGAAAGCTGTGTATGACTTTAAAGCAATATTTAGTTTGAATGGTGCAAAAACAGAAAGTCATAAGATATTCCAGGTCTGGCTTTAGTCCAGGGGGCATTTCAAAAACTGAGAAAAAGGATCATAATTTAGATTGTGGATCCTTATCGCAATATCACGTTTGATTCTGACATATTATTTTTGGCCAGATATCCCACCCCTGATACTGTGCGTGTTTGTCTGTGGGAGGATTTGGCTCGTTGCTCGTGCTGACCTGAAGTTCACGTCTTATTGTGTCGTGCATGAAAAATCATGCATTCGGCTACGTGCCATAAAAAGTGTTGTTCCTTTGCTCCCTTTAAAAAAAAAAAACAAATCAAGTAAATTGGATGTGCTGCATGGATGCAGAGACAAGACACAATAAAGATGTCTGAATCACAAAAAACCCGCATTATATGGTATTAAAAAGGACTACAGCACCTCCCCCGCCCCCCAACAAAATGATGACTGTGATGTTTCGGAGCGTCGACTTGATCTGCTGGGTCAGCTGCCGGAGGTTTTCCGACATTAAATACACACTCGTCCCTCCTCATCTTAAAGCGACGGCCTGCGTCATATTTTCTTGTGATGACAGTCAGCTGAGCGCTTTGTGTCACGGAAGCACCTGACCTGCAAACCACCCGCTTTCTGCATTATTGCACATTTGTGAGGACCGGGACGGAGATAAGGAACGAGCACAGCAGTTGTGTGTGTGTGTGTGTGTGTGTGTGTGTGTGTGTGTTTATGTGTGTGTGTTTGAGAGAGGGGCAGGACGTCGGGCCTATGCTCCAAAATGTTTCTGTAACTTATTAATAACTTTGTCGACCCGTGCGTCACTAATACCTCCAGACTGTCTGTCTGAAAGAACACCATCGCTCTCGTGAAGGCGTAATTTGTTTACTGTTTCGCCGTGCAAAATGTTTGCCGATGTCAAAACATTAGTTCCGTCAAAAAAAAAAGTTAGTTCTGCATCACATTTTGCCCCCCGGGTCACGAGCAGCACACACTTTGAGAAAATGCTGCCGTAGATGAACACACGACGTTACCATGGTCTCCTCATCACATATAGGGAGTCGCACATTGAACCACATGTTAAATACGGCATACTGCTTGTCTTTTCCCTTTTTTTATGATATATTTACTGGCCTGCGGAGCGTGGCCTACAGCTTTTTTCTCCCTCCGATCACACTGGAATGAAACATTCCACATTCGCCGCCGCTCCTCTCTCGAAATGAACTTTTTTCCATTTTTTTCTGCGCTAACCGTTCCCCGCTGTCTCTATCTCTAAAAACCTCTCCGTTGTTTTCAATTAGACGTAATCGAGTCTAATCGCCGAGACGACGAAGCGCGGCCCGTTAAACTCTCTTATTTTTCATGATTTAAGTGCCAAATTAATCAGCCATTACATCGACTGTTAATTCTGCTTGCCAAGTTAACGCTCGTTATTATAGCAGCTTGTCACCAAATGCACCCTTCAGGCTTTTCTTCTCCTTGTTAAAGGTGCAGCTGACGGCGTGCTCTTCATTCGCTCCACAATGTCAACATCTCTTACAAAATCCGTATCCGACAGCTGCAGTAAAAGCGTCTTCATAAAATTGATTTCCCAGCATGCCGTTGAGATTCTATCGCGTTTGAAATGTTTTGCAGTTCTGCAGCTCCGTGGAACTGTGCGCGTTCTTGTGTTTGCCCACCTGAGGGTGAATCAAGGAGGAAAAAGATTACTTTTTGGTTCCGACCCAGCCACTTAAAAAAAAAAAGAGAAGAAGAAGCTGGAGTTGGTGATGGAGAAAGTGATGATGTGGTTTTGGCTTTTTCTGCAAACAAGGTCGAAGCATCGTGATAACACACAGGAGACCTTCTCCTCCACGTCTCACTCTCTCCTGTTTTTTTGCTTAGAAATTGTAGGAAAGCTGATTATATTGCCAATTCCTACTAATCTGCTTTCAGCCCACGCATTTGTAGGACGGAGTGCACACACACACACACACACACACACACGCACACACAGGGGAGTAATTTGTTTTTCTTTGAGTGCCCTTAATGCTCGCTGCTGCTCTGAATAGAAAAATCATCCAATCAACAAAAAAACCAACAAATAAAGGCCTTCAGCCGGAGTTCAGTCGGTACAAACGGAGTCAGGCTGAAGTTTATAGAGGTCAGTGTCCTCTGTGCTTTGCTGCTCTTCGGTCTTATTTTGTGATACGTGGCGCGTTATGATGATAAAACAGTGTGATGAACGAGTTCATCTATTTGACCTCCTGTATTATTCTCTGCCAATTGCGTTATTTAAATCGCTGCTCGTAGCTAACAGGATCTTTTTCACTGACGCAAACCTGATGATTGCAGCAACACGTTGTAATTGGGATGAAACGATGCGTTTATTTGTGAAACAGATTCGGGGTAATGATCCACTTTCTCTCATTAGTATGGTGAGAGAGGAACGTCTTGTGATGAGAATATTTGACGAAATATCTGTTTCCAGACATATCGGCGTTGTTTCTAAGCCCTCTTACCCTGACGTCTTCACTAACTAGATCTGTTACGAACACTAACACGTTTAGAACCTCCAGTCGACGTTAAGGATTCGCCTAAAAGCAAGAATGTTGATGAATGGAGGCGTTCTAAGGTTCAAAGGTTAGGGCGCTGTATTTTGAAGATTGTGAGGAATAAATAGCGCTGTTAAGCACATGGATGTCTCGACCAATCATATTACAGGTGAACGTGATGTTTTAGTGATTTTGCAATAGTGACATCACAGGTTTTTCTAACGATGACACAACCGTGCTGCAGTACGTTTAACCCGCCTCCAGCTACTTCTATCACAAATGTTTATCACACACTTTGTGTTCACGGTTCAGGATTTGGGTTTTTCTGCCCGACATCAGAGCTCCCTCAGTGTGTGTGCTGTCTCCTCACTGCAGGACGGAAATAACCTGGGAACAGCGTGTGGCATTATGCTACTACTCTAATTACTGCTTCGCGAGATCAGTGCCGGTCGGGGGGCGTGGCCATTCTTAAAAAAAAAAACAAAAAAAACAAACAAACGTGTGGCTATTCGGATATTTCTTACAGAAGTGAATGAAGTCAATGAGTCGTAGCTAGAAGAGGCCCTGAAGCCCCGCCCTGCTGTGACGCTTGTTTATCAAGACTTCCTTCCATCAACAGGCAGCGCTCTCTCTCTCTCTCTCTCTCTCTCTCTCTCTCTCTCTCTCTCTCTCTCTCTCTCTCTCTCTCTCTCTCTCTCTCTCACCAGCCCGTTACCACCACCAGCATCTATCTTGCTTTCTGAGCTACAGTGAGAATGTGTGTTTGTGTGTGTAATAGCACCTGTGTCCTGCTGCAGGCTGCTGTCCCCCTGTCATGCCTGCTGGCACACACACACACACACACACACACACACACACACACACACACCCTCTGCTCATTCACATGCTACCAGGGATTCCCATTTTGCTGCCGAGGTTCTTTTCCTTCCGGGGTTGTGGGAATCGCCACCTGTGGCGTTGACTCACACACACACACGCAAAACGTGCAAACGCACACATTTCGTTGGGCTGGATTTGCCTCCCTATTTAAGCTGAAGGGATTCCGACTCTGGAAGGATTCAGATTTACCCTCCGAGTTTCCAGCTGCGAGGAAAATAGGTGGCGATGCTGCGGAGGAGACATGACAAATAGAGGCGGGAGAATATCATCAGACTCCAGCTGTCACAAGAGATTCATTTCAAGAAAAAAAAAAAAGGCTTAATGTGGACTGTGCATATTTTGAGAACTCACAGACCTGTTAAACCACATCCCACAGAGGTTTTTATTGCTTCTCGCAGAGAATACAAATGTTCCGGCGCCACGGAGGGGCGTTTTTATATCACGTTAATGTTGTCAGACACCGGCAGTGGGATGTGCGAACATCAGTGCAGGAAACCCTGAAACCTGCTGAACACACAGGAAAAGATGCATCGGATACAGGAGTGGAGTGCCATATAGATGAGGCCCGTGTGCGTGTGTGTGGGTGTGTGTGTGTGTGTGTGTGTGTGTGTGTGTGTGTGTGCAGGTGTTTTCGTGTGCTCAAACCATTATATGAAGGACGGTGAAACTACCTGCAGCCTGGATCCACTTTCCGCTGCAACATATTTTCCTGTCAGCGGGTTTGACTCGCACGGCTACATGTGAGTCAGCTGAGTTTGACACCGCATCCCTGTGGACACACACACACACACACACACACACACACACACACACACACACACACCCACACGGAGCAGTGGAACATGAATGAAGTGGACATTAGATTAAAAGTCGAGCTAAAGATGGAGTGGCCGCGTGTTGTTTGTACTCGGCTGAGCATCTCCAGGTCTGTGGCATCGCAGGCTCGTCCTGCCAGCTCTTACTTTAGAGAAATATCCAGGTCAGAGTGTCCCTGCTGAGATTCAAAAGTCCTGCCCCTGATCCAAAAATGTCCAATACGAGTGGTTAGCTGCATCGGCCGAAATCTGGTCGAGCATCGGCATTGAGAAATGATGGGAAAGGGTTGATAGGTAGAAGGATGCTACATGATTCAACCTCTGAAAAGTCGCCTTATTGATTTTACCTTTTTGTAAATACAGTGTTGTAGATGTTTACCTCTGGTCCGATGCCCCCTGTTGCTCTCTGTTTGAGGAATATTATCTCTCTGGCTCGGAGCTACGCAGCCAAACCAGAATACAGAGCAGGGAGTCCATCACCCCGGGGTGAAATGTTCACTTAGTCCGACCTCAACCTTGTGGACTTTACTCAATTAAAAGAAACACGTCAGTTTCTGATCTCTGGGGTCGGTGTTTTGTGTACTTTTCCCGACAGCCTGCCTCACACCATGATACTTCAGGTGATTTCCCCCCCGTGGGGATTTTCTACGCTGTAATAGCATCAGTGTGTAGTTTGAGGAGTTGACGAACACACAGTAAGTGTGAGAATGAACGAGGGAGGAGAGCAGGCCAGCGTTAGAGACGGGGCTAAACTTTTTTCCACTTGAGGTGTTTTATAGTTGATTAAGACCTGGACCCGGACCAGGACCTGGACCAGGACCCTCCTGTAGCCAATTAACAATCAGAGTAGGAGCCTGTTTAACCTGCAACTCTCCCTGGGAAGCTGTAGTCGTCTCCGCCCATCCCACACCGTTGCCCCGACAACAAAGGCTTTTTGGAGTGACGGCAGGCCTCCGTGTAATATTTCACCTCTAGACAATGTGAAGCAATAATCGGGATGCAAACCTTAGTTGTCTGACAGTCTGTCCCGGACCAAAGGGAAAATGTCACTTATCCTTTCTGCTTCTCCCCACAGAGACCCTTTAAATAAAACCCTAAATATCCGAGTGAAACTAATGACAGGAGGGCTTTTTGTTTTTCTTCCTCCAGATGATAAAAGTGACGACAGAAAAATAATCTTGCATTATGGACCGCAGAGACCGGCCGTCTGTGGCTTTTGTGACATCTTCTCCTCTTCGATGATGGATTTTTTTCCTGTAAGATTTTCCTGTCATGCTGTTTTGTTTAGCCGGTTATCTGTGATGGGAACGTTAAATACGCGTTCAAACAAACCCACAGGTGCAAGATAAATCCACAGAAGCTGTTTGTGTTTGTCTTTCAAACTCCGTACGTTAAACTCCCCAAATGTGCAGCTTAAAGAAAAAGAAAAAAAATGCCCCACACTATAAGCTGCCAAAAGAAAAATTCAAGTTCAAACTAGTTGTGTGAACATGCCCCTTCCCCTCCCCGTCTCTCTGGCCCTCTGGTGCTTTTTCTCTGCTCCTCGGCTCCCAGCATCCCCTGCGGTGTTTCCTCTTTAAATGCCTCTGATGCACTAATTGAGAGTTAGGCTGATTGGGGTGTCACAGGGCTTCGGGGGCCATACAAACACATCGAGCCTCGCAGCGCCACGCGGAAGCTGTACCCACCCACATGGTCGCTACGGTAACTAACGGTTAAGACATCAGCGCGTGTTTGTAGCCCACTCAGGAACCAAAAGTAATTATAGCGCCGCGTGTGTGCATGTTGGTTCTGGGGTTAAAAGACATGTTTTTTTCCCATGATTATAATTTCTCTTTGCATGCTCCGTCTACACACGCGTTCTCTGTAAAGGTGCATTAGTAACAATGCAGGCGGCGGAGTGAAGAGGGGAATTCTCTCGTCACGCTTTGCTGCCTCTTTTTTTTTTTTACTACCAATTAACCGGCGTGGCAGAGTGTTCACAGAACGAGACAATTCACCCCGGTGTCGGCGCGCTCGTGTATTCTTCACAAATATTCACGAGTGAGTTCATTTCTCAAAAAGCGTGCGGTTGTATGCGATGAGTTTTTTCGGATACCGCTGGATTCTTGAAAAGACGGCAAACCCCGACGGCCCTCCATCAATATAAACACACATTTCTTTTTAACACTTTGCTAGGCAACTGTTGCTAAGGACCTGTTCTTTGTTTGTGCCAAACCTTTGTTTCTTCATAGCTCCGTAAAGCGCCCACTCATTATTTTTTTTACCACCGTGCCAATTCACTAGCTGTACTATTACTTTTCTTCTTCTCCAAAATAATATATTCTCCTCTCGCCATATTCTCAGGAGTATCTGACAGACAATATAGGGCTCAGTGAATTGCAGACCTCATAATCCAATTTCATAATTCACAATTCCCCTTTCCTACCCGCGTGCCAAGCCGAGAGCAGCGTAAGCACAGAGGGATATGTGCACTGGTGTGTGGACTGTCAGCGAGTATGAGCAGAAGGGTTAGAGGTTTTATACAGCAGGCTGCTCTGAATATAGAATAAAACTGCAGGATCAAAAACATTACTTTTTTTTTTTTTCAGGTGACGTTCGATTCTCTGCACTCCTTTAGAAGTCTGAAGTTTTCTTCCTGGATGTAAAGGGCGTTTCAAAACCCCCTTAGACTCTCTTAATTCCACATTGATTCTTCGTGAGTGAATCGACATCCTCTTTTTATTTCTCCAAATAAGATAAACTGCGTGTGAGCGCGTAAGCTCTCTCCCCCCGAAACCCACCAGGTCCTCGCTAAAGCGTCCGCGGCTCCTTGGCTCTGAACTCAAATGTCTTGGCATCCATTCATGGGTACACAAGCGTGATATTGAATCGCACAAAGGGAGAGAGAGACTTCCTCCCGCTGGGTTTGCCCTCCGTGGCCCAGCGCCCCCCCCCCCCCCCCCCCTCACATTGGGTGGCAGAGAGACTCATCAGAGCCAGAAGAGGGAGACTGGTGATGATGTAAGCCAGGCCCACGGGCAGCACGCCGATTATTCTCAGATAAGACGTTTTCGGGAACGATCGTTAGCGGAGGCATCGTGCCCACGGGGACGGACGTCACCGTTTGACATGGAGGCTCCGTACACAGTGTGAGGAACAAAAATATCTGTGTGCATGGGAGCTCCCTATAATGAAGCAAACAACTGTTAAATACCCCATGAAATGGCACTCATAGCCGAGAGGGGGGGGGGCTGGTACTCACTGAGCTCCGGCCATAAATGCCTGACAGACTTTAAAATCTGTTTTTTTTTTTTAAATGTCGACTCCATCAGAGAGGCAATTCTCCACTCCATAAAAAACTTGAGATAACTTTAGCACACAATTTAGGATTCTCCTTCCCCTCCTGCATATGCTTGGACTTTAATGGTTTGTAAGAGCGTTTATAACAGGAAGCACAACTAAAGTAATGCTGGGCACACCAGCACATCGTTATATACACATACATATTCCAACGATCACACGTCAGGATGTTCCCTTTCTAATGACTGAATCCACCCCATCGTGATTACATCAGGCGCTATCCGTCGACCTCTAGTCATAACTTTGCCGCGGGCTTCTAATAATGCATGAATTCAAAGGTCACGGTGACTTGAAAGTCAAAAAGGCGTTTTTTTTCCCTCCCGTGTGAAATGAATAGCGTTCATGCGGAAGGAGCTGTTTGATAATCACGCCGCATCGTAGGCAAAACACCCGCCAGTCAATACTCCTGCCGTGAGCGCTGTCACAGTATGCGTTTATTAGCACGCTGGCTCATTGACTGGGACGCGGCGGGGGGGTAACCGGGGTGACAAATTGACCAGCTGATGTTTAATGTGGAGCCTGATGTAGGTTAATGATCCTGTGGGAACAAAAGGCTACGATGGCATAGCTTGTTTTTTTTATAATCCTTGTAGGTTTTTTTTTAGATCATATATTTCTGAACACGCATACAAATATGGGAAGCTTTTACCGCATAAATTGCTTTGCTGGACCACCGTCAAGCATTGCATCATAGTCTGTGATGTAATGCAGGGTAGATGTGATGAGGTAAAGTCTGTAAAATTCTTGCACCGCCGGAGCAGCTTTTTTTTTTAACACACATGATGAGAAGGCTGCGATCCTGCCGCTGCTTTGCCGGTTTGTCAACTTGATTAGTAACACCCATCATGAGAGGAAGGAGCTAACTGTCCTTGTGTCACATTCTACGTGCCGGGGTGTTTTTTTTTTTTCTTTCTTTCATGCCGTCGGGGGAATCAATGGGGACTTGTTTCTTCACGCGGGCGCCCCTCCTTTCTCCGTTTCCTGCGGAGGCGGTGTGCAAAATCGATGGCTTTGAACTCACACGAACAGCAATTCAGATGGGAGCCGGGCGTTTAATGAAATCCAGCCCACCAGAGACGCACCCGGCCCGTTCGCCTGATGAAGAAAAATGTGTGATCTTTAAGAGGCAGATTTCCCAGATACATTTTTTTCTTGAGCATATACCCAGCATGCACCCCATGAGTGCTTTTACTTCAAATATGCTGAGCTGCTCAGATTCGCCGTATTATTACCGCCGCCCGTTGTATAGCGTTAAGCTCTCGGCAGGTGAGCGGCCGGTGCCAGCCAATTACTTAACCCTGACCCGGGATGGCAGAGAGGCAGGGACTCCGACGGGCTCAGACCTTGTGGTTGTCTGGTGAAAGGAAGGCAGCGGTGCGGTGGTCCGGCTCTAATGTGGGAACCCGGGGACTCCGAGCTGCGAGCTGCAGGGATGTTGCTATACGGTCTCTGGGACCGCTCTTAAACCCAAACTGCTGGGACCAAAACACACAGCAATGAAACACTGAAAATATAATTACCAAGGTGCTGGCTTAAGTCTAGACACGAGGCCTCGGGGGTTTGATTCCGTCTCTATTTTTCTCTCTTCTTTCAACCTTTATCACAAGCGCTGCCTCGCCAAACGTATTGTCATGAGGGCTGATAACAGCGCTTTGTACTTTCACTGAGAGGAGAGAGACGGCCCCCAGAGGCGTCTCTTCCTTTATTCACCTGCTCCGAAACCCGGCTCTCCGAGGCCACGTCCAAGCTAATGTGGATAAACACAAAGACGCCACGTATTCTGTCCACACCACCGTTTTTCGGATTGTTTTTCTGTTGTGCACAACGCGATTAAGGGAAAACATTCACGTTTCTGTTCTGCGTTTATGGTCTTTAAATTTGTGTTTCAATAGAGGTGTTCTTCGTTTATATCTCTCCCGCTTCTGTTGTCTGGCGACGCCGCAGCTATAAAGAACAATTTATACTTGTGACAATAGTTCTTACTGTCTCCTGTGTTTAGCGTTTGTCAGACTTGTTTAACCAAGCGAAAGCACTGACAGTCATGAATGTGTTTGAGAAGCACTTCAAGCTGAATGGTGTCTTTTGAATTGAAAAGAGAGAGAAAAAATAATGTCCTTGAATGGCTACTCAAAAAACTTTCTATATGGATTGTTTCATCCCCAAAAAGTTTCAAGTCTTTCATGATTTTTGGTGCAGCTGAGAGAAACATATTAAACGCTCTAATATGAGGCAATGCACACTTTTATTATGAGTTATTCAGAATACATGTTATTTCTGCCTTCGTGTGTAAACAAGCGAATACCAGCGTCTCCCGACGGCATGAAGATAATCAAATCCGACTCGAGGACGACCCTCACGTAACCGGCGCGGCGCTCGTCTTGCAAATTACTGCAGACGCTTGTGCAAACTCACGAGGCTGACCCTTGTGCGCCTCCGCATCACTTCATGGAGATTGGCTGCGCGTTTTCACGGCTGAACGGTAGGTTTGAGTGGCATCGTCAGATTTGCAGCAGGATGAGGTTTCTCTCTCTCCAAGGCTCTTTTTGTGTTTGTGAATAGAAACATGGTTTCCCCGGCGATTGTCTGTCTGCCCGCCGACCAGCCGTGTCCGACACGCCGTCTGCGTTTGGCTCATTTGAAAATAAGCACCAATATGGGATTGTTTTCTTACCTTGTAGGCTGCCAGTCTGGTCGATCTGGTAGAAGAAGTACAACGGGGGATTACTTTGTGGTCTCCTGCTGTCTAACTGTGCCTAAATGCAACAGGAGTAGTCAGTAGACCGCTTCGATTGGCCGAGAGCATCCGGCCACTTGTGTGTCTTTTCAGCTGGCTGCGAGGACACAGAGGGAATCAACAAAATCCCCACAATCACGGCTTCAATGTAATTGGCTGCCGCAGCAATAATCACGCCATAGAGCTCTCTCTGATAATAACAGTGCATCTCCTTTCCCTGATTGTCTAAGGGCCCTTTTCAGTAAGATGTCATCTTTGTCCCCCCCTGTTATTATTACAGTGAAGGAAATGTAGGAGGGAGGGGGGCAGAAACACAATAATTTCCCCCTTTTTTCGTCTGATTTTAGATTCAGCAATAAGCAGGGGCCGGCCTCCTGACATGCTGTGGGTTATAAATGAATACACAGATGTGTTTGCATCTGTCCCCGTGCACGTGATCAGCAGCCCTCTCCATCTTCTGTCAAGTTGACCTGGTTTATGGTGTCAAGCGCCGCCGTGGTCAGGGGTGGCGAGCAGGCGCTACCATTCATCCAGAGGAGTAAGCAGCTGACAGTATCGGTCCGCCATTAAGGCCCCCGTGATGGATGCTCCGCCGGGCGCTAACAGATGGGTCCGAGGCTGCTACAGGTGCAAATGGGATTTTTTGTTTGTAGAGATGGATTTCAGATACACTGCAGGAATCCATTCATCCATAGGACTTCGTAAAATGTGATCCACGTTTACATTTTTTGGGGGTTTTATTCGTGATGAACGAAACCGAAGATTTAGCTCGCAAACGTAGCCGTCTATGCATTGAAAGAATCCCGTCATACATCCACTATGTTTTTAATCCACACACTCATTTTGAAGACACTTTTTTTTGCCTCCAAAGCAACGTCCAAATTCGACTCGGATATTTAACGCGCTCTTCCCTCGTTTTCTTCGGCCCCACTGTATCATTGTGTGTTTGCACGCCCAGAGTGAGGACCCTGCAGTGCATGCGTGTGTGTGTGTTTGCTATCCGCCTCGGTCGCTTGCCCCTGTTTGCACGGATGAATACAAATTGGGCCGAATTCCTTATGGCTAGAGATGTTGTGGTGAGTAAGATTTTTACCCCTTCGCTCCCTATTTCTGTGATCTCTCTCTCTCTCTCTCTCACACTCTCTAGCTGGCTGTTGGTGTTGCTTGTGTCCCCTGACACAGCCCACAGTCATTTGGTATTGTGTTATAAGTAATATTGTACCCCCCCCCCCTGCAGAAGTGTGAGCGCTGCTGGCCTGTTGTCCTGACCGATGAGCATCACGTGCATTTTTTGCGTCATTGCTGCTTGTTTTTGTCTCCTTTGACCCCCGGTTAAGCCACGAGGAGTTCTTCTGCTGTGGGTGTCGCATCATCTTTGCATTTATGCTTCTACATTATCGCCTTCTCCATCAAACCCACTTTAATTTTTTTTGCTCTGAAGTCCTCCAGATGTGTTCGTTTTTTTTTTTCCTCCTGCAGCTGAGACGCATCAAAAAGTAGATTTTGCTTCTCTCAGCACGTCTTTTTTTACCTCCCGTGTACCATCCCGCTCTCCTCTCTCCTCAGCACCGCTCTTCGTCCCTCCTTCCACCACTCGTCCAACCCAATCTTAAACCCACACCTTTGCGCGAGGTGGACCGCTGCTTATCTCTGCGCTCCGGCATACATTCCTTCGCCGCCGCCGTCCTCTCCTCCCCTCCTCGTCTGCCGTCCTTCTCACCTCTCCCTGCTCTCCTCCCTTTCTCCTCTTCTTTCCAATTTCCTCTGCTCAAATGAGATGTTGTGTACAGAGGAGACTGTGTACATTCCTTATCACCGGCTTCTGCCTGGGTATTAGGTGGGGGAAATGGGCCTGTAATGAAACGGAGTAGTGCTGTGCAAACACACACCCGCCAGGTCTGTAGGTATTTTTGTGTTTGCGCGCGTGCACTTGCGTGCTCACGGCTCTCGAAAGGCTGATTAAGGTCACCCTCTTTCTCATCTCATTACTTTTGCCACTGTCCTCGCTTCTCTCTCCTTGTCTCGCTCCTTCAGCCTCTTCCTACTTCCTCTGTCTCTTACCATTTATCTCCGTTCATGCCTCCCACTGTCTGTCTCTCGGCTCGTCTTTCTCTCTCAGTGTTATTCTGCCCACAGCCTCGCGTCTCTCTCACTGATCCTCTTGCCGTGTATTTTCTTTTTAGTACAATTTAATTTTGCACTTATTTTTTTCGGGTGCCTGCAGAGCGCTGGAGAATACTTTATGCATGTTTAACATCTCTGTCTTCCTGTGCCCCCCTCCCACCCCCTTTTCCCACCTACACACCGCCACCCTGCCCTGTGGTCCGTGCGCTCTTTGCTCCGCTGTTCTTCATGCATAGTAGATGAGTTTAGCAACAGCAGCAGAAGCCCCGTCTGTCTGCACGCTGCTGCTTTCCACAGGGCCGTGTTTTCTGGCATGACGGTTAAGTGTCTTCTGTCTTTGCAGAACTTCTGTGTAAAAAAAAAAAAAAAAGAGAGAAAAAAAGCTCTTTCACCAAAGCAGAACAGGCTTTTGTCTAGAATTATATTGTGAGAAACTCAACTTATTTACAGTTATCCTGAATGCAACGTATAGATTTAGCACAGGTGTTTTGTTCCTGGCAATTGAGAGTCTCACAAAATGCTATGACTTTTAACCTGATGTTGAATAGCTCAAAGGAAGTGAGAAGGATGGAAAGAAAGAGGATGGAAGGTTTCTGTGAGGTTAATACAAGCTCAGGACTCTGGGGAGGTTTTGTTTTTGTTCTACAGCAGGTGTGTACACCAACGACAGGATAGTGTGATGAGCGTTGCCACGGGTTACAGATTGAAATGTGCTTCTCTGCCTCCAGCTCATGCTCAGGTCAACGCGGTTGCCCAAGGCGGCGGTTTTCAGCATTAAATCCTCCTACAGGGTGAATGACTGGTTGCCAAGGGAGACGACTGCTGGGGTCCACAGACTCTGGCAGAGTGGAGTCTTGTTCATCATATCTCCACCACAACGTTAGCCGTTATAGCACTCTCACGTTGCCTCTGGTTAAACAGAAGGAGAAAAGTACGGTTGGGTCGGCTCAGCGGGTCATGAATGGCTGCATAGTGACGTTCAGAGTTCAGATACGGGTCACAACGTAACACATTGCACATCAGTCACAGATGAATAAGCTGTGGCTCCTCTGCTCGCCTCTCCTCTGGAATAAGGTAATGTAAGGAAGCACTTCTGTTCAAGATGTCATGTCTCATGATCTATAAATAAGAAAACATGTTTACATAGGGGGAAAGCACGGGAAGTGGAAATGAAAACACCTAACCAGAGCATGAAGTCTGCTGTTAGATAACCTGGGATGGAAATTTACTGTTGCATTTGTGTTTTGAGGTAACTAAGAACGTTTAAATGGAAATCAAACAGTATGATGAAGCGTTACATAATCTTTGACCAATGTTTTTATTTTGTGTACCTTCATTTTAAACTGTGCTAACCTCCTGTTTCTGGACTGCAGCCACTTACAACACTGAACAACAATTTTTCACCAACTTCAGAGACCTCTGGAGCTCTCCAAAACTCACCTTTAGCAGTTTGATAAATAAACCCTGAAAGGATTTAGGCATTCCCCCCATTTATACCAGCCAAGAAACTACACTTATTTTTCAAAACATAAATGCTTCATTAAAAACGGAGTTTCTTAAGGTCCCTGACTTTGTAGTAGTCGCACGGCAGTGTCCTGAAGCGATGAACCACTCCATGTGGACGTGTCTGCACACCGTAGCAAACAAATGTTAATGTGATGGCATCCAGTCAAACACACAGATGACACATTCAGGGCTGCCAACTCTTATGTATTGACCAAGAGACATTTTTCACATGCTGTCATGCCTCAAGTCCATTTTCTCACAGAGGAAAAACTAATAACATCTGATAGAGGATATTAAAACCTTGCAACAATCTCAGTTACTGCTGACTTGGTAAAAACTGAAGAAAAAAAAAAAAAAAAAAGCAAACAACTGTCCTTGCATGTAGAACAGCAAGTGCCATCTCAGGAATCCATTGCATCAAATAGAAATTGTCAATAGAAAAATCATCATAAACCTCCAAACAGGATTCAGTGAGTTGGCATCCAGACAAATTTGACTAAAAAAGGCAACTTGGCTGACCAACAATTTTCTACAGATGCTCATTTAGAAGGATGCAAAATTGTAAGATTGTTTTTTAACTGAGTTAGGTGATTATTCAGCATCATTTAGGCTGTGATGTCTGGAGGTTGGCAAAGAAGCTGATCGACCATACTTACCCTTCTATGGTTATTGGCTTGGCTTTTCACCTTTTTAAATGCTTTAAAAGTGTGAATTTAGCTGCTGAAACTTTATAAATAAAATTCCTGCAGGTTGAAGTGTGACGACCCCTACCCCTGCTGTAGATATCACAGAAGGTCGACTCGTGAAATGCACTGATCTCACTCCAAAATAAATTGGCAGCCCTGCACATGCAACACAAGAAATGTAATACAATCACATACATTTTTGATCAGTCACGGGATTGGTTTCTTCCCCAAGTTGCAGGATGAAATCGGTTTGCAGGAGTCCACATGCATCAATACTGGAGGAGCTGCAGGCTGCAGCCCGAGGGTGTATTACTGAAGGGGTTAGTCGAGGTTGAATCCCCTTTTCATACACCTGGAAATGTGAAATGCTTTGCAGGAGTTGTCTGGTACTAGCTAAAGTTAGAATACATCCCTCAATCCGGGTGTTTAGCATTCTGGCTTGCTAGCTCGTGGTGAACTATGCTAGCACAATTCACCACGAGCTAGCATTCTGGCTTGCTAGCTCGTGGTGAATTGTGCTAGCATAGTGTCCTATTTAAAGGAGCGAGATACAAGATTGGGAGCATTGTGGTTGCCTCTCAACAGCTCTCAACATGGCCGGCAGCTAACGGTGCTAACAGTGCTAGCAGTACAACTAACAGCAAACGTACTGACAGGTGATGCTATCGACTGTAACTACAGTTAGCCACTGGACCGGCTATGTCGGGAGAAGCTCTGATAACAACACACACAGAGGGAGGGTAATCATTAATGAAGTATATCTGCACAAAAACATGGAAATATCTATATATGTTTACTACAAAGTGGAAGAATACTTAGCTATAAAAACGTATGTGTAATGAGAATAATAAGAATAATCATGACAATGTAATAATTATAGGTCAAATAGCAAAATATTGCATCATTATTTTTGTTTTTTTTCTGGGAAAGACCCTGTGGAATTATGACTTGCATGACACCCCATTGTGTCGGTTGGCATCTAGCCAATTTATTCTGTGTTGCTTGTTTCTCGTTAAGGATGTTGCCAAGCAGGGAGACGCAGAGGCCTGAGATATTCTGACACCGCGCTCGTACTCATTGTGATCCGGCTCTGCGAATCAGTGGAAAAAGGCATCGATTGAGGCCCTGCCCGGGTGCTCAAACACTGAGCAAGCTGGACATCTGTTCAATTAAGCACATTAAAATGATTTTGTTGCACCCTCCACTCACCCTCGTAACACCACCTCCCTGGACGATCCCTTCGAAAACGGAAGCGGAGCTGTCAGATAGCTTTCCCAATTACTCGCATACCAACAAGCGGCGTTGGTTTTTATTTATTTCCTTCTAGCTTTTTTTTTTTGCCTCGACAGTCTCATCTCGTTTGATGTCTTTGATGTTTATAAATACACCGTTTTTTGGGGTTATTTTTTTGTTTTACATCAGAAAACAGATCAGCACGCTAGATGTATCCTAGGGTTTTTAGTGTGTGCGGAAAAAGAGTTTAAATAACAAGTAAGCAACAAACAGCATCCAAAATAGATACAGATGATACACACCTGCATTCGCAACCTCCAAGTGTGATTAAAACCACAATGATTGCATTTTTCTTTTAATGATACACTTGTTTGTTTCTTACTAGCAGAGTTCTGCTGATGAAGACCATGAAATGCAGATGCGGACCTATCAGTGTGTCTGTGTAAACAGTCCACTTACAATCAGACATTTTCCTATTTTAACTTTCTCTTACTTCACCCACCTAAACATTGCCGACGATTGCCACCTTTGCATAAGTAACGGCCAGATAACACCATATAAGGCTACATATCCTGCCCCGTGTGGCTGGAAATGTAATTTGCATCAAAGAGTAAAATCTCGCCACAGCAATGTGATCGATGACCGGAACATCAACAGTGACATTATTAGCCTTTATGAGTACATTTATAATAATATTAGCCTATAATTCCAGTTGCAGAGATAACTGCATAATAATATTTGCCTTGCAGTGTCAAACAAGTTAATGCCACATAATTATGAACTCCAAATCACTACAAAGTAATGAAATATACGATCCAATTAGAGTGAAAACCTTCTGGATCACTCCTAACGAGAGGTGTAGCGATTAATTTGATGCATCGATGAATCGATTGTCAGTCAGTCCGATTCAACTAAATCGATCTGCTAAAATAAATAAATAGAATGAATCGTTTTGGCTTCACCAATAATCGATATAAATGCGTTTAATCGTATGAATCGTGATTCTTACTTATGATTAATGTTTTAATACGTTTCAGACACTCGCTCCCCTGCCAGCATGTAGTCTTTTGAATAATGTTTAACATAACTGAGCATTACATTTTTGTATTCAGCATAAAATATTATGCAGGACTACTTTTTTATAGAATAAATATGTTAAAAAAATAATTCTGTTGTCTGTTTATTTTTTCACCTTTCAGAAAAATACAAATAGTCTCACTCGCATTATTGCATGTTTATTTCATGAATATAGAATTTTGGTTACAAGTTACAGAATCGAATCGTTCCAAAAAAAAAAATGTCCTTGAATCGAATCGCCGTGAAGCCAAAGATTCGCACCCCTAGTCCTAACCAAGTCTGAACCACTTGCAAATTGTGTTTGCACCTGTTATCTGCATCCGTTCCCTTTCATTTCCCAACCATCGCCGGAGATGTCGATCAGCGGCTCCTCTCGCTGCCCTCGTATTCGCAGCGTGGCCAGCCTCCGCTGTCGCTGGAGGATACGAAAAAGGAACACCCATGAATAATTTACCGCAAGCTGGAATATGCAAACGGGTAAACAGACACAAGGAGGGGAAAAAAAGCAAACAATTGTAGCAGCTAGCATGAATTAATTGCTTGATGGAGTCCTGTGTTCTCCCTTTATTGGAGCTCTGTGTTCTTCATGACTGGATGGGGGTCAGCGGGCCGTGGGGGTTTTCAGCAGCAGGGTAAATGAGTGATGACTTGGGAGCAGACATTACATTTTTCATTCATGTGTTTTCTCAGGGATTATGTAATCCTGTTTGCTTAGCTGAATACTGGTGCGCACCTCAAAAAGTCGGTAATTGCTAAGTATTGCTATAATTGGACTGTTCATTAGAGAGACGCTGAGGAGGCAAGTTTCCCAAAAAAAGTACTTGTGTAATGAGTTTCCTGTGTGATATTATTCTATTGAAGCACTTTGAAATATCCACGCTGTAAAGAATCCCGTCATTGAACTAATCCATTGAATCCGCGTGTCGCCGCCGTCCCATGCGGCAGGTTGACAGCGGCGAGCGCTTCTCATCACCCGTAACCGGCAGATGATGTGTTGAAGTATCTGTCAGAGTGGAGGAGGCGGGAGGAGGAGGGGTGGGACGTGACGGAGTGGGCCCCATTTGAGGTTGTCACCAGGTCCCAGGAGTGACGACTCGGGACCCAAGACGAATGGAGGCCCAGCTGGCTCCTTGGCCGGCTCGTATGAGTTGCCCGATCATAAATAGCCGGGGCTCCGGCGCAGGGTGAAGGTGGTTTGTCATCAGGCCTGGCCCCCAGCCGGGGCAGCGACTCCCTGACGAGAAGGGAATTTATCACCGTACAGTGATAAGACAAGGCTATTATTTTGTCCTGTCCTCCTGCTCCTTTGCCCACCTCCCTTTTTCCTCTCCTTGTCTGGAACACACTTCCTTTTGTGAGCCTCCTCCTTTCCCTCTTCCTGTCTTCTTTTATCTTGTGTTCTCATGCTCAACCCCATCACCACCACCACTATCACTACTTTTTTTTTCATTCCTCACATCTTTTATCTCTCTTTCTCTCGGCACACGGGCGATGCTATCGGGAAAGTAATGACTCCTTGGCACGGCGATAATCGGATACCAGGTAGAGGATAATTACAACACTGGGGTTCGACACAGAAACAATATTCAGGTATTAATCGCAGCTCCAGAGAGCGATCAGGAGGGGAAAAAAGGGGAGAGAAAAGGAAGAAGTGATGGTCGGTGAGAGAAGAAAGGAAATCGTGTTTGGAGGGAGAGCGAGATGGTAAACAGAAAAAGGTTATTTAGGGGTCAGCCTTGTCTCAAGTGTTTTGTGGTTTTCTGAAATACAATTTGTCTCCGTCTTTTAGTGAGGCGTAGCTAAACTCTCCGTTTTCCTCCTCCTCTCCCCGCTTCCCTTTTTTTTTCTTCCTTTTTCTCCCCGACACCTCTGTGTCTCCTCTTCTTGTTGCTCCCGCAAGAAATGTTGCTTTGCTCTGTCATTTCAATTTTATTTCTGGCTCACGGAGCTCGGAGCCACGAGATTCGAAAGCCCGGGCCTCTCAAGTTTATCGAGTGTACGTTTTTTATATATTTTGGGATGCAGGCCTCCCGACGCAGCGGCTTCGGCTGTCAGCGGCGAGGAAGATGGATGAATTATCATAGCGAGGTCTCCTCCAGCGCTCTCACCTCATTTAGATGCTCCGCTCGACTCCGGCTAATATCGTGACGGCGCGTTAGCCCGGCACCAAGGCCCTTTTTGTTTCTTTGTTTACAAATGTATGCTAATGAGCGGAGGGAGCTCAGGAAGTGTGCAACCCCGGCATGCCGTCTCTAATTCCTTCCCCGGTGACACATCAGCTGTGACAGTTGTGGCTTTGCAGCGGCTCAGAGTAGCCTCCTTATCTCCTCGGCTGTGATTGGACGAGCTGCCTCTGGGTGTCGCCGGCAACTGTGGGGGCTGCTGAGGATGAGTGTGTGACTTTCTCAAAGGGGCATAATTAACATCGTGGAGACTGAGAACTGTTTAGCCTTTATGTGACAACATGCACATACAAGGCATCGTGCTTTTGGGAGGCGCATGCAGCGGTGAAGCCCATCAACGCTGGTCTCTCATCCGTACGACTCTGCAGCGTCGTTCTCTGCCTCTGTTTGTTCATATCTCGTGCCCGTCGATCGTGATTGAAATGTTTCCCTTTTCGCTCTGTCGTCTCCATGGTAACCCAGAGTAGGAGACAAAGCCGGACCTTACAGGCCTCCAGACAGCCAGTGGAGTTCACAGAGGCCTCGGGCGTCAAGCAGCAAGAGGAGATGGGGTTTTTTGGGGGGAGGGGGGGGGGGGGGGCAGACAGCCATTTAGAGTGGAGCAGGGAGAGGAGGCTGGCAGGTTTCAGAGGGATCACACTGTTCTGTTCTGCAGCCTTTGGACAAATTCCAAACTAGACGGGAGATTGACAGAAATCTATCATCTTTTTCTCTTTGTTCCTCGTTGCCAATCAAACAAGACGTGGTGATTTTCTTTACAAATACTCCATCATGCACATTGATTGCTGTATTCGAGCCTCTAGGCGTTCGCCTCCTACTGTTTAGCTGCCATCAGTCAGTGTGAAAAAGGCCTCAAGAGCGGATAATGTGTGTGTTTAAGTTTCAAGTACAGAGCAAGAGGGATATGAACCTCAACGGAGACCAGATGGTCTGGAGTAGGGAGCACTTCCTGGCTTTCACAGCCTTTTTGATTGTGGACTTGTACTCTATATCGACCCTTCACATTTCCACCGTGGTAAGTAGGGGTTAATAGGCATGAATGGAGGGTCGCAGATATCACATTTGTAGACGTTCTCCTGTAGATGCTGTCAATAATTTAATTGTGAATGCAGCAGGCAACACCCCCGATGTTTGTGAACTCATCTCAACGATGCAAATGTTTAATTGATTCTATTCATTAGATCTGGTTAAAAAAAACAATACCCACTAAGAATCAGTGTGTGTGTGTGTGTGTGTGTGTGTGTGTGTGTGTGTGTGTGTGTGTGTGTGTGTGTGTGTGTGTGTGTGTGTGTGTGTGTGTGTGTGTGTGTGTGTGTGTGTGTGTGTGTGTGTGTGTGTGTGTGTAGCCTGACTGCATTACAGTCCTTTTTCTCTCCGGCTGTCCGTTAATCTTCGAGTGCAGTGGGCCTTCGGAGCTTTGTGTTTCTCCATCCGAAGCATTTTTTTTTTATTTTGTTTTTTTGTTATTTGAATTTTACTAAGTGCTTTAGTGAAGAGCTTAGAGGAGAGGGTTGGAAAAGAGGGAGAGTGGGACCTATTTGCCCCTGACCGATATTCCGGCGCATTAAGCATCTCTGCCGTCCCTCGTTCTCTCTGCCCTACACACCCACAGGCCTACAAGCACACTTTCTCTCCTACTACACCCTCCCTCTCTCCTCCGTCTTCCCTCTCCATCACAGTCCCTTCGCCTCTGTTTATCTCGTCTCCGAAGCCTTGTTACGCCATTTCGTTTTAATGCACTCTCTCCCTTTCCTCGGAAAGGCCGTGTTGTCAGAGCCCGACTAAAGGCCAGGAAGTGCACTACTCAGAGCCGGGTCCATTTATCAGTTTCACAGCCGCCCTCCACTCTGCTTCATTACTGACCGGCTAATGGCACAGATCATTGCAGTTTATTTGCTATAATTAGGCAGCTCCATTTGGCCGGAGAGTGCTACACGCTCAACCTCCCCCCCTCCCCCTCCCACCATGCCACCCTGCGTACACGCACGTGTTCCCCCCCCCCCCACGCCAAAACGGTGTCATTAAGGAACTACACTGTCGCCTTGTGCCAACCTTCTCTTATAATGGCACGACTGATTGCAGAGCGTCAGCTTGTAAAGAGCGGCGGCGTATTGAAAATGGATTGCGGAGCGTTTTTTGGGGGTCGAGAGCGAGCGAGAGACTAAGTCGACGGCTGACTGAGTAACGAGTGATTGAATGAGTGAACACGTGAGCAGAACGGCGGTGGTTCCCACTCTAATCTTCGCTTCTCTCTCAGACTCGCATCCCACTCGACTTTCTCTTCCAGTCTTGACTTCCAGTTTAATCTCCCCCCCCCCCTCCCTGTACCTTCTTGCATTCTCAAGCCTTTGCACACTTAATCTCCCGTTCTCTCTCACTCTCTCCCACTCTTGTGTTCCGAAAAGCCTCTTGTTTCGTCGCCCCATGCAATTTTAATCTCCCCCCCCTCGACGTAGGGAGAGGAGGCGACCGGTGTATTTAACGTTGGCTGCTCAAGTGGAGTACGGCCGACGTCAGAGAGAGAGACTACTCGTTGAGTCAATGAGATCAACCCCGTCAATAATTTACAGGATGCCGTTGCCGTGCACTCTCCCTGTAACTCTTTTGTCTTCTCATTCTTTCAACATGTCTGAGTGCTTATTTTCACTTCCTATCCATCCTTTCCAATTTAGCGACGCACACCGCCGACTCCTCCGAAGCAGCTAACCAGCGCGACGAGGTCAAGAGGTGCGTTCGCTTGTAAAAACCCGCGTGCTAGCGCATGAGCTCAGCAACTTTGATTGAAGTTAGGTGAAGTCGTCGGAGGCCGTTGTTCCGGCCTCCGGGATTTTAGCGTGATGAAGAAAAAGGGGTGGGGAAAAATGTGCAGTCGGCTGCACTTTAGCAGGAGAAACCGTCTTGGCAGCGAGGAAGGTCGGGAGCAGATGGCAGGACAACCGAGCATCGGCTCGTGAAGTGCACGTGTGAATTCAGGTCATCGAACCATCGAAGCGGCGACGGCGGGAGACCGTGCCGGGTCACACGATAAAGACGGTAAAAGAGAACGCCGCAGCGGCGATGAATCTTGATTTGTTTTTTATGTGACGTGCTGGCAGCAGGGTGAGAATCTTCTCGCACAAATGAGGCCCCGTGATACCAGATGATGAGCTTCATTGATGTTGAACTTATGTTTTGCTGACCAGTAATCCCTTTTCAGATCTCCAGCAATGAGAGTGTTACATCCACCGTCTTTATAATCTCACAATGACCTCAGTGTGCTCCACTAGTCTGTGATTCAATCCAATAAAACTTCTCTGGGATGAGACTGAAGGAAAGGTTGATATGAAACCTTGGCTCACATAAATCTGCTGCCAGTGCAAGGTGCTGTTGGGTTGGATCAAAATAAATATGGAGAGTTTCCAGCGCCTCTACTACTCTATTACTACTGTTTCTCTGTCACATATCGGATCACTTCCTTATGTGACAGCAGCACAGAAAACAATGTAGTTCTGAAATTATTATTCCATTTCAACAGAAATGAAAAAAAATCAGTAAATCAAGATTTTATGTCTCAAGCTTAAAAAATCTTCTGCTTTTTTCTGTTTTGAATATGAATGTTTTGGGGATGTCGGTTGGATTTTCCGAATATATTTACATTTTAAATAATGAAAACTTATAGCTATGAGGTAGCTTCAGAATTATACCGTAGAAAAATAAACTTTGAATGTAAACCAAGAGAACGAATCCATTTCTGACCTTCTTTGGAACATTTCTATATCTGAAACCATGAAGGTTGTATTTTTTTCCTGCTGTGTTCGGGGACTTATCCTCCATTAACATCCAGCATTAAGTGTGCTCAACTGTGCCTTTTCAAAAGGAGACTAAGTAGGAACCACTCCACAGAAAACGCTGCAAATAAATTGCGATAATGAAACAGATCCTTATTATCTAACGTGTCCTGACTGGACTTTCTCAGGTTCATGCTTAACTTATCCTACTAAACCACCTCAGTTCTATTTACGTCCGCGATATTATTCAACGTTCTCCTCTTTTCTCTTCTAACTGCCCTTCCTCGCCCGCTCTCGTAGCTGCTGCTGCTGCGCCGGCTTCTTTGATTCTGCCATTAGCATTCTGCTGCATCACCATTCTGTCACTATCACTTGACGTACAGTGGAGCTCTGCAACCCGTTGCTTGTTGTCAGTCTTGTTCGGAGATAAAAGCAGACACGGAGATGCTGCACACTAAATCGGCCTTTTCTCTCCCTCTCTCTGTCGTTCTCTCTATCCCCCAACACACACACACACACACACACACACACACACATATACATATACATGCACAAATGCACCGAAAGTTTAGCTCGGCACTCTGAGAACTCTGACAGCCGCAGAGGTGGAAGCTATAGAGTTTAGAATATCATTAGTTTTTAAAGGGCAGCCAGACAAGGTGAACTTATTAGTCATTTCTCAAAAGTAGAGGAAGCTGGAATCCGTGTCTCTATCTCCAGATTACACCCACATCAACCTTTGATAAAACCCGTTTTTTTTTTGTAAAACACTCCTAAAAACTCTGGTCTCTATCTCTTCCCTCTGAAGGTTATAGAAGTTGCTCTCCGCCACCTTTATCTGCACAGTAAATAGTGCTGTAGTTTTCTTAATGGGGGCATGAACAGATTAGGCAGAACAGAAGAGTGGAAGCTTCCTAAACGATTAGTATTCCCGCCTGTTCTCCTGCGGCCGGCGGAGCTGTTAGTCGATTGGCTCCCATTAACCTGCCAGTCTGCTCTTCATTACTTCATTAGAGCCGGCGTGGAGGCTTGAGGAAGTGTCGTCGCAGTCCGGCGACCCGGGACCGTCTCTCCCGACTCGCCACGGTGTCCGAGTTACCTCGCCAACGCTGTATTGTAGTCTCTCTCTCACTCGCTCTCTCTCTGTGTGTGTGTGTGTGTGTGTGTGTGTGTGTGTGTGTGTGTGTGTGTGTGTGTGTGTGTGTGTGTGTGTGTGTGTGTGTGTGTGTGTGTGTGTGTGTAAATGATAGCAATGCATTCAGGGTCCCAACGTAGGGTAAGGGACCTCACCTCGCGGGTTGAATGGCTGACTCACCACTGCTGCCATTTGATTGGTTCATCAAACCTCTACTTCCTGCTAGCAGGGGGGGCATTATTCATGACTCATTCAAATTTGCACCACTACGTCTTTCCACACACACACACACACACACACACACACACACACACACACACACACACACACACAAACTACGAGTGCTTTGCCGTTCTCATTATCTTGCCCTTTTGGGATTGTTCAAGAATTTATTAGAAGAATATATTAGCAGTGAATGTTCTTTCTCCCCCCCCCCCCCCCCCCCTTCAAACATTTATCCCCATAAAGAGACTCCGCAAATGGAGCTCTAATGATTTAAATGTAACTATAACGATATAAATAGCAGCGGAAAGTTATTTCCACGTTACACTCAACTTGATGAGGCCGTTTTCCTCTGGCTCTGCGTGCCGAGATGCATTTTTTATTTTTTTTTGTACTCTTAGTGCTTAATAAGAAGTTCACTCAAACATTATATTCCTCCGACTTCAAAAGACAACGCTCGGGGGAGCCGAGGAAGAGGAGGAACCGTTTGAAAGCCGATTCTTTGTTGAAAGTTTGCTTCCCGAATGTTGTCGCTCTGCGTCGTCTGGATGTTTCCAGGTGATTTTGTTTCCGTCAGACTCTCAACGCTATTAATCTCTGATCTATTTATTGAGGGTATAAACTGGCCATCAGTTTAACCATCTATTGAATATTGCTCATTCCTGGTGATCATTTGGGTAAATGGGGTGAGTCACCTGGCTCCCCGGAGCTTCGCCTGCTCATAATATAGATAAAATGGTTACGGGGTAGATGTGCTGACTCATGCGCTGACTCATGCCGTGTTTACTGAGAGGAAGAAAAACAAAAAAACAACAAAAATGAAGCGAAAGTAAACAAAGTCGGTGTCATATCCTTTCATTTAATATCCCTGTTGTATTCAGACACGCTGGAGGATGTGATGTTAACAGAAATGTCACTACGAGGGCGTCCTGAACTCTCAGACATACCTTCCTGTGAAACACACGCCGTCACTGACCCGTCCGTCCACCAACGAGGGTTTAGTTACACCGCGAGATCAAAACGGGGAAGTTGAAGCGTCCTGGTATTTTTGGCTCAACAATGGCAGGAAAGTCCAGACGAAGTCGAGCGCGCGGCTGCTCTTTGGTGTTGGTTCTTTGATCCGCCGGAGCTTTGATCGACCCTGAAGGACGTACTTACAGCGTTCCGTGTCGAGACGGGCTGCGGACTCGCGGTTTCCACCGCGTCGTTCCTGTGGCTCGAATGGCCTCGTCTTGACTTTTATTACTTGGTATCATGTTCTTGATCTCGCTTTTGGAGGGACGACTTTGTCCTGAGCGGAAGCAGACATGACGTAGCACAATCGGAGAGAAAGATGGAAATACAGTAGAGGGATGTTTAGTTAAGAGAAAAGGTGCTTTTTCAGATCAAAGCGCAGTTTTATCACGGTTGGAATCGGTGACACTGCAAAAGGAAACGGGCGTGATGATACTCAAACGAATGAGGGAAAACAAATCATCATTCCAGACGATGTTTGCCGGAGACTTGCAGGAGAGGAAAACTTCCAGCGTTGCTACGTTTGAATCCTGCGTGTGTTTCCTTCGTAGTTCTACTGTATCTTTCCTCTTGACCCCATCAATCTCCCTGTAGCTCTACCCTGCCACACACACACACACACACACACACACACACACACCCCCCCGTATAATTCAGTCCACTCAGACTCATTGTTAAGGGGACATATTGGAAAACCATTAGCTCTCATTATGCTTTATAGCCACTCATACCCCTCATTCTGTCTTTTAATCACAATCCATCCGTGTGTGTGTGTGTGTGTGTGTGTGTGTGTGTGTGTGTGTGTGTGTGTGTGTGTGTGTGTGTGTGTGTGTGTGTGTGTGTGTGTGTGTGTGTGTGTGTGTGTGTGTGTGTGTGTGTGTGTGTGTGGCTGTATACATTTCGTACACTACAGCCCCCCCCCCACCTGTCAGCAGATCGTAATGAACCACTTTCACTGTAATGCATTTGGGACAGCATAAAGGACCCTCCCCTTCTTTTTTTACGAGGTTGTCGTGGCGACCATCCGAGCCGCAGCAGTGTTGTGTGTTTGTGAGCCATGTGGGATATGGATTCCCTTTTTATATGAACTCCTCGTAGAGGTTGAAGCTCTTATAGGAATAGGAGTATCCACTCGCTCCCCGTAAACTCCAAATAGCCCCGCGCTCATAAAAGTGCTGAATATCCCGTTACGGCCGCGCCGTATTGAATTGTGGTCCGGTTCGATCGCCCCGTGGCAGCAGGTGTGTGCACGTGTGTTTTGCTGGCAGCGAGACGGCAGTGTTGACCATATGCTCCGAGACGGACGCGCAAAAAAAAACACACACACCGTCGTAATGAGTGGATTTAAATTCTGTGTGTTCTTTCCCGGCCGAGTCAACTGTCATCGTTGTGCAGCAAAACTCCCATAATCCATCTGTGGCATGACAGCATCCTAACAGCTCCACTTCACAGCGTGGAAAGCTATTCTTTATGTCTCCCCATTTCTCCATCTCCCTCCTCCTCCTCCTCTTCATTTCCCCTCTGGACTGTTTTTTTCCATCCTCTCTTGTCTCTTTTCATTTTTCCAACTCCAATTTTATTTCATTTTTTTTTTACACTTAATCTCTTTTTTTCCTCTCTGGAAACTTTTATCTGGGTTTGATTACACTGGAGAGACTCAGTGGGAATAAGAAATGAGCGATAGCTCCGAATTGTTGTTGACCGCGATAAAGATATTCATGATCCTAATTACGCTATCGAGATGATGGAGACGAGAATGACAATAATGCTGCTAATGATGCTGATTAAAATGGAGATGAGGAGGATGACGACGACGACGGGGGGCGATAACGGTGCTCGCCGGCTTTCTGAGCGTTGTCCATGTTTTCACCTTGGCCCAGATGGAGAGAGACAGACGGAGGGGACGGACGCCGGCCGCAAGAGGGACGCTCGCTCCTCGGCCGGCCACCACAAGAGCGAGGACACCAGCGACAGCAGGGAGGACGACACCGCAGTGAGTCTTTCTCCTTTTTTCTTTTCCTGTGGCCGAATATTAATGTGACGTTGCAACCTTCTCTTGTGTGTAAAGAAGCTCATCTGGGCTCCAAACAGTCGCAGTTTTTAATCATGAAAAAAACCCAGAGCTCTGTTCTCTGTGCCCCGACTGATTAATGCTCCGAGACAATCCCATCAGCATAATTGGAAAGAGATAAGGGATGATACAACGTGAACTAGATACGTATTAATGTGTATGAAATTCCCTAATATAGGTTTCAGAATCAGTAATCAAATGTAATGTTTTAACAGTTTTTCACTCATTAAATCTTGCCGGAGTTCGGCCTTACGACCCCGCCCACCACCACCGCACGCAGTTTGAATAATGCTTCCAGCTCTGGGGGAGGCGGATTCATCACGCTTTCTAGCCTCCTCCTCAAGAATCACTCCTGTGATCGTTTGCACGCTGAGAGATGTGGAAGTGATATCCAACAGCAGATCACGAGGCAGAGTTTGGACCGTCGCCAGAGATCATTAGCACTCGCTGCATGCAGCAGCAGGCCACGGAGAAAATCTGACATTTAAACTCTTATTTTAAGGTTAATAGTGGACACGGATTCAGAGGAAGTTAGATAACATCACCTCCATGCTGGCAAAGGGAAAACCAATTGTAAATCAACTCTTTAATTACCTATATATGATCCAATTATCCAATCGACACGAGCCTACCGACCAGCTTTCTTCTAATACGAGTCACTCCTCATCTTTTGGCCTGAAGGCAGAGCAATTTACTGTTTGTCCGTCCTTCCTGAAGCTCAGTAACCGGGTTTCCAGCCCAGCACTTGTCACTCTGGTTTGACAGCCTGTCTACCATGAAATCTGATTTTGCCCGAGGCTCGGATATCTGCACAAAACGACCCGAGGTGCCGAAGAATGAGGCCACGAAGGCAGACGTTCTGCATTCATTAAAGGTTCCCTGCACATGTGGCGAATATTCTATGTGAAAGAGAGCAAAAAAAAAAAGATCATACAGCGAAGGGATGATACAAATGAATGAATGTATGAGATTTAGTTATTGGTATGTTTTATAATAAAACGCTTTTACCGTTGGCTACGGAGGATCATTACATCGGGCCATAAAGGAAGTCCCTGAATTGCTGCCGTGCACCGAATAAATTCAAGTGAATTAGACTGTTAATAGCCGGTTACAGTCCAGTTTATTCTAAGAAATTAATAGTGATTTTATTCTGGTCTCTCTCTGCTTCTAGCAGTCGATTTTTAAATATTAACTTTAGTTTATTTTGATCAATAAGGTAGGTTTCTCTGTCCCCGTGTCATCGTGGTCCCACTGGTTTCTGCATGTGTTACATCAGACAAGCTTAAACCCCAAATAGTTGATATTGCTGTATTTCTGTTGACTATAAGGGGACTGTCTCAGAGGAGGAGACGATATATCTCATTCCATAAAATGCAGGCGTCTTCAAAATCGATTTTAAGTGAAGGCTTTAGGAAATGTGCTCGAGGAGATAAGAGTCATGAAGGGGAGCCGGCGGGGGCTCTTCTTTCTCCGAACGGCCCTCCTCTAAACCCCAAACCCGCCTGATAGCGTTACGGCTCCTCTTCTGTAACAGTCGAATGAAAAAAAAAAAAGCTCAAATGCTCGGCTGCACAGTAAGCGTTCTGCAGAAGTCACTAAAACCTGTCAGAAAGTTTACGGCGTGCCCTTTTTATGAATTTTAATAGCAAGCGTTGTCATTTGTTCCAACCCGGGAAAAAAAAGAAAACGCTGGGTTACAGATGTGGTTTGCTTCAACTAATGATCATTTAGATGAACTGTGTTCATGCTCGGACGGTAAACACGCTCTAAATCATCACAATTAGGACGGAGGGAAGAGAATCGGCCCCCTGCAGGAAGCGCTTAGTCGGATTTACGGTCTGTGCGAGACTGCAGCTCCATTTGTGGTTATCTATAACATGGTTTTATTTGTAACAGACACTGTGTTCTATCCTCTCCAAGGTGTGTGTGTGTGTGTGTGTGTGTGTGTGTGTGTGTGTGTGTGTGTGTGTGTGTGTGTGTGTGTGTGTGTGTGTGTGTGTGTGTGTGTGTGTAAATCAACACAGCTCACCCTTAAGACCTTTCTGTTCAGCTCCATAACTGGTTCGCTCTTCATCTATAATTTACATGCCCATTTACCAGCTCTTTGTTCCAGCAATGCTTGACCTCCGAGTGTGCGTGTGCACGTGCACGTGTGTGTGTGTGCGTGTGGAATTCCATGTTTCACATTTCTTTTCTCACGCTGCTCATTCAGCACCAACAACTCGAGGAAAGCCAAAGCAACATAATTGACACCTTGAGTCGATGTGACGGCGCTCCAGCTCCAGCGCCCCTTCACTTAGAAAATGTCAGTGCCAAAGGCCAAAGCTGTACTTTGTGTTTCCAGGCCTGATAGCCCAGTTAGTGTGTGTGTGTGTGTGTGTGTGTTGGGGGATAGAGAGAACGACAGAGAGAGGGAGAGAAAAGGCCGATTTAGTGTGGTTAATGTGCTGTAATATGGGTCAGGGGGACGGAGGCCCTTCCTCCTTGTTTGCCCTCTCCGTTAAGCTCCTCTAATGTTTTGTGCTGCACTAATAGCTCACTAAAGCTGCCATTTCAGAAAATTCAAACAATGAAACCAGAATTGCATGGATGAAAACAAACAGAGAAGCCCCCAAGGCTGTGTGCACTCTAGATTAATAGAGAGCCTAAAAGCACGTGGAATGACCTTATTGCGTTTGGGCAGCACAAACACTTTGTCGGGAAGTGAGATACAAGGACACACACACACACACTCGAGACGTTTGAGCATTGCCTACCGCGCAAATTAATTTAATGAGGACTTTTGTGAGACCTGCAACACACATTAAGACTCCAAACGACGCCCACACGTTTGGCCTCCTGCTTCCTCTCCAAAAGTGGTAGAAAGAGCGAAGTGGCGTCCTTTTGAGCGAAAAGGTAACGAGGAGGAGGAGGCGTTTTTTCAGGATGGAGCCTGTTGTCAGACGGATGGGGAGGAGGGAGAGTCTGAGAGCATTAGAGGGAAGGAGGGAAAGACGGGAGAGGGTTAAAGGGCGCGCACAAAAAGGGAAGCATGAGGCGGTGGAAGGAAGCGAGAGAAAATCAGAAGCAAAGAGCGGGGAGAAGATGAACGGGATTGTCTGCGGGGGAAGAAATTGCATTCCTCTCTGTGAAAGGCTGCGATGCATTTCTTTCTTTGACGGCAAATCACTAAAATTGCTGCTAAAATAGTTGGGTTGGTCGATAGTGTGTCACAGTCGGCAATTACAGGAAGCGACTCGGGCTGTTTTATTGAATTTATTTATTTAATTTCGGGGGAAACATGGATCTCTCTGGCCACCTGCTTTTCAAGGTGATGCCTGCATTGCATTTACAACAGCGTGAGTGGCTCTTAACGAGGTTGACCCGCAGCATTAACCGTTGCCATGGTGATCAACATCCAGATCAGGATCCAAGTGCAAGCTGTGTTTTTCTAACTATTATACTGTATATGTTTTTTCCCCCAAAGGTCACACTCATGACAAAATGGAATAGTTAACTCACATTCTTCATTACGCATCCACATTGAAGTTCGCGGTGCTATTTAACCTTTGGCGGGGCTTTCAGGCGTTTGCAGAGACTCCACACACAGCAGAGAGAACACTGTCTATTAGTTGCAAACGGGCATCGGTGGGGAATAGCATTAAATCTGTAGGATTAACTGCGTGGGATTGTTTCCGACACATGTGATCCAAACGTTTCCTCCTCGTCTTATTAAGGTTACATAAAGCCGCGTGAGTTTTTTGTCCTTATTCCGCTCGGTGCACTCGTTATTTCCACATATGTGGGCGTGTGTGTGTAAGTAATATGAATGAGGTGTGGCTTCTGTGCTCCACAGCCTGCTCTCCCTGTCAGCGGCAGATTGCTTTCGGGGGTCCGCCCCCCCCCCCCCTTCATCTCTCGTGGCTGATGAGGAGGAAGAATGATGAAGGCAGGAGAGGAGGGTGGCGGCTTCACAGTAGACAAAAAAGGGCCCGGGGACAAAAAGGCAGAAGAGATGAGCAGACTTGATGAAACTGTGAATCATTAATATTGATTGCATAATAAATGAAGGCCCCCGTGTGTTGAAAGGTATTTTGCTCGTCAGTCATGGGTGTTAGATGGTTATGCAGAAAGCTGCACTGAGGAAATTGTGGAGGGAAAAAACTATTGAGAGCGAACGTTCCATGTAGGGAAGGCATACATGGCCTTAAAATCATATCACAAGCATGCAATTATTATATTTGTGATGATAAACTATAGATATATAGATACCAGGGCTCTAAATGGTCGCGTATGCAAATAGTTCTTAACATTTCATCATGCTTTCCTGCTTGTGCGCGTGTATGACGTGCATGGGTTTGTTTTACGTGGGCAGGTTCAGGCTAATTAAACACAGAAGTGAGCCAGTGGCATTAATTAATACCAGCGGTGGAAGAAATGAAGTAAAAGTACTCTGGAACAAGTAGAAGTCCTGCATTCAAAATCTCACATCAGAGAAGAAAATGAACTGAACAAATTATTTAAAAGAAATGCACATTGCAGCCTAATTGGGTCTTTAATATTACATTACAATATTATATATTATCACATTAGATTATTGTAAATATTGATGCAGAAACATGTAAGATGCATTTAATGTAGCTGGCTGCAACAGAATTCATTTTTAATACTGTTGACTGCTCTAATGTGCTGTACAACAACTCATTGTGTTTCATGTTCTCATTACAAATACATAGAATGAATCAAAAAAAAAAAAGAAGTCCTCCCGGGATGTAGTGAAGCAGAAAGTAGCAACATTAAAACATAAAGTGGAGTACTCGAGTTAATGTAAGTAGGCACTTACACCACTGGTTCATACTGATGCTGTACAAAAACACACATTTTCTAGAGGAAAAGTTAGTCTGGATGCCTTCTCGGCTCATTTTGATCAAGGTCACAGAGTATGGTCAATAAATCTGGCATGTTTTTGTATCTAATGAACCCTATTTTAAACCCCATTACACACACACACACACACATTCACAGAAATAAGGCGGTGGGCAGCAGAGCAGTCAGGTAAAGGTCTGCAAACAAGGTCGGGGGAGAGGAGAGCAAGTCGGGGACGCGTGTGAGGAGATATTTCACCGGCGGCTTGAGAGTAAGGGCTGCACCATTGTCTTTCACCTGACAGAGATTTTAATCATAGTGGCAATTTAACGGCGCCTCATAAACTGCTGCAGCCAGGCCTCATTGTTAACCTCCAATTGCTTTCGGGGCTGTAAATATGGCCGCCTTACATCGCTCCGGCCTTGCCGGTGGTTTATGGGAGGGGAGAGTTGGCGGCGGAGCAGAGGACACGGGCTGACTAGTAAATAAACACATCGCTGATCGGTGAGACTCATCACACAGATTTGGCCGCCGATGACGCTCGCCAGGTTTTTAGGCTGCATGTAATCTGCGAACGGACCCACAACACAGAGATTAGCGTCGGGGTGTGATTGCTATATTTGACATTTGGATTCGACCGCGAGGATCAGTGACACATGACCCGTTTCTCCAGGTAGCCGTCACATTTATTTAGCATTTCCGCTGTCACGGATTGAAAAAAAAGGATTCCGGGCCACGGCGGCGGCGGTGACTCAGCGGCGTCCGCCCTGACATTTGGTCGAGGGAGTTCTCTCCCGCTGATTGGATCCACGGCCGGCCAAGTGGAAATGGATCTCCCGCGAGGGTTTTGGCACATCGGCCGGAGCGCCCGACCCCCCCCCGGGACGCCTGAGCTCGCGCTGCGTTTGTTTTCTGCCACTTTTTCCAAAAGTGTGTCGTCTAATTACAGTCTAATTACATATTCGTCCATAATCAAGCACTCAAATAGGGAAAATAACTAAGCAGCAACCTTTTTGGTGATTTGGTGCACCACCCAGAACAGTAAGCTGTAAAATATGAACTCACAGCTTGAAGATACTGGTGGGTCAGTTCCTCCTAAGGCTCCTCTGCCAATACGAGCAGTCACAGCAGAGGATAGTGTGGTTTGTTATAGAGGTATGACAAACCCACGGTGACCAACTATAGCCCCGGCACAATTAACGAGGGAGCAGCAGTTCTATCACCCGAGTCATAAAGACACAAGGTCTGATTTTGTCACTTAATAATCTCAGTCCAGAGCTCGGCTCAAACTACTGACGAGAGCAATTTTGGCACGAAAGATGTTCAGAAAAAGGCGTCTAGACACATTAAGCCATTATTATACTCGATTAATTGAATGTGACTGTGACCTTGTTCCGATCTTAACCGATCTTAACATTCAACAAAAGTTATTGTTTCTGAGTTTCCCCATTCAGTCCTTTGAATGACTGCTAATGGTTCCTAGTTCTCGTGGCCTTGCCAGAACACATGTGAATCGCCCCACAGCAGATATGCTAAGCAACCCTCATCATGCACTTCAAACTTCTTATTCAGTACAAATTGCTTTTGATTCCAATCAAACCCTAAGAATCTTCTTTTGGATGTGAAAATGGTAGAATTGTACCCCGAGCTGTCCGCTCTGAAAAGGTTATCTGACAACGCTGTCTGCTCGTCTGAGGGATCGTCACTGGATCTTTGAGAAGTGTTTTTGTTGTCATGGATCAAACTAAATCTAGGGCTATATTTAGGACCGATCTGATACGGATACCGGTCATTATGCAGCGATGCACACTCCCTTGATAGCTAATTAATTCCCTTGTACATTAAATTCACTTCTTTCAGCCCAAAGCCTCTGATAACTATCTGTCACCCAACAAACAGCCAGTTCTTCCCTGTCATTTTTCCAACTCGGGGATGTTGACGGCTTTGTTTACGGAGCTATTTGAAGGTTCAGTCCGGGAAATTATTTTTCCTCTGGGCGCTTTCACTCATTCTCACCATCACCCCGAAGGCATTTGGCAGGCTGGTGTTGGTTCACAGAGGATGGGGATCTAAGCTGTGAGGCCTCAGCAATAAACTCCCAGGCAGAGCTCCAGCTCTGAGGTCTTCATTCCCCGTTACCCACGACGACACGCCGACAGAGTGGACGGCTGTTGTTCAAGAAAGACGGTTCAGACGGGAGAACAGAAACACTTCATGTGATTTCCAGTCGTTAGGTCACATGAAATGATGTGTATTTTCTCACCTCTGTCTCTGTGGGGTGTTTTCTTTCACACCGATATGATGGACGCCTGTCGAGTGTCGTCAGAGTGGACCGCTGATAAAAGCGTGGGAAGTTCAGGGCTGCAAATCCCGTCGCCCCCGAGAGAAACGTCACTTTGGAAGTGTTGTTAGGGGCCGGTCCATCACGTCCAAATGATTATCAGCAAAAAAGTTTGGTTCTGCAAATGAAACTTTGGTCATAGAATGCATTATTATTATTATTATTTTGCACTTGCAACGTGAGACGTTTAAGAATAGAATAGTAAGCATTTTTTTGCTGAATTATTATGGTAAAATGGTTAACAATGTGAATTTTCCCTTGAAATTAATTAAGATTTGGTCAAGGTTGTCATGGTAAAATGCCTTTTTTATTATTGTTATTATTATTTTGTTTTTTAAAAAGCTGGAAATGGACCCAGGTTGTGTGAGCTGAGGCCAAATGTATTCTTATCTGCCACCTCAGTCTGATCACTGCATATAATCCCTCCGTGGCGAGCAAATTGATTTCCCCTCTATTCATCCTCCGATGACGCTGCGTATACCACTCAGCGCTTCTTCCACGAGGCTAATTCCATCACAATATTGGATTGGAAATGTGCTTACATCATAACCACGCAGACCTGCTCGCACAGGATCCGCGGCGTTCAGTCGGGATCCTTCAGAAAGGAGCTGATCGTCAAAGGCCTTGGATGGGAAAACCCATTAACCCCCTACAAGATAAACTTGTTTAAGTACTTAATGTTTAAGTGCTTTGAGAAGGCCGGGTCGTAAAACACAATCGGCCTGGTGGTGGATGCCATCGAGTAGAAGTGTGCAGGAGAAGCTTGTGTATCGAATAAGTAGATGCTGCTCCTGTTGCCACCGGATAAAGGGAAACTGCACACCTCCATTTTCTTTCTTCTGTTCCATAAAGACTATAAAGAAACGGTTGACAATAGAAACACGGCAGGGATAAGAACCTTAGTGAACAATAGGAGCAAAGCTCTCCGTCTTTCTCGCCAAACGCAGCGCTGGGGAGGCATTGGTTCGGCGAGAGGCGGATAAGCTTTGGCGGGGTAGCGCCGCAGATAGATGGATGGATGGTGTGAGGTGAGTAATTGAATTGGGAAAAAAAACTTCTCGCTGTGTTTCTGTGGGTCTAACGAAGAGGAGGAGCACATTCATTTGCATTCCCGTGGGAAGATTTCCCCGCTTTCATCAGTATTCCCTTTTCCAGTCGGAGCAAAGTGTCTTCCGTGTTTTGCTCCGTTTTTTTCAGCTTTTCCCTCAGGAGTGTTTTTCTATAGGTGGCGGCTTTCAAGTGTCTCTTTTTTTTTCTTCTTTTACACTTTCATCTGAGAGTGGCCTCAAAACATTAACCAGTATACGTTCTCGGAATGAGTCGTCTATCGATCCGACGCCGGATAAGCCTCTAGGGACATATATATATATATATATATATATGTAAATATGTGTGTGGATTCCGGTGTAGCCAGCTAATATCCAGGGCCAAAACTCCCTTTTCACAAGTATCTGGTTTACAAGCTCATTTTAAAGCTATAAAACGTGAAATCATCGCCAGACGACAGAAGATTCTCCGCCGTTTGCTACAGATTCATTACATGAATGCAGAGCAACTCATTAATGTTCCATAAAGAAAAGGTGAAAGAAAACACAAAATTCAGATGAATGTTTTCAGGTTAACATTAATGTAGGCGTACAAACGATACAATAGTCCTTTGATGTATCTGGACCTTTGCTCCCATCTCAGTTCAAATGAATCTCACACGTTTGACTTTCAAGGCTGTTCGCTCCATTGCTATGCATGTTTACTCCTCCAGCCCTCTCCCTCTGCTTCCAAGCCTTCTCTCTCCCTCGTTCTGCTGGTGTGTGTTTCCCATAATGCACCATCTCCTGTGGTGAACCGGCCCGCGGGCCTCACTCCTCATTGATCCACGCGGTGTCCACGCCGTCCAGGCAGAGGCCAGACACTTGGAGCCTGTTGATTGATCTCCTCGGGATCTCGGCCTGCCTCGCCACCCGTGGTCTCCCACCTTTTTTCTCTCCACCTTTTATTCGCCCTGTCATCACGTCTCTGGCTCCTCTTCTTCATCTTCTCCCTCCTGTGAGACGGAATCATCCGGGCTAACGTAGTTCACATGGGAACATAACTCTTTATATAAAAGTAATGGTTCACAAATGCATTAATAAACTATAATAATCAACATTATAGTGTCTTATATACATCTTTTAATGTATTTACTGCTTATGAATGCAATAGTGATGGTGATTAAATGTTACCCTTTACATTCACCAATATTATACAATATATACACTATAAAATAACATTTTTAGCTCCATTAGTTTCTCTGCCTCACTACTCTTCCTCACTCCCCTTCCCCCGGACCTCCTCTTCCTCCTCCTCCTCATCTCACCTCATCTTCTATGAGGGAAATGGTTTGCTTCCCATTTGCATTCCAATTCCCTTCACATTGGTCCATTATGATACCGGTAATAATAATAGTGATTATTTTATTCTAACCGGCGGTTACATATCACACCGATGTGATAACCATGGAAACCACAGACGGGAGTTTGACCTTCGAACGTCTTACGTTGTCATGGGACGGTTTAAAATGGGTTTAAGATTAAACGTCGACCGTGACTATAAACCGGGCTGAGACGGAGGAGAGAAGGTGATGATTCTTCAGGTATCTCATCCTCGGGTAAACAGGCCAACCGGGCTATTCATCTAGCTACAGTAACGGACAGCGCGACATGCTGAAGTGCTTTGCTTTTCTCTGTTGTTATTGTCAGGATATCAATTCTTGCTGGATTTATCCTGTCATTAAACAACACGCCGCCCTGATTCCACTCACACGAGCCGGTGGAAGTTTGCAGATGTATTGACGCGCGGGGAAGTCGATGCCGCGGGGGCCGAGAGGTGTAGATGGATCCGGAGTGGCCGTTTCAGACTCGGGAGATGGCAGCCGGCAGGAGAAAACCAATTTTTATTGGCTCTTTTCAATTTGCGCCCGGCCGGACAGGAGCAACAACTATGTTAATTGCAAACCAGTGAATCGATGGCGTGGTTTGAGTGAGTGTCTCTTTGTCTCCGCATGCTTGGAAAAACCAGAAGACGACGACTCATCCTGCCGCTGAACATAAAGGAAACGGACGGGGGGAAGCACTCTGAGACATACTTTGTGTTCAAGGTCACGTTGTTATTATCACATCTAAATATAAGCATTGAGGTAAAGCTGTATTTTACACTGTTGCCCATAAAGATGGAATATTTTCTGTTTATTCCTATTTAAATGCCAATGGATACATTCATACATATTACATGTATGTCTATTTGTTGCATTTTGTATCATATTGGTACTAATTATCAGCTGATACCCAAATCCCAGGTATCGCTGTCGGTGGAAGTGATCTCTTTCCCTGTATTTCTATCATTCTGGTCTCGGTAACTTGGGAACCGACTCTCAATCATAAAACATTCAGAGCAACTCCCACCGAACACAAATTAGCCATCATCACGCTCCCCAACAAAAGTGTTTATCCCTCCGCCCAACGACAGAACGCACAACAATCATAACACTCAACCGGCAACAGCTGCTTAATGCATTAAAACCAGCTAAGCAGTATGTGTTGATATGAGCGCGACGAAAAGACAAAGAGCACTAAAACGTCTCCAGGCGGCACCGAAATCAGTTGCCAAAACTTTGCCAGATGGCTGAAAATTGGCAACTGTTAAAAAGTTTTCTCCCGAAGCATCGGAAAGCATCCAAAAGCCACAGACGCAGCCTCCGAGGCTTGACGCGTCTCCATCATCTCACATCTGTTCGGTTGTTTTACTGTCATCTGCAAAAGTTGCCTTGAGGAATGCAATTTTGGTGGAACCAAAATTCTTCCACATCTTCCACTTCTTCCTAATATATATATATATATATATATATGTATATATATATATATATATATATATATATATACGTGGTAGTGTGCTAAAGTAGGAAGATGTAATGATGTACTGCAGTATTGATGATTCCTCTCACCTCGCTCTCACACGTATTCCCCCTGCAGGAGTGTGAAGAGCGCCGCCGTAGAGCTGTTTGTATGCGGCGCGTCGCTCTGGCGGTCAAGAGGATTCCATGTTTCTGTAATTAATGAAACCACGAGTGCTCGATTTACAGGCGAGGTTTAGGTGTGATTTCTCCCATCGAAGTGGTTGAATGGCTGGGATGGGAGTCGGCTAATGAAGACCGGCAAATAATTAAAAGCTGCAAAGCTGCAGCAATGATGGATAGAAGTCACACACACACACACACACACACACACACACACACACACACACACACACACACACACACACACACACACACACACACACACACAGAATGTGTCGTCCCTCAGGTAATCCAACACTTTGTTTTCCACATTCTGGAGAATTTTTTGCACCAATTGATGGTGGAAATGTTTCTATTCATGTGAAGGAAAATACATAATTCAGGTGATGATTTCAAATATAATGGAATATAATGCAGTGAGGCTAAAATATTTATTCTCCTTGTAGTTTAACTTTTCTCATTTTGCTCATCTGTGCGGAGTCTTTAGTCTTTTGCATGCTTTAGTGGATCCTTCTGCCCTCCTTTTGGGTCTTTTGTTTGGGGAAGTAACCTCTTTAAATATGCATTTGGCACTAATTCATAGCAATGGTATTCATTGATAGATTAATTTTATGAATATATAAACCCCTGGACCCTTTTAATAGCTCATAGGTGTTTCAGGAAACTTCCTCTAACGTTTAAAATGTTCTCCTAATTCAAAACATATCTGTGTTTTCTGAGTTCTTGTAATATTTTGAGAAAAAACAAAGTCATGATTTAATTTTAATTTCAACAAAAGAGCTGTAATATGACAATGACATCATAATCCAATGAAAATCATAATATTGAAGAAGAATAAAACCCTCTCGCTGCACTATAGTCTTCTGTATGTTATTGCTGCTCTGCTGATGTGGCAGTATTCCCTTCAGACCGTCTGACAGACTCGGAGCTCTCTCTGGATGAGGCGAAGCTCAGTGAAGCATTTGTGCATTTTCTGTTCTTCATCGGGACTGGAAAACAGGAAGATTTGTCCCGTTTGTCTGTGCACATAACTGTCAGTATGAGGATAGTGTCTCCCTCACTTAGACGGCGGTGACTGTATTTAAATTAAAACATTTTTGGGGACCAAACAGGTGCTGGATATTGAAAGGGACATCAACTTTCCTACCAAATTCTCGGCTCGTGTGTCACAAGCTCCACTGTGGAGTCACTGATTGAAGCAGGGAACCAGAACATAAAGGAAGTCATAGTTGGTTCTGTGATTGGATCGTTTTTCTCGTGATTGTTGTGTGAAATGTAGGATGAAAAAAGTATTTTTTTCATGGGAAAGCTATAGACGGTTGGGGTGAATTCGTATTACACCTACAGCCATAAAAGAGGGACTGTGTGATACATATGTTAAATGACCCGTTATACTCTGAAAATTGGACGTAGAAGCGACGGACGCGGCAACAGGAGGAGACGTGATGAGATGATGTGAAATTGAAAGAGTTGACCCCGAGCAGCCGCTGTGTCGCACCCAATCATTGTCCTCCTCCAGCACAGGAAACTCCCCGCTAACGCAATAAAAGTTCAAGACGCAATGATTTTTTATTGCTGCACCATCGAAGTTTTCTAGGGATTTCTGAAACGAGAACCATAAAGCACACAATATGACAATATGAACCATACAGTGGTACGCCATCTATTATTCTAATACTCTCAGCACATCTCCGACTTCGTGTCCAGCACTGTACAGAGAGTGGGTTCCTGTGGCGTCTTTGAACAGTGTGACAGGTGGTTGTATATGTTAGTACAGTATATGTCGTCTCTGATCCGCCTAGAAGCCTGCAGGTGGATGAAATCCCTCGATGGAGGCTCCAGAACAATGTGGGCGTGCTGCAAACAGAGGTGGACGCGGTGAGCCTGGAATAAGCTATAAATTACCTTCCCGCCTCCTTCCAGGTGTCTAGAGATCGGACGGACAGCTGGATGGATGGATGAATGGATGGAGAACATAAGCGAGGACGGGTAAAGGGACAGGAGGAGGGGGGAGGAGGGTCTGAGATATACTCTCGCTGGCCCGAAGACAAAGGAGCAGCTTGGGACTGTGGGTGTGTACGGGCCGAGAAACGGTGACGGACCATGATGAAGATTCATTGTTCTCGTCTCGGCCTCCATCCATCTCCACTAGCGTGCGTGGGCCCCCGTTGAATACCCGCGCTTGTTGGTGTATTTGCGGCGTGGGCTGCTAAAATAGAGCTGATGTCAGAGGAGCTCCAGGCGGAATGATGAGGCAGAAAAAGCAAACCAAGTGTCACAATGCTGCATAGGTGACCATTTATATCAGCTAAAGGCTGTCATTTTGTATGAAGTGTGTGTTTTTTTTTAGATATTGCAACCAGAATGTCATTATTAGTGTTATATTTACCATCTGAAAAGTTGTCCTCACTCAAGGCTCGCAGTAAAAGAGCTCGATGTAGAGTTTTCACGTTCCGGTTCTCCGGCTTCCTCCCACAGTCTAAATGCAGGTGCAGTTACTTGATGAGTCTTTAATTGCCCGTAGGTGTGAATGTGAGCATGAATGGTTTTCTGTCTATATGTGTCAGCCTCCTGATCGCCTAGCAACCAGGGTGTACGCTGCCTTTAGCCGTCCGTCGGCTGGGTTCGGCTCCAGTTTACCTGCATATCTGAACAGTTATGGATGGATGGTAGATATATTGTCTTATTTTTATGGGCTTGACCCAAGTGTGTCCACGCATTGAACCTATGTAATTGGATTTGACTGCTGGGGGGGACAAAAATTGATAAAAGCTACATTTAGTTTCTTCTGAAGGAATAACAGGCCTGTCTGGAGGATTGAAGGCAACCAACTTCATTAGAGGACTAACGTTTTCTGTCAGCTGAGCGACTTCGTGAATGGAACGCGGCCTCGGTTCGGCCGTGTTGTGAAAGAGCTTGTTTGGAGCGTCGCTGTGAAGGCTAAGGTGTGCTGACGGGGCCATTAGGCACAAAGCGGCGGAGGCATTTTTAATTACTCCTCGTCTGTCTTGTTGTCGTGGTGACAAAGGAGACGGGAGGAACGTTCGCAGGTCACGACGCAACACGTTGCAACGTGGAGCCGAACGCAGGAAAGTGAGGAGAACGCGGAAGCGAGACATTTTTTTTGGACAGCGGAGAGCAAACAGGTGGATGTGAGATCTCCAAACAGGTGTGCGGTTGATGAAGTGTGCTCTTATTAACCTCCTTAAAGCTGCTCGTGTCTGTCTGTTTGAGTTGCACTGACAGGACTACAGAGGCTCCAAGGGGTGAGAACAAGAAGGGAGTCAAGGAGACGGTTCAGGTATTTAAAGAAAAGAGCGTCCCAAAGGTCAAAACACGCCAGTCGTCTGAAAATCACACATATGTGTTTATGCGTGGAAGAGACGCTGCGGAGGCGCCTTTGAGATGAAAGTCTGCAATGTTCTCTGGGCCCAGGGGTGGCGGCACAATTTAAAAGGAAGCATACAAGAGAGTATGGGGGAAGGAAGAAAAGGTAAAAATGTGGAAAAAAAGTTAAAAGTCGTCCCCCGGTGCCACGAGCTTTGCTGAGTGAGCTAAAAATGGAGGGGCCACGAGTTCCTCTCATCTCCCCGTCTCCCATTGGCCAGCCTCCAGAGTTGAAAGCACTAAAAAGAAGCACAATCAAATGATTTTTTTTAACCTTTGTGCTTATTCTCATGGCAGCTTTTGTGTTTGTTTATAACTTTCTAAATTCAAACTTTTTCTTGAGTGCCAAGCTTTTCTTCATTGTAGTCTTTGTTTTGCTTTTTGCCTGAGAATACATTTTTTTTATTTATCAGTCTTTAGCCAGGATGGATGATTAATAGCTACTTATGTGCTTCCATTTATCTTGCTTAGTTTTGGGTGCACCAGGTCTTAAAGGAGATTTTAAACTGAGTGCTTGGCAAATATTTTAAAGAGCACTTAAAGAGCTTACGTAACAGGTGATCGTTCATACATTTAGTCAGGGGGAGGATGAGTTTTTCTTTTTTTTTTAAAGCTTTCACTTTGCTCTCTCTGGACTTGAAGCAAAAGTTCAATCACACTGAATTAAACAGTATTTCTCAGTAGAAAGGAAGAGAGGAAATTGCTGGAAAATTGCCCTGGAAGGAAGGATGGAGGGGAAAAAATACAAAAGCAGGACAGAAAGCTCAGGAGTGCATTGTCAGCAGAAATGTCAGGAGCAGAAATCAGGAGCAGAAATCAGGAGCAGAAAGGGAACCAAGATTCCACAAATGCTGTTTAAAATATTTGCTTACTTATAATATACTTATAATACCTGTAATGTATTCTAATCTGCACTGTATACGTAAGTGACTCATGTTAGGATCATAGTGTATTATAATTCCCATAGTGGTTATACGTTTATAATATATATATATAATGCAGTATAATATAACTATAAGTTTCTCTATATTGTCATTGTTTTCTTTAAGTAAAGTAAAAATCACATTTTGAGTTCTCAAAAAATGATTATTTTAACTTGGAGCAAATAAATGACAACGTTTGATTATAGTGCATTATAAAAAAGATTACAATGCACCACAACTGCCTTTAAAAAAAAAATATCAACGAGTGATCAGCGGGTGCTGTGACCCTTGACCCCATAAGTCCTAATAACATGCTTTATAAAGTGTTGAACACGGACTCTGACTGTCACTCGGCGGATGTTTTCTTTTTCACTCCAGAGAATGTTTTGTCGGCTTGTTGCTCACCACAGGGGAGGGAAATTGCTGCGAGCAGTAATTGTCAACTGACGACAACTGAACCCCCCCGTCCCCCCCCCCCACCACCACCGACTGATAGCAGAACCACTGCAACAGCTGACATCCAGCCAGCCCACACACTTTCCTCCCAGCATGCATTTTGACTCGTCAAACACAGGTGTAACTAATGGCTCCGTTTGCGTTGCTGCTGTGCGAGTGAAGGACACACCTGGAGGTTTAAATGAGCCGCCGCTCTTCTTATAGCAACTACAGTATGTGCAACTTTTTAATGTATTTTATCATAAATCATAAAACCTTCATTTATTCCTTTAATGATAAACATGTTATGGTAGAAATAGACTCTTAAATTATTCCGAGCAGTCCGCCCTCAGACCTCCCTCACGAGTGCGTCGCTATCAGTGTATTCATTCAGCGGGGGTGAGATAAGAAGATGTAAGTATTGATTGGAGGCGTAGATATTCACCGTGCAATCTCCATCGTAGCAGTCGGGGTCCTCCTGCCTTCGCTTACCATAATGGAGATGCGACCACCTTCTTAGGGGTCTGGCTGTTAGCTCATTGATCCCAAGACGTTTTTTTCTTATTATAAAGTGTCTTAACAGTGCATGCAAACACACACTCACTTTGGAGTGCATTTTAGATGCTCCTACTTGTGTGTGAGTCGTTTGAAACGTGTCGTTTGGATCTTTGTGTAAAAGCAGAGTGTGGGTGAGTGAATCAATATGAATTTTTGATTAAGGTTGGGGTTATGAAAGGTCATTCTGCGCATTTTAATGCTTTTCCTTTCACTAAGTAGATCTGTGATTAAGAGCTGTGTGTGTGTGTGTGTGTGTGTGTGTGTGTGTGTGTGTGTGTGTGTGTGTGTGTGTGTGTGTGCGTGTGTGCGTGTGTGCGTGTGTGCGTGTGTGCGTGTGTGCGTGCGTGCGTGCGTGCGTGCGTGCGTGCGTGCGTGCGCGTGGACGGACTTCATATTCCATCCCTGGATTTAGGTCAAGGGAGCCGTTTGGCGTGGAGTGGGAGGAGGGGGTAGTTTAGTATCTTCATTATGCTTTGATGTGCGGCGACCAGATGTGCTGAGGTTTTGGGCGCCGTGTGCGATAAACACGCGATCTGATGCACAACGTCTCAACACGCACACACACACTTCAGCGATACACAGAGAAAGCAATGGAGAGGGTTTTTAAAGGCTCACCTGTCACCAATGCGCCACCTATAGGAAAGAAACGTCATCCCGGCGGGAGTTCAGCTTTACGTCAGACTTCAAACACAACCAACAGCTATAGAAACGAAGGAGGAAAAAAACAAACCCGCTGTGTCAAATCCCGTTGCCTGCAGGTGGCACTGATCCTGCTGTTTATAAAGCTAATTAGTATGTTGGGATTCTGGTAAAATGGCAGTGTGAAATGAGCAAACACTAACCAGATGTTCCCCAAAATGTTCCAGCTTGATCCTACACTGCCTTCTTTATGTTTGACATGTTTTAACTACTGCCTGCAGGCTGAATATCGCTCCTCATAGTCACTCAGTAAAACCAAGACTTGGTTGGAGGACTTTGTTGCTTCTCTCCATCCTTGTGTTATGAAGCCACCAACTGATGTCATATGTTATCCTCTGAAGAGCTCTGCTCTGCCAAAAGGAGCAGACAGGTGGTTTGTAATGTGTGCTTGTACTGAGAGGATTTTCATTTTTTTTTTGGAGGTGAATGCAGCATTACTGTCTCATGTCTGTCTGCTGGTCTCCGTCTCCGTCTGAGAGCTCCTCGGTGTCTCTGCAGCCGGCTCGGTGTTGATTAGGTCAGATTCAGCACCGAGCAGGTTGGGGATGATTGGCAGGACGCTGTTTGCCCGTTCTGTTTGCCAGCTGCCCCTTGTCACACGCCGTCAGTAATAATCAGCCTGGACAGAACACCTCAACCCGATAAGGATGGTAGACCCTCTCTTCTTTATTCCTCTTTTCCCTCAAAACCCTTGCCGTGATAGAATATACAGAGTAATGGCAGTAAAAGAGAGCGTCTTCCCCGTCTGCATCCGTCCCCTTCCAACCATTCCTTTCCCGTTCCCACTCGTCCGACACGTGTCTTGTTGGAGCTCTGCTTACATTATATTTAGAATGATTAAAGGCACTTTTAGCTGTCTGTCCACGGAGCATTTGTCCTGAGGTTGCACTGAATCACAGCGCAGACAGTTTTAATTACTGTGTAAAAAAAAAAAGACATGCCGTCAAAAAGAGAGCTAATACACACTCTCTGTCTCTCTCTCTCTCTCTCTCTCTCAACCACTCAACCTCACGCAAAACCCTGACCTCAATCAGTCAGCCAAATATTTCCATATGATTCTGATTCATTGCCCGCACCAGCGACGCAGCTGCTACTGAACTGCACTTTAAAAAAAAAGAAGAAAAAAAAGTGTATCTGTAGGTTTACTTTGCATGCAAAGCATCAGGTCAGATTTTTCTTCTCTTCCCCAAGAAATAATACCACACATCTGGAGAAAACGACTTTATTTATTAAGCTATTGCTGCTCTTGCATATTTAGTCGAATCAAACATTTAGTTTAGCTTCGTGTAAAATGCGTTTCAATAAGAGAGAAACGTAGATTTTCACCGAGAGACGATAACTTTAGGTCTAATTGGAGTCCTCACATGTCTGTTTTAGCCCCAGAGCTGAATGAATAAATAAATTACACACTCTGCCATGTACAGCACATACTGTACACCGTTGGTAGGAGCGCACATTTCAATCTTATATTTATATACTCTAGAACGCCGAGTCATCAAATTAAACCAGCGCTCTATGAGTTCCCACGCAGGGTAATTAGTGTTCGTCTTCTTCTCCCTCAACTGTCTTTCTTCACCTTCCATCCTCCCCTCCCTCCCTCCTTTGTTTCTCCCCGTCTCCCGCCGTCCTCATCTCTGCACCATTAATCTTTCAGCCAATGAATTGGAGCCACTGACTCTATCACTCCTCTTATCGACTGCAGCCGTGCCTTATTTGTGTTCCATTTTCCTCCCTCTCTTCTTCACTCAGCCCTTTTCTACTGTTGTTTCATTGACCGCCGTGCAACGTCGTACATGAATAATGCAAGCCGGGGGAGACAAAAATAGTTGCACTCCTTTCTGTTTGGCTGGGGTTTTTGTTTCTGCAATAGTTTTAACTGAATGTGCTCGAGCTGATTTCCATTCAGCGGTTGCCAGACGCTTTGGTAAAGGGAACGGGGATTTGGGATGTTAAGGTGTTGGGGCTCCAGAAAAGCTGCTGTTCTGACTGAAAAAAAAGACTTAGACGGGCTGATTGTGAGATCAGGGTGCAGATTTAGTGAACCTCTCGGCGCTTATGAGTGCTGATCCAGGATCATTGAGATAGATCCCGGGACAATCCTGTTCATTAGCCGGCACTCGGGGAAGCCACATCAACACGTGGCAGCATGCGGGCGAAAATGTACATGTCAGTTCCTAGCTGATACTAGACAGTACATTAAAGTGGACAAGTTTCACCAGCCAGCCAAACCAAAAACAAACCTTTTTAAGTTAACGCCGTCGTGTTTCTGGCTGTATCGGAAATATCTCAGGGAGCATTTTACTGATCTTCTGTCGTCAAGAACAACAAATGAACTACTCTGAATGTGTGGATCATAGGCCAATCAATGACTCATCCTTGCTCTCTCTCTTCAGCATCTGAAAAACACACACAGTGATTAACTTGGCATTAGAAAAACACATGGATTCTCATCATGTGGGCCATTCAGGAACACAGATACTACCTCAAAGACCAATTTCACACAGGTCTGTGTTGGCAAGCCTTGTGTTGCCATGGTGACCGTGTTTGTGGACGGCAAAGGAAGCGAGTGCACGTGGGTCCACCTGAGGACATTTGTGATAATCAGGACTCGCATAAACACGCGTTTGAATCCCATCGAGGGTCTTGTGAGGGCTGATTCAGTTAATTGCTGTCTCCCAGTGAAGAGGCGGCATCATCGGTCCTCTAAGCTTTGAACCGGAGAGATAAAAGTGTCCGACTCCCTTACTTCACTCTCAAGTGTCTTTAAGTAATTACTTAAAGACCAATGCATGTGAAAGCCTGCAATCATAGGAATAAAACAGGAGTAGAGTGGACCGGATGGTCTGAGTGGCCATTTTTATAACGTTACAAAGCATTGAGAGCCGGAGGAAACGAGTACAATTTAACAACTGGTGCTTCATCCACACAGACAGAAGGAAGGAGGAACGGCCAGACGAGGGACAACCTGTTTCTCATTTTTCTCAAACAAGTGTAGCATTAAAGCGGTGGAATTTACAGGCTCCTGTTCTATTCCTGCGCCTGCAACATTCAACCCAAATTCGTCTTCAGATATCCAGCGAAACAATCACGACTGTCCAAGTAAGTTTAGTTCTTTTTGACTTGAAATTCCGAGCGTCGGGTAGAAACTCAAACACTTTCCTTCCATGAATTGGATTCTTGCATTTCTCTTGCACGCGGTGACAACTGGCGGTTAACCTCGGTCGGGTCATGGACAACGTGTAATTACCACTAACGGCTTCTTTATCATGTGGAGTGGCTGGTGTGTGCCTGAGTGGCAGCGGAGAGCCTCGCTGTGACCATGAGATTTATTAATTTCAATAAGCATTATTCACTTCCACCGACCCAAAATTTAAAAAGTGGACGTGATGTCTGTCGCAAAAAATACGTTTTTCTTTTTTCCAGCTGTGGTGCAGAGGAGCTGCATATCTATGGTACCTGAGTATTGACTTTAATGTGAGATATTTGCTTCTTCAAGTACAGCAAAGGTCGATATAGAAAGGATAAAATCTCTTGTGTTCCCTGATGCAGTTCTATCTGTTCTGTATGGTATAGAGAATAAAAGACAGCTCAGTCCCTTGAATGTAGTCGATGATGTATCTGCAGTTGTATGTTTAGCCTCCCTGGGTGCCGCACTTTGAAATATATACGCCAACACTGTTTGGGTGACTTCGGTGCGACACTAACTCTCTCGGAGAAGTTGTTTTTCTGTCTTTTTTTTCTGAGTGTGTAACACTTCGCAGCGCTTTGTGGCACCAAGCAGACACTGGTCTGTTTGGTCTGTTCAGTAAAGAGAGATGGCTTCAGACTTTCGCTGTGCCGGAGGGATTTCGGAGAACTCGACTGGCAGTGCACTACCTATCAAAGAGCCTCTCCCTCTTGCGTTGTCTTTTCTCTTTATTGCTCCGCCGGTCACCTTTTCTCTCCCGTGTTTGTCTCTCCTTCATCCGTCTTATGTTGCTTTTTTTTCTCCACGCCTTTATTCTCTGTTTCTAGTTCTCTTCCCTTCAGTTCACCCTTTTCTTTTCTTTAGCTGTTTCTCTCTGCAGAAATCCATCAGCGACATGCATCACATAAATTGGAAACGTCTGCTCGATGGCGATTTACTGTCAAATTCTCATCCGGCGTTAACTGATGCACAATATATGTTTCCCGTATGAAATTTCATATCAGATTTGGAAACCTCACCGTCACAGAATAGAGCGGTTTTCATTACAGCTTCTTCTTTTTTTTGGCCGATGAATCAGTGCCATTAGTCACCGCTGCTGTAAATGTCAGCCGGGCGTCTCCGCTCCCCGCGACTCGGAGCCACTGTTGATTCAGCGAGACGATGGGATGAAAAATGGGAAGCTTCTATATTATTATTATTATTATTATTATGGCAGGACTAATTAACATACTGAAAATCTCCGTGGCGGTTAACGTGAATGAAAGATTGTTAATAATGTAATTATTCCACGCTGGTTATTAACTTTCATGTTGCAGGTCGCTGGAGACGCAACTATGATTTGTGGATTTTAGTCGGAGGGAGGGGAAAGGAGCTCCAGATCCCCCCCCCCCCACCTCGTGCAGACTGGTGCTAGTCTGTCTTTAATAAGGGAGATTAATTAAGCTCATTGGTATTCCAGGACACCGGCTGGAGCTGTTTCCCTGGGCTGGGATCAGCAACGTGGGGAGTCTGGGAAGCTAGCACCCACAACAGCGAGGCTTTTTTTTGTTTTTTTTTCCCCCACTGATGGTTGGTATAAGTGAGCTCGCTGATCAAACAGCTAATCTATCAATCAGTCCTATTTGAGGTTTACAACTTGCGGCGCGTGTTCACACATTAAACCACGTACCATTAGTCGCTCCTCTTTGTCACTCCGTCTGTCGCCGTCGCTCCCGGAGCATTGTTAAAGACCACTTTGGTTTTTATTTGACTGAACGTCAAGGAGGAAAATATCAATGCAAACACTTGATAAAGAGGCAGTCTCATCAGTGTGATTGAAACCTTTTGCCCCGATGCAATGTTTAATACATCAGGCCGTCTGACGGGCCCCCTTAGCATCAACTTTAATTATCACGGAAACGTGATCGCGTCATTCTGGGCCCGTTGCCAGGGAAACGGAGATCGGCTTATAAATTAGAGGCTGCAACTCGGAGGTAATGAGTGAGAGCAAAGTGTTACATGCATTTTTAACATCTTGCCGGGGTGTAGGACGCAGCTATGGTACGTGGTGCAGACCTCAGGTCAGCGAGTTCAACTCTACCTCTTAGTATTGCGTTGATAAGCAGACTTTGAGTCGGATCAAGCTGAGGCAGCGTTTTCGGGGAAAGTGTGAATCACAGGCAGGAAGTGATTTAAAGTTTTGGGACTTTTAGGGTTGACAACATATTTTTTTTTCCTGCAACATTGTCTCTTCCAGTCAGCGATGCGGGCGGATCATAAAGTCCTTCACCCGCACAGATAATCCTTCATCCTCATTCAAACAGCCGTCGCACCTGTTCTAATATTGATGATCGGCTGGCAGGGCAGCTGACTGTCGCAGGCGGGAACAGAAAGCTCTCGGTCTGCTCCCGGTAAGCAAACACTGTCACAGAGACCATCCGCGGCCTAAATCTTGGCAGAGCGGATAGCAACACGGAGCTCTGTGGTGGGTTTTTTTTTTTTTTTTTTGTGAGGAGAAACACCTCGAATGCACCTCGGAGTGTTGATGAGGCAACAGAGCTGAAATGATCCCAATGCAAAAAAACTGAAATTAAAGGATTAAAACTTTACAAAGATAAGCTTCATGGTTACAAACTTTATTGGCGTTCAGTATTCCAGAAATGGATACAATGTTTAAACAATGTGAAAAGTCTCCATATAAAGTTTCTTTACTGCATTATAGTCATTTGTGAAAGAGACAATAATTAAATACTTTTTTCCTCATGTCTTTATTCCTAATTGCATTGTAAAGAATGTGAATTTGCTGTAGAAGGTTTACAAAAGCCAGAACATGAAGACAGCTTTTCAACATATGCTGTATATATAAAAAAAATATATATAATTTAGCTCCAGGCGTTGAAATAAAATCTAATTTTTTTTCTGAACAATTCACTTTGAATTTCACTGACCACCGAGTCCTGAACTTTTCTTCTTCTGCTGTCTTCGTTTCTTGAGCAACTCCAGGTGATGCAATCCGAAAGTTGTGTCCTTCAAGTGCGTCAAACTATATATGCTTCAAAGTGCCTGTGTGTGTGTGTCTCTGTGTGTGCGTGTGTGTGTGTGTGTGTGTGTGTGTGTGTGTCTCTCTCTCTGTGTGTGTCTTCTCTCTCTCTCTCTCTCTGTGTGTGTGTGTGTGTGTGTGTGTGTGTGTGTGTGTGTGTGCACAAACATCAGGCACGTTCCTCTGGTGTCAGACAGGAGGGGAGCCTGTTGTCACATTTCTTCATCATTACCTTCCCTGCCCTCCTTCATCTCTCCGCCTTGGAAGTTATAAAAAGTAATCAAAGGCTCGACGTCTGACAGCTCCGTCGCTTTGCCTTTTCTACAAAAAAAAATCTCTTCCCCTCCCCTGATTCTTTCGCAAACACCAGCGACAAAAGCCACCTCATTTTCAAGGGTGCTGGGAAAGAAAGAAAGCTCCTCAGCTCGTCTCGTGGAGGTGTGCCTCCTCTCTGACATCCCTGCGATGCTTTGTCGCTCGTTTAACAGCTCTGCGACTCCGGTTCCTTCTTTTTATCTCCTCGGAGCTGGGCTGTGAACTTTGCGCTCCTCTCCGCTCCGTCCCGCCCGTCACACCACACCACGGCATTAGCATTAACATGCCGCTAAGCAGGCTGCAGAGAAAGAGCCCTGTGGTGCTCTGGCCTTCTAAATCCCAGCTCAGGGGGGAGAGTTCGGGCTCCCCGGAGAGGAGATCTTGGCCGGCGGGGTGGATGGTTAGAGTATGTTGGAGATTAGGGCTTTGGCGAGTCAAATGCCGGATTAAGAGTGAATGGTGAAGAGGAGATTCCACGGGGTCTTAATAGAAGCCTTCGCAGGAAATAACCCTGTGTTTTCCTGCGTATATAGTGCGTGTGTGTGTGTGTGTGTGTGTGTGGTCTAGGCTGTGTGTGGTGTACAGTTTGCACTCCCTAATGCTTCCTGAGTTAGAAAGCGCTGTGGTTTTCCCCTAATGATGCTACTTTAACTCATATATCAATTATGTGGCTTATGGTGAAGAGTCATGTTTCCTCTGTAATGGATGGATGGATGATGGATAGATGGATGGATGGATGGATGATGGATGGATGGATGGATGATGGATTCCTTCATGCATAGATGGATGGATGGATGGATGATGGATGGATGATGGATGGATGGATGGATGGATGATGGATTCCTTCATGCATAGATGGATGGATGGATAGATGGATGGTTGGATGGATGGATGGATGGATGGATGGATGGATGGATGGTTGGATGGATGGATGGATGGTTGGATGAGTAGATGGATGGATGGTTGGATGGATGGATGGATGGATGGATGATGGATTCCTTCATGCATAGATGGATGGATGGATGGTTGGATGGATGGATGATGGATGATGGATTCCTTCATGCATAGATGGATGGATGACTGAGTGGATGGATGGATGCATAGATGGATGGATGGATGGATAGATGGATGGATGATGGATAGATGGATGGATGGATGGATGGATGGATGGATGCATAGATGGATGGATGGATGGATGGATGTATGGATGCATAGATGGATGGATGTATGGATGCATAGATGTATGGATGGATGGATGCATAGATGTATGGATGGATGGATGCATAGATGGATGGATGGATGGATGCATAGATGGATGGATGGATGGATGCATAGATGGATGGATGGATGGATGGTTGGATGGATGGATGGATGGATGGATGGATGGATGGATGGATGGATGGATGGATGGATGATGGATTCCTTCATGCATAGATGGATGGATGGATGGATGGATGGATGGTTGGATGGATGGATGATGGATGCCTTCATGCATAGATGGATGGATGACTTGAGCTTTTAACCGCTGTGATCCATGTATGTTTTTCCTGGTGACTGATTTCATATAACGGGGATTAAGTGCACCTGTTCTCCCTGCTGTATTTCTGTAGGACGATGAGCCAATCACAGGCGGGGATGACGGCAGACACCACACCATCATCCGGAGGTTCCTCAGCCAGCGTCACAAGAAATTGCCATGGAAACCGGAGGTAAGACTAATGGTTTTCCTCTCCTTTCTTTTCTTTCTGAGGCTTGGATTCATCCCTTAATCATCCTGTTTAACCCCTTCCTCCCATCCTCCAGATGAATACAGATTATAAATCGCTTTGCTATTTGTGTGTAAACCCGGCCCGCAACTTCCATCAGCCTTTATGAAAAGGTTTTCATTAATAACACTTCATCCGTGGCTTGGTAATCGAGTGTTTTTGCTTTTTTTTTTTTTTTTGTGAAATCTAATTTAACCGCCTCTCTTCTGCGTTCGCTTGTCCTTTTTAAGAGCAGTTGATATTTAAGGTCAAACAGAAAATCCAGTCATTTTCCTGGCGCCATTATCGCAGGAAGAAAATGTGCCTCGCGCATACGATGATGAATTATTGCGTGAGGATGATTATATTTCATCCGAAAACCATTAGAGCGTTATATTTAAAGGCACCTATGATCTGAAGATTACAAGTCGATTTGATTCATTCTAATTTTTCAGCTCATTTACTGATGTAGTTTTCACAGCCGCTGCAACAAAGGGAGCAGCAGACAGGGCAATTAAGCGGCGGATTTGTGATAAGGAAAGCGGCTCTAGATTTGTAACCTGTTCGGCAGAGTTTAATTAAAGGATTGTGTGTGTGTGTGTGTGTGTGTGTGTGTGTGAGAGCTTAATCTGCAAAATATGATTTATGGTCGCTCTGTACCTGGGGTAGAGTTTAACCGTCTCGGTGGAGATCTAGAGGTGTTCTGTAGAGAATAGAACAGTTTATAGAGACAACACGGGATGGATAACAGGAAACAAGGTCGTTATTTTCAACTCCATCACGTTGACTGCAGCAATACTGTACTTTTGTCACAGCCTTGTACTCGGCGTTCCTGCTGCTTCCTTAAAGAGTTATGTAATCTTCTTCTGAGCCGATAACAATGCGTCAAACTTCTTCTTTTATTCCTATTTTTTGCTCTTAAACTTTCCATAAATGTCTTTTATTAAAGCTTATCTCCAAAAAACGGGTTGCCCTTTGTCCAATACTCAGTTTACTGACTAGAGCTTCATAATGTAACTCAATGCAACCTCCATATGTTAGCTGTTAGCTCTGTTGTTGAGCCAATCAGGACTGATCTGCCCCTGATCCAGTATTTTAGGCTGTCCGGAGGCTTTTCAAATACTGGTGGAGCATCTCTATTACTTTATGCTTCAAGTGCTTTTAAATAAAAATGCAAAAAATCACATTCATAACCCTATATTCATATATTTCCTTACTAACACAATGGCAGTTATATTGCAGGACATGAGCAATTTTGTCATTCTGGTTTTGTAAATGCTCACATGTGGATGATGTCTGTTTTCAATTATCCGGCCGAGAAACATCTGTTGCCTGAATATCGGAGGCCCTGCATCTAATTGTGGATGATGATTTTGGCATATAATCCGAAGTGGGGGCTACATGGAAAACAGGAAGTCACGTTGATATGAAACATCCCCGCTGGAACCGCAGCCAAACAAGCTATCTGAGTCTGGACCATGGGGACTAATTGCATTAATGTAAATGGTTCTCATGGCCTGAGCAGAGCGAGACTCATTATTATGAACATCCCGGTTTTTCTGAGCGTTTCTGTTTTATAATTTTGTATGTGAAAACTGTTACAACCACAGGATGCGTCTGTTCTTAAAAGACAGGATTTTCATCGACCAAACAGAATTTCTTATTTGTGGTTTTGGAAAAAGCAAAGCAGCATCAGAGGGAAAAGACATTTTTGCAACATCCACACCAACTCCATATTACATTAGGCGTATCCAGCATCAAAGCTCGCTTGTAAAAGTCAAATGTGCCATTTCTTTGACTCGTTTCCAGCCTTCTCATAAAGCAACATGCCATTTAGTTCTGTGATTATTCTCCAAGTCCAGCATACATCGATCAACTATTCATACGTCTCCATAAAGTTGTTCTTTCAGATGTCTCCTTCTTCTCTTTATGTCAGATGTCGAAGCCGAGTCAGAAATCACGGAGCGCCGCAGCTCTTCTTTTGCTTTCCTCACCAGCGATCTGTCCCTAATTACCAGCTCTAACTTGTTTTCCTGGTGTACGGCCAAGACAGCAGAGGTCTGAGGGGCCGCTAGTCTGAGGGAACGCTGGTCTGAGGGGTTGCTGGTCTGAGGGAACGCTGGTCTGAGGGGCTGCTGGGCTGGCACCGTCGGAGGCGTAGACTCCGGCTGGTGGAGGTAGAGCGATGCCGTATGCCAGCTGTCATGGACTGGCAGAGGTCACACGGGCATCCAGCAGCCTCCGTACAGTACAGAGCCACACACACACACACACACACACACACACACACACGCATGACTCAGCTTTTTCTCAAAAGTTGAGGAGCACCAGCAAAAAAATTGAGGCATAATCGACACGTAAAGCAACACATTCATAACTGGAAATTACAGGAATGATCATGTTTTATTTTAAGAAAGTCACAAAGTGAAGAAGTGCTTTAAGAGGGGAAAAAAAGGTGAAATATTGCTTCTTTTTTTTTTACCAAATAATGTGCAGTCGAGTGAAAGGTGCTGCTCCTTTGAAGGTACTTTGATCGGTGATTAAATCTCTCACTTTCATCCCGTGGCTTCTAACCGGAGCTGTTTGTCGTCACTATCATGAAACTTTTCTCCTGTTTTTGAAAGGTGCTGGATAAACAACGTCATTATGTCTCCTACTTCTTTCTCTGCCGTGCTCCACTCATAGCTTTATCCACCCTGACGGATAAATTAATGTCTTATCAATCGTGACGCTCTTTCGCCAGAAACGAGTGCGTTCATTAGACTGTAAAAATAAGTGTGCGTAATGATACCATTAGTGCTCTCTGTCTCTCTCACACACAGACACACACACACTCTCTCTCTCTCTCTGCACACTGTCCAGAGGCATTATGCATTCATCCAAACGGATGACAATAATTGTTTTGGGATGGCTTGTGAGAGCCCTGGTGTCCACCTTGGGTTGCACTCGCAAAATCGATCTGCCCACCGCTGATAAATGTTACTTTCCGAGCGCACAATTAGTGCCGCTGCAAAGTGTTGTTGATGTGGACGGCACACACACACATGCACACACACACACACACATGCACACACACACACACATGCACACACACATGCACACACACACACACTTAGAGCCTCCTGGTGGTTCGCAAGGTATACGATTTCTCCTTTCGAAAGAAGGAGAGAAAAAAAGAAAATAATTGTGCGACTAAATGATGGAGCCCTTGATAGAGACGGAAATAGAGATGGAATTGAGTATTTCTTGGATGAAGTGCTGTGAGTCTATACGCTGCGTTGATCCCATCAGGTTGTTTTAAGCCAAGCCTGGTGACTTAATGAACCCATGGAGGTGACTGTGGATTACAGAGTCGACGTGCAGCTGCCGATTGGACGTCCTCCGTTCCATCAAGGACACGCCAGCATGTAAAGGACGCCGGCGCTGGACAGAGATCAGAGGGAGAGCGCGATGGCCCACTTTTTGTTAAGAGCGGAGAAGTAGCCGCTCGTGAAAGGGATCAACAGTCATTTGCAGGAAAGCCGACGTGGATCCCGGGAGGATTTGAGCATAATGAACAATTTTATCGAGTCAGGGGCAGAAAGAAAGTGATGGCGAGAGGGGATTATTGACTTTGATATCAGCCGGGACTTTTAATGATTCCTTTACATGTGCACTGTTCCATAGAGAGCACACCGTTCCAGATGCATCGCAAATATGTGCAGTGATGTTAATCAGATTTCAGGAAAGGTGTTGAGCCAAACGCGGCGCCGTCGTGCGCCGGAGGTTTGGACTGGATGACTCAGACTTCGTGTACAAAATCAAAGCTGTGGATGTGGTATTGAAGATTTTGGACGGCCTATTATTTACCGCTCAGGAGGGGAAGTGGAGGAGATGCTGTGGCACAACGCAGACTCATGACTCAGGTGGAAGTAGTCATCAACGCTGGCGCCTTGACGCAAGAAACACATGTAGTCAGGAGACTGGAGACGGAACCAGAGCTTTGTCTTGTCTCTGACCGTCCTCGTCGACTCACAATAATAGAAGAGTGATATTTGTCTCTTCTCGCTGTTCCTTCAGTCCGTCCTTCTTTCTTCTCGTCGGTCTTTGCAAAACCCTTAAAGGGATACTTCACCGGTGGAAACATGAGTCTGTAATCTTGAAAGTGGGTCATTTGGTGTCTTCTTGACTGAGAAAAGGCAGACAGTGACATTTTGGAGCATGTGGATGGAAGACAACAACTCCCACAATGCACTCCCACTGATCTAGAACACCGCCCAGCAGAGAAATCATTCTCGTTACTTCTCAGCTTTCTCCACAGCGCCTGTTAGCATAGCTTCCAAGCAAGATGGCTGATGTTGCTTTTAGTTTCCCACCCACTGATCTGTAGGTCTGTGGCATTAGAGGGTCCCGCCCCCTATAGGTGGGTTAAAAACATGAGGAACTTTTTCAGAATAGAAAATACGGAGATATCCCGTCTCTGGGGAAAATGAGGGAATGATGCCTGACCATTCAACGGTACAAAGCTTTATGCAAATAGGCGAAGTATTCCTTTAACAGAGGAACAGGAGGCCTCGATGCGGTTCTGCCGGCCTCTCATTGAAGTCGGGAGGATGCTCGACAGCTCGTTGCATAAGATGAGAAAAATCTGGCTCATTCTGCGTTCTCTCCTTCTCGTATCTACTATCTACTGCAGCCACATCCATCCCCCCCCCCCCCCCCCCCATGTTATATCCCTCGAATGACAGAAGACATGTAACTGTAGGACAGATGGCAGATTATACAAAACCCTCATTACAGTAGCTGATGAGGCCAGAATCTAGATCATATGAACCTTGTTGTATTTTTTATTTATTTCTGTTGCCGCTCTCATTATCTCTCTCCCTACAGTCTCTCAGAAACTCCCTCGCCGTACCTACGTGTTCTTCCACACGTTTCTCTTCTTTCCCTGTTTCTAAATTAGTAATGTGCAAAGATATGATGAGTTAGGCGCCCCTCTATACATTCAGATGGAGGGATTTCTCCGATCAAGCGACGACGTTCCCGTCACAGAGGGAATATCTCACATGTATCCGACCGTATCCACTGATGGTTCGTTCGACACATTCAGCATAGCAGCGCCGTAATGTAGTATGTCTTTATGATGTATCAACAGTGAGCGTTAAACGCCCCGGGGGAGCCGCTTGAGTGGTAAATGTGTAGATTTTCCCAGCATGCTACGGTGCCGCGACCATCGTGTCTCACTTTTCTCCTCCGACGGGGATTTACAGTGTCAGTCGGGGCCGAGCGGCCATTTGTCAACGCCTCGCTGCCAGCGGGAACACAGAAGTCTGCACCAGATTTTTGAGAAGGGAGACAGCTTCCCGGAGGAGGGAGGGAGGGAGGGAGGGAGGGTGAACAGAGAGAGTCTGATTCGTTGGTCCAGTTGATAGTGCGACCAGATGGGGGAGAGAGAGAGGGGATATTAGAGAGCAGCAGAGATGGAGATATGAAATGTGTGGTTTGGGGAAAATAGGCAAGACTGGCCGTTTAGAGTGGCCTCTTGAGCTGAGCAGAATACGGTTTAATGCTGTTATTTTAAATCAATCCATTTCTAACTCCTCTTCCATATGCTGGCCTCCTTTCCCCCTCTCCTTCCTCCTCGTATTTGACGGACAGCATCTGTCAAATATGATTTAATGGCAGCCCGAGTCCTCGGTGCCCGTTAGACTTGCAACAACAGACAAATGGAGTCTTCAGACTTCTTCAGCTCGTTATGCCTGCAGGTTAATGTCTTCAAATGCATACCGTGCACTGGGATTCATATGCATTAAAGATGCATATTTTTTGTTGTGTTACGATGTTGTGTTGTATTCTCCGATGGCAAACGCAGTCGACTGCACCGGCTCGGTGTTTTGTCAGTCTGAGCATGACGAAATGCTCTGCACTGACTCTCATTCAAACACACACCTGTTTCGCTCAAGGCCAGGTTGCTTTTGATAACATCCTACAATACTTTTTGGTCGTAATTACAAAATGAATTTGAGGATTGATCGGCTGGTTATATAAGTCGTTGGCATTCAAACAATTGTTTAAATGATGATTTTATCCTACACATTTCTTCCATTGTGTTTACTATCTGCGACTGCACTCTTCCACCTCTTCTCGAGTGACTGCAGACTCTTGGACCGTTGAGTAATTCATCCATATCAGACACATGGACAAATGAAAAATAGAGACGTTTGTATCGATCAGCTTGAATGATCATAGAATATATTGGCTATATCAGATATCAGGAAATCAAGTATCCTAATGGCTGCATACTGCTGATCGTTTAGCCGCAACATAGAGTGATAAATGCATTACAGCGTATTCAAATGAGATACATTTGCCAGTATAGGGCTGGAATTCCCAGCAATTAGCCACACAAATAGCCACCTTGAGCCTCAGCTCACAACACAGTCTTCCCAGCAGACACGATGATTAGGATTGACAGATAGAGCTACTTTGACTCGGGCTCTTCTCTTGCAACTGTGCATGTAGTCTGTTCTGCTGGAGGGGAATTAAAGCGGGTGCAAGTAGGAAACTATTCTTTCTCAACCTTCCAGCTTGTCGATTAGACGGCTAGCACGCGGTGGCAGGACAACACAAGACGTCTGCCTCTGGTTTTGGATTAAGGAACAGAAGATGACAAATGACAGCGAGGGAAGAAAGTAAGACGAGGCATCGGCAGCAGTCGCCGTCTTGTCTCTTCTTCAGCCAATTACCGAACGGGAATGTGAGAATGTGAAAGAAAAAGCTGTCGTTTGAGAAGACACAAGCTGCTACGGCACAGTCGAGCATGTCTCTACACGACCAAGTAAACCCCACCGAAACCCCCGGCAAGTCACCATCTCTATCCAAAATGTTAATGCAGGCGTCGCTTCATCACACGCTCCGAGAAGGAGGAATCCGGAGAACAACAACAAAAACAAAACGAGATAGAGACAGAGACAGCGCAGGGAACTGATAGCCCACAGCTGAGCTCAGGGAAACCAAAGAGAGGAGAGAAATCAACAGCATTTGGCAGCTCGGAGACGGAGATGGAGAGGAGACAACAGTAGGGAGAAGCAGCGCTCACAGGAGAAAAGGTCAAAGGTCGTAACAGGAAAGCAAACAGGTTGAAAGAATAACTTGCATCGTTCTTATTCCACTTCTTGTTGAGGCCACAGACAGCTCTCGCAGCGCTGTCACCCAGAAAATAGGACCAATTATACACTAGTGGCCCTCGGCAGAAAGCTGACTTTACAGCCTGTGGCCTCTCCACGGGGATGTGTGTGTCTGTGTGTGTGTGTGTGTGTGTGTGTGTGTGTGTGTGTGTGTGAATAATTAGAGATGCTGCCCTCATTTTTTTGCTATTTGACATCAGGGGTGAGGAGCCGAGCGGCAGAGAAGAACCCCACAGGAAATCTATTAAAAGCTTTACACGAGGTAATGCTCTCCATATTTACACAGGAGGCTCGTCTTAACCTCGCTGTGATCGCCCCTCTCTGCCGCTCCCCCTTTTTAAACATCGGGCGTCTCCCCCTCCTGTTCATCCGTCTCACTCCCCTCCTCCGCTTTGATTCCGTCGAGTCGGCGAAAAAAAAAAAAAATCCCCGTTCCTTTCTCTTTTCTGTTTTTCATTAGCATCCGTCTTCCTGCAGGACAAAAACAAAACAAGCGAAGAAGTCCCGCTGCTTTGGACTGACATGTTTGCTCAACAAAAGTACGGCTATGGTTAATGCATGAGCTGTAATTGCCGCGCTGCTGTCAGTGTCGAGGGCACCGAGTTAACCGCACAGTGGCGGGAGATAAATGTAAAGGGCCACTTTGAGGCAGGCCATCTGTTAGAACGCCCGTGTGATGCTGAAGGAGCATGACACCTTCCCCCCTCCATCAACGTCTCTAAACGCAGACATGTCAAGGTGTTTACCCTGCAAGGCTTTCCTGTCTCACCCCTCTTATCAAAAAACAACAGGCTGTCTGTGTGTTTTTGGTTGTTTTTTCGGTCACAAGGTCGCTCTCGCTCTCCTGATTGGTTTTAAAAGCTCACACTTGTTGACTCCACAGCGACACGCAGAAAGGCTACCTCCATCCAGCACCGCTTCTGGCTTTGATCTAACCAGGGGAACCCACTGCATCGGCCTCACTCTCATTCTGTGAGACTCCGCTCGCTCCTCGACTTCTGTGTGATGTCGGGGAAAATGGCAGCGTTACCGTGGCAGCCTGCTGGGCCCGCTGTCACGCATTTGAATAAGAGAAGGCTACAGTATAGTGGATGTGTGTCGCTGCACTCGGTTGATCATCAAGTGTGGAGAGTTAGGAGTTTTCGGGTCATTAAATCGCCGAGGCAGCCCCCCCGAGGCTCGACACATGAGCTGCATGCAAACGTGTCAGCGTGCATCTCTAACTGTAACGGGAACGACCCCTGTGTGTTTTTGTATGTGTGTGTGTAACCATGTGAAAAATAGTCGCTCCATATACTTCTGTTTTTTTGTGGGTTTTTTTTTATATTAGATGTGATCCAAAACTGTCCACTTCCAACGCAGCGTGACACACGAGTCATCGGAGACTTGTCTCTTCTGTGTGTGTGTGTGTGTGTGTGTGTGTGTGTGTGTGTGTGTGTGTGTGTGTGTCTGTGTGAGAGAGAGGAAACTAGACCCCAAGGCAGACTGGTTTCACCATCTGTCCTCGCTGTGTCCCGTGATTTCCCTGTGTAATTCAGATAAATGTCAGACTATGGGCCGGGGATGAGCTCCGACAAACCGCTCCAGACGTTCTCGGTTCACTCTCCTCCTCCTCCTCCTCCTCCCCCGATACGAGCTCGCTGCCACCGCCTCTCGTAAGGACGGAGGATTCGTTTCTCCCGCCAGGTGGAGAGGCTGTCAGAAATAATACACCATCCGGCAGCCAAAGAAAAATGTATCTCCAGAAACCAGTGAGAAATGGCAGTTCAGCTGTCAGGACGAGGAGCTGACGTATCGAAGCGTAACTTGCCTTTTTAATAGAGAATGTGACGCCGCCTGCTAACCCGTCTCCTCTGTGTGTGATTGTGTGTCTGCAGTTTAAGGGCCAGGCCAACCTGCATGTGTTTGAGGACTGGTGCGGCTCCTCTATAGCCCAACTCCGAAAGAACCTGCACTTCCCTCACTACCCTCATGTGAGTATTGCTTTTGCATGCCAGCAAATTCAAATCAAACTAAGATGAGTTGGTTTTGAGCAGAGGTGTTCAATGTTTACCAAGCAATATTACATATCACATTACATATATAACATTGTGCTTATAGTGCCATGTATAACAGAGCCTTGTAATGATGTATGTATACAATGCTAAGCCATTAAAATAATAATTGTTGACCGATTCATATTTTAATTATATTTCTACATCACATTTTCACAACATAATATGAAACATGGAAGATTTCATGTTAAGGTGTATTTTTGGACATTTTTGGAAGAAAAAAAAGTTTGGGATTAAATAATTCCGCAGTAATTCTGCGAACCCTTAGTTGAAGATCTCTGGTTTAGAGAAAAACATTCTGTTGAAGGTTATGTTCTGACTTTATTAATGCAACAAGTGCTCCATCTATAATATGAGCGTATTTCTTGTTTTCTCGCCGCAGACCAGAACCACCTTGAGGAAGCTGGCAGTCGCTCCGAAGTGGAAGAACTACGGCCTGAGAATATTTGGCTTCCTCCACCCATACAGAGATGGTAACTAGCTCTTCTTGTTGGCGAGTCGCTCCTCTGAGGCCGAGGGGCCTTGAAGCATCTGTCCTTTACAAGAGTAGACAATCTGCTCAGCTCTCTTAAACCTCGCTCTCCGGAGTCACTAATATAGTGAATATTCACATCCTTCTGTGGGCTGAGTGCCAGGGAGCCCACAGCTAAATCTCACTGCAGGACCCTCGTGGACCCCCCTGAGCCCGGTCGCTATAGGAACTGGAGAAAAAAAATATGAAGTTATTAATTAGACCACCGTTCATTTCGGTCCCCTTATGGAGCTTTTGCTGGCGTTGTAGCTCTCTCCAGCTGACGGCTCAAAGGTCATCCATTCATTCAGGATTCAGACAACAAGTCCAGTTGACCTCGCGCCGCCAGACACAACCTCTTACATGCTATGGCAGGTTGAATGATTGTTCAACGACCCGCACACAAGGTTGGAGGTGTATGTATACTACAAATATGTAGTTTACCACAGCTGGAAGGTGCTGGAAAAGCATGGAAATGCATCTTGAAATGCTTGAAAGGTGCTTGAATTCGACTTTGGGAAAGGTGAAGGAACCCTGCTTAGATTTCACCGTTAAGTACGTCATGTGAAATGTGTCTCGATGGAGAATTCCTTCAAATTATACAATATTATAGAATATAATATATATAGAGAATATAACAGCATATAAAGTAATCTGTACTGTGCGCCACTCCCATTTTCTCATCTCAGTCTGAAAAGGACGACAAACATCTGCAAAGTCACACTGACATGCACTGTTGATTTCTTTCCCTTTTTCACACCATGAAAAGACAAGTGTAGCAGCTTGAAGGTGTGCACCAGCTGAGGGGGAATTAACTCTATGCAGCTCCCTTTGTGCACTTTTATACTTAAAAGTTACATTATGCTGCTTTATTTGTCGGTTGTGAGAGCAGCGATGGTCGAGCGAACGGCAGATGGAGCGGCGTTAGCGAGAACAAAGCGGTGAATCAGAGACATTAAACGTTATTTTCAGAACACAGCAAAACAGGAAGAAAGGAGAAAATATAGGCCGAGGGCACGGTCTCTGTAGAGACACCATCACACTCAGCCGGTGAGTCATACGTGAAGATTGAGAGGGATTATTTTTGTTTCAGACTATGCTGGTTATTTATAGACAATTCTTCCATATTACACTATTTAACCTCCTAAGACCTGAGCTCTTTTTTGGTATGCATTTTTATTGGGGACCTTATACGTGTAAGTTAAGTATAAAAACTAAGCATTATTGCTTGACATGATGTAGTTTTTGTAAATGTCAGGCCCCCGTTCAGCAGAATTAAGTATTTTGGTATAGACAACCCAAAATGTGATGTCATGTCTTAAGAGGTTAAATATGATCTTAAATAACTACCTTTAATGGCTGCCTTTGCTTATCACGCTCCTTCCATTCACACAGTTGTTTCATATGGATTGGAAATTCACTTTTTTTTCACACCTAAGAATCTGTTTCACAGGGCCGTGCCCTCATCTAATTATACCTATATCTACCTATATCTTTCTACCTATATCTGAGATCACACGTAGAGTATCTACTTCCACCAACACACACTTTGATCATCTTTCTCCCCCTCCAGGTGATTTCCAGTTCTCCGTGTCCTCTGATGATAACTCTGAGTTCTGGCTGAGTCCCGATGAGAGTCCTCTCAACGCCAGGCTGCTGGTCTATGTGGGACAGGTAAGACCCTCGCTGCGGTTTTGCATGCAATCCCAACCATTGATGTCACTCTGCTAAGAAATCGACACGTTCCTCGACCAAAAAAGTAGTCTCCGGCTATATCTAATATTGCTTAGCAACAAGCTTTTACCGCGTGAATAAATGGGGCTTAAATGGTTTCGAACTCCTCAATGTCACGACTTAAATAGCAAAAAAAACCAAACACTTAAACCTCTGGGAGAGCACTCCCACGACACAGCATGCACAGCGATGCCAACCCCCTCTCATTAGAGCACAGTGACTTTATTATCTGATATCCAGGCTGAGGGTGACTCATGGCTCTAAACGCCATCTAATGGATTCCCTTCCCATCATGCTCACACATGTCAGACGTGGGAAATGATTCTTTAGTTATCAATGGGTCAAAAGCTATTGGACTGATATGGCTGTGATCTGACACCCATGAGACACGGCGGGTCCCGACCAGTCGTCAACACGCGCCTCTCATTCTGCCAGCGCTTCAACCTCCCGACCTCGGAGCAGTTTGACCTTGTTCATCTATAGTAATCACCCGCTCACCTCGCGTCGCCACCCTCACACTGGGCCATCACTCACCTCCAACGCAGCTCGGGATACAGGGGGGGGTTAAAGACTCCCGGGGAACATCCTGTGAGAAATGGTTTCCGTTCCCATCTCTCCTTGAAGTACCCTCCGCCCGCTGCAGAGCCGAAGCCGAGCGCCGCCGCCGCTGCTGCTGTTTCTGGGAGAGCTGCACCATGTGAGGTCCAGCTACGGATCTGGATCTGTATTCCAAACCGGATGCCGAGATGTCACCCATGGGAGCTGAGCTGATTAATTAGCCGGCCGTGAATATTGATGTGGCATTTAGCGGTGGAGGAATATCATGTAGGGTACGGCAGGGGAGCGATGTGGCCGGTCTTCTGAGACGCGTCGTGTTTCACAGATAGGAATCCGACGCTCCATTCCTCGTGATGCGGTCCGCATGTCTGCACGAGTTTAGGGGGAAAAACACATTATTTATATTTTTGAGAAACTTTTTTAAGCTTGTATTTCATATACAGTATATACTGAAGTCCTTGCGCATCACTGACTACATGCCCAAAGCAGATAATGCAGCACTTTTGCTAATCTGCAAAGAAGGCTTACTGCCGGCCCTATTTTTAAGACCTTTAGCTCTAAAGAGGTCTAAAACTTTTCTTCCCACTTTTTATATTCTCCTAATCACTTATAGCTGTTAAAAATGTTTTAAAGGATCAAAAATACAGTAATTAAAAGGGAATATTTCCTGCTTTAACGTGGAAAATCAGTGTTCAGGTAAATTCAGTCGATAGAAGCAATCAATTCACTGTGTAAATAAAATGTAAAAAAAAAAAAAAACCTTCCTTGTTCTCTGTACATCTAGCTGTGTTTCGAAGAGGCTTCCCGAAAGATGAGTGCAGAGGATGTTATGGACGAGAACACATTTGACAGTGTTTAGGCCGTCTCGGGTATCCAGCGTTCGCCATGCAAGAGGATACATGCTGCATACACACGCCTTTACGAGCAGGAAAACTGTCCCGGTCAATAGGAGAATTTATTGCTTCAACTGCAGACGTACCCTTCCTTCACCCAATGTCAGCTGCGACAGGCTCCACCCCTCTTTGCGACCCTGAATAGGAGCAGTTACCGATAATGGAGGGATGGGACATAATAACCTATGATGATTTGGGAAAATACCCTGAAAGGTTTCATGAGGTATTTTGCGGCAGAGAAGAAGTTATGGAGAAGGTTTCTGAATTATAAAAGCAGTGAAACCTCCCTGGCAGAAACGTATGCACTTTTCAACGCCAACGTCAGTGTCTAATGAGTTGTAACGTTCATATCTTTGCATATCATAGTATTGTGAAGGATCGCTACTTTGTGTCAGTCGTCACGGAGATGTTTAGCGGCGATGGGAGGAGAGGCGAGGAAGCTGAAGTGCATGGGAGTCCATTTTTGGACACGTACATATACGCAGACGTAGGAAAAGTTCCTTTCAAACACACCCTGCTACGCAGACCCACAGACCTGTGTGGATATGAGCGGAGTTAATGTTAGTGAAGCTTCGGCATGAATCACATTTTCGGGCCCACAGCTAATCTGTAACGAGATTTTCCTTCAATCAGAAAGTCTGACGTTTCCCGCGGAGCTTCGCCCAGAACCAGACAAGGACTCATGAGTCACAAGTGTGTGTGTGTGTGTGTGTGTGTGTGTGTGTGTGTGTGTGTGTGTGTGTGTGTGTGTGTGTGTGTGTGTGTGTGTGTGTGTGTGTGCGTGTGTGTCCATGCAGACAACGATGTGTGTCATATGTGACACGGTGCTCAACCTGTCTGGTTCAAATAGCAGACGAGACAAACACAGGCAGGAAATTGGATCAGGGATTTGTAATCAATACGTGACTCAAGAGCAAGAGAAGCTGCTCATTCTCAGACAGACTAGACTGTTTAGAGCAGCTGGAAGGGAATTAACGTTATCAATATAGTGATATACTTTACTTACAAATTATGTCTCCCATATTGACCGATCATCATAGTCGAAAGGTCAGGTTTTTTTTGTCATAGAAACAAAAGCCCGAGCGTAGATCCCAGAATAAATATTGGCTGAATTCCATTTCGCTGCATTGTTTTCGGGGTCCTGCCATTGTGCGTGTTTTGGCTCCCTGTCATGAACACTTGAACGAAGCCACCGTTACTGTTATCTGCCTTTAATGACAAACCAAAACGTCTGGCTCATTATGGTGTTTTTCCCAAATACTTTATTGCTAGGTAACAACATCTGTCCAAAACAAATAAAATGCACCTTTTTTTTTTGGATCGACAAACAGGCAGGCATGGCAGGCATGTAATGGGCTTCCATCTTTGTTAAAGCTCCGTTTAGTCATTTCCAAACGACATGCATCTCGTAATCCAATTGGGGAGAAAGAAAAAAAGGCAAACAGGGTAGAAAACAGATGCCCCCAAGATAAGATTTCTAAACCTGCTTGAGACGGGCGATCCATCACGGCGAGCAGCGTGTCCACGTCCGCTTTCATCCCCGTAACGCGGTTACGTCGGCGTTTGATTCAAACTCCTCTAACAGCTGGATAACCAGCCGCTCATAATGTAACTCTGACAACAATAAAAACAGACACGGGGATAATTGTGATGGATTACCAGACTCGGGGCTCAGTTTGAAGTATCTTGCAGATTTAACGTGATGCCAGACTCAAATGGATTAAAATCGGCGACCGGCTCGAAGGAGGGAACGGCGACCGTTCAAACCCCGACGCTTCATTAGAATTGACTCGTCTGGTAAAATGCTGGAAACCCGATCCCCTCTGCGAGGCACCGAGTGCTTCTGCTTAATGAGACAAGTGCACCCAGAGGTCACACTCGACACAATGACTGTTGTTGACTGTTTCGCTTTTCTTTTTTTCGCATTAAGATAATTGCAATTAGGCCGGCGATGGTGCTCTTTGTTTTATTTTTATCACCTGGTCGAAAAAACAGGTTATTTTCAAAGAAAGAAAGAGCCATATTGATTTTGTTATTTTCTTTTCAAGTCTTGGTAAACTCATTTGCAATGCTTAGTTTTGCAATATGTTTAGCTTTTCCATACTCTTTTCTCTAATCTAGCCACTCAAAGTGGATGATTTATCATTTCTCTTATCATTTGTAGCAAGGCACAAACAACACATCTGGATTAATGACATTAACAATGACTAAAAAGGCCCTAAAACTGGAACACCTAAATGGTATGCAGCCTTAAGTTATTAGTATTAGTCCCATCTGTGCCTTTGAAAATGTCTCTCATTAACGTTGGGTGATAGGCAGCGGATCGTTCCAGTTGAGTGATGCATGAACAGGTATTGAATAGTTTTAAACCGAGAACCGCTCAACCAAACAACCTCACGCTGTGCTTCCTGAGCAACACACACACACACACACACACACACACACACACACACACACACGCACACACACACACACACACACACACACACACACACATCCAGTCAATCAGGTTGTTGAAGAAGTAAACTTCTGTTGATCGGCACTCTTTGCTTTATCTGTTCTTCATTGTAATGTAGCGATGCATAGCGAGCTGTACCAGTATGGCGTTCAGTGGTGTTACCGTCAATAGGGTCCCCTCTCAATACACTTCACATACATAACACTGTACCAATTAATATGTGCCATAGATCTCATCTTACTTATTTTACTTTTATCTTATTTTTACATTATAAGTACATGGAACTAACGACAGGAAGTGAGACAAGACAGAAACCTCATCCAAAAAGCAATGTCTTCTTCGATTCCTGTAATTAAATATCACAGTTTTCATCTGACTGAGTTGCTTCCCTTTCATTTGAGAAGGTGCAGGCTTTACAGGTTTCAAAAGACTTTCCTCAATGAGAACATTTGTACTTGCTGTTGCAAGAAAAAAACAGGTAAATAATGGGTCTGCTCCCTGAGTGCCACCGTGGACACAGCCATACGGAGTGGCCATTATCTCAACGACAAGAAGAACGCCTCCATTCTCCTCCAAATGTCAGGGTTCCTGTTTTCCGGTTTTCTGCCACACCTGTGAAAGCGTGAAGTCAACCAGAAACAGAATGCGGGCCTCCTCGCCTCTCACACAAAACTCTCCAGTCCAAGTTCAGCTGGGAAAAAACACAAACTCAAGGCACGACAGAATAAATAAACACTTATATCACAGGTCAGCTGTTTTTCTATTACTTCTCTCTTCTCTTATAAAAAGATTGCATGGAGAAGAGAGTTGATAGGGAGCGGGGAGTGAGCTCATATTTCTTAGCTTTCTTGACCTCGTGCTGTGTTTCATTCTTCCGTGTTTCAGGGCCGGTGGCCGTCTGAAATGAGTTTTCTCCAGCTACCTGCGTATGTGGGCGAGCCTCACGCGGAGACGCGGCGTGTGTGTGTGTGTGTCCGTGTGAGAGAGAGGTGACGACTCAGCGAGGTCGCCGTGTGCGCCCGGGTTGTTTGTCTGCTCTAAGTTTGAGAAATGTGCTCCCCGAAGTTCCCTGCCTTATTTCTCCGAGAAGACTTCTAAAGTGGAAACAGAATAAGACGATGTGTCGGTGAGGGGGTGTGTTTTTAGATGTGATAAGTGGAGGTGTGTGTGTGTGTGTGTGTGTGTGTGTGTGTGTGTGTGTGTGTGTGTTACCACTCGTGACTCCCTTGCTGCTTGCCTTCTGATTTACCTCCCGCCTACTCTGGTGAGGAGATGGTGCTTTCAATAAGCAATGACTCATTGTTCAGTGGGAAATGGTGTGCGTGTGTGTGTGTCTCATGTGTGTGTGTGTGCAGGCGTACCTTGGAGAACATCTGCCACTTTCATATAGAGAAGCCGAGGCGCTGCACGTACTCTGTCCTCGTAACAATGACTTTGATCCTGCCATTGTTCACGTGCAGCTGATTAACCATCTGACAAGGAAGCGAAGACAAAAACAACCTTTAATTCTTGGAAGGAGATTTACTCCATGACACGAATGTTTTTCTTCTATGTGAAACTATAGATATTATAAAAAAACACAATATCCAGCTTTTCTCAGAAGGATCTGAAACCCTGTTGGAGGAGATTGTTTGGATTTCTGTAAAAGAAACAAACAATAATATTCACAAGCTGAACATAGGCAACAAATTTGCCACTTGCAGTACCATTATGAACCATTATGAACCATTATGAATGAGGATGTCAGGTTTTATAAATACCTTATTTCAGATATTTTTTCTCATGTTTAATATCCAACTCCACCTGACATTTGCCTTCATGTTAACGCTTGGAATGAGGTGCAATCTTCTCTGCAGCTGAATTTCTCTTCTGAGTTTGTATTTGCTTTGGAAATAAAAATGCGTCCACACAGTTTTTCACCTGTTTGAAAAATAAATGAACTAGATTTACTGTATTTAGAGTCCTCGACAACATGATTTGCCGAGATGGATATGCAGCGCTGCCTCCGCTGTGTGATCACTCTCTTTTACATCTTTCCAGAGAAAACAATTTACGCAAAGGGGAGAAATAAACATGTGAGTGAAGCGACTACAGAGACATTCTTGCAAGTTTCCCATTTATTTCGAGTGCAGAGTTTGAAATCGCAGCTTTCTTTCTTTTTTTTTTTTCTTCTCTCGGCTTTGAGAGATTGTTAAGTGTTGGGGATTTTTAAAGATGAGCTTCCTCTTCCATGCAGCTGCGATGTGTCAACGTTCTTTCACTGAAGGTCAGCCGCTTCCAACAGCAGTTTATTTTAATGATGATTGTTTTGAAGGAGAGCGACTTGAATGAGCGCTTCCTGCAAAATATGCTCAAAGCTCGAAGCGTTCTAAGAGTTATATCGGTTATCGTTTCGCCATTTAGAGCACAAACCGTTACAGTACATGTTCAAAACCAAAAAAACATTATTAAGTGCAGCTTTAACAGGTGGCAGATGTATTAATAAGCGCATATACAGAAACTGTTTTGCTGAGCTGGAGTCTCCAAAAGCCAAGTGTTGAAGTATTCTCAAGGCAGAATTTTGATTCTTTTTCCATAAACAGACATTCAGGAAATGTAACTGACAAAGTGTGTAGCAATCAGACCGCTGCATCCGTGTTGCTGGACTGATATTCTGCCGACCTATAGGTCACTCTGTTGATAAAGAGCGCTTCTGCATGTGAAAAGGCCTTTTGTTGCTCCGGATGGAGGTAAATAAAAGTCCGATTTTTTGCCTCGAGTGATGTCGCAGTTTGACAAGTTTTGAAAAGAATCTGGGGGTGTCGAGTTAGAAGAAGTGAGCTTATCAGACTTTTATTGTCTGTGCTGGAGGCTACATTACTAACAGCCCAATATCAAATAGAAAATACATTATAGAACACTGTCTAATATCAGGTGCATGAAATAAACAACCAGCCGGTGTTTCCCTAAAACCAAACCTGAGACCATATCAGCATCACTGTTCATGTGAACATACTCTCTACTTAAGTCATTTCTTTGAATGTTAACACACATTTAAACGTGTGTATTGACTTGAAATAAAAAAGCTTTAGTGAGCTGAAGTGACCTTAGAGAGTTAGTGACCTCTCCCGGCGATTTTCCTCCGAGCATGCTTTCCTGCTCCGGAGGAGGAATATGTGAGGAGACGGTTGCCGTGGAAATGTACCACGGCGGCGGCATGCTGTGGGCTTCAGAGTGAAGGCACAGTAGCGCACATTGTGTCCTCCTCCTCCTCTCCAGCCAACTGCTTCACAGGAACCCTCAGAGGCTTCTGCTCAGCCAGAGGCCTCGGTTGGTTTTGGAAAGACATTACTGCCTGTTTTTGTTTTTGAGACTTTTCCTCCCGTCGTGGCTCTGTTCTCCTGCCAGCAAACGCGTTCAGAGGTGCCATTGTGTAATTGCCATGTGTGTGTGTGTGTGTGTCATGATCTGACCGAGTGTGTGCCGCTCCCTCTGAAAACATGGTGGTACCCGTGAGTGAGGATCAGCGGCTATTTACAAGCTGAAAGGGGGTCTTGTGATGTGTTAACACCATGCTCCCCGCGCTGTTTTCTCTGACCAGTTTCAAACCCAGAAGCGGGGCCAGCGCAAACAATTAAAAGCACGCCCAATGTGATCTCAGCTTTATTCTTTCATTATGGATCAGCAGCAGCGGGGGCCCCCTAATTAGTCGCGTCGGCTTACTGAGGAAACGGAATTCTTAGACGCAGTATTGGCAGGGAAATGGCTCTTTCTGGTGTTCTGTCTGTTTACAGCCATTAGCTCGCCTCTGTTTGCTCGCTTTGCCGATCGCAACTCGCATTCCTGATTGACTCCCTCTGTTGCTTCGGGGGCGTCATATTTAGTTTTCCTATTTGCTCCTCGTTTGCTGGGGGGAGCCTCCTATTTACAGACGGGGGATACAAATCCTAAAAGTTGGTGTTATTGTTTGATTTTTCAGTATGAATGCACTTCAGCTGCATACTGTGCTTCAACGTGTCTTCTCTCCCTCACATCAGTGCTCTCTCTGTCTCTCTCTCTCTCACATTGTCTTGTCTTGTGTGTTGCAGCTGGGAACAGAGTGGACCGCTCCGGGCGAGTTCAGCAAGTTCAGGTCCCAGTCCTCCAAGTCTGTGCAGTAAGTACCTGTGACAACCACAGAACCTTTCTTAACAGCTCCGTTAATAAACTCTCGAGCCCGGCCGCCGAGCCCCCGCTAACGTGTACCGGTTAATCTTGACAAATACCCAGCACCACCTGAGCCCCTCTTAGGACCGGGTCTCGCGGTTTTCTACCCGTGAAGCGTCTCTCTCTGACTGCTAAGTATCATCCGATCAGCAGCTCTCTTCACCGGGTTTCCAGCGGACACGGCGGCGGCGGCGTGTCTAATACTCACATCTTTCTCAGCGCTGGTGTCGGAGTGTGGAGGATCGGAGCAGCTGAGCGGCCTCTAAATGTAAGATGAGGATGTATTACCTCATCAGCATCTCTCAGATTCATCACATCTTTTCCCCCCTAACTGCTCGCATAAAAGCATCCGTTAATATTAGCACTGATCCGCAGTCATTTGGCTCCTGCAGTCGTTGTTAAGTTGATATGATTATGCCGCGAGAGAAGAGAGCCTAAGAATGATGCTCCTGTGGGTTTTCCACGTTTGCTTGATTGGATGAAGATGTAGAGCGCTGACTTAAATTATTCACACACACACGCACAAACACACCGCCAGTGGTGTTTTTAGTGCAGGTTCAGAATGCGTTCTTCTAAACCTAAAGTGGTGAATGCATTTTACCCACGGGTCTTTTGTTGGAAGCCCAAGGACAAACCGGAGAACTCTTCACAGATGTATTTATTCAGGTCACAGGTAAAGTGTGGCAGCGCTGGGCTCAGAATGGCAGAGCTTCGGTATGAATTACAACAAATGCAAAATCACATCCAGGCGATCACCACACGGATTCTGTTTGAGTGATTTATTTGTCAAACAATAACAATAATGTGATCATAACAACCCAATCACATAGATCTCTCATATCGGCAGGAAAAAAAATGTCAAAGTGGGACTAGAAAAAAAATAGACTAGACTGCACACGTGACAATATACCAGATGATGAAATATATATATTAATTTCCCTGATGTGTCATAGAACTAGTGGAACGGTTTGCTGGTGTAATTGCTCATGAATCAGTGGCGACAGCAGCGTAGCAGGTATCAGCAGCGTTGATGGATGTGTGGAGCGGCGTGTAAATGGCCCTCTCTCTCTCTTCGGCGGCGGCGGCGGCGGCGAGCGTAGGTGTGCAGTCGGCGCTGCATCGGTTCATCAGCTGATGATCTGAGTGGCGCTAACGACCTCGCCATCCCGACTGAACTAATGAGGAATACGTTTGCCCTACATGTGTGGAATATTAGATGGATTGAAGTACCAACTTTGAAACTCTCGTTGATATTAATTAGTTTAGTTTTCACTGATATAACACACGCACACAGATCCATCATTCCACGCTAAAACATTCATCTCATTTTTGCTACTTTTTTTTAACCCCAACCCAGTTTGAAAACTAAAAGTTGTATTGTAATCCTGCCTACTTTTTAACAATCATCCCACGTGCAAGAGAGAGCATTTCATACATGCTGTTATTTCAATATAGCGGCGCCCAGCGTGATGCAGGAAGGACGGCAAGTCTAATCTATTTAAACCAAATGAGATGGAAGACAGTCAGTGAATGTGTGGCGTACAATACATCCTTTTATTACTATTAATGTGGCATTTCTGTTAAGGGAGCTGTATTTAACATGAATTATAAAGACATAGCGGAGTACCTGAGCAGAGAATGAAGTCTTTCTCCTGCTGTGTGTGTTGTTATCCGAGCTTCTCTTTGCTTTCAGTGCTAGTTCATGTATGTGAGTGTGCACGACTGGTCCGACTGTTAGCCTTGTTAGCCGTTAGCCGTGAGCTGCTGGCTGGCCGTCACCACGTTGGGAGGCAGTCAGAATGCTTCCACTGGGACTGAACGCAGACCTGTTGGTGATTATTTGTTTTTCTGTGCGTAGGATTAGCTGGAGAACAGACAGATGACGGAGGATTAAGAAGTAGAAGAACGTTTTTCCTGTTTTCTCCTCCTGTCTGATAGCGTCTTGCGTTCTGAGAATAACAAGAGCAGAGTTACTAAGTACATTTACTCAAGTATGCTGCAGAAATACAATTCATATTATATATAATTATCTTGTACTTTTTATATTTATTTCATGACCTTTGTTTTTAGTTGCTTTGCAGATTCAGATGAATTATACAAAGAATATATATTTCAATGATAGGTCATCGTAGGTGAAGAAGAGGTCATACTTTAAAGATCACCTCGGGGAAATTCACAAGCGGCCATAAGTTATTAAAATGCCCCATACCAGCTGTAAAGTTAAAGTGATGCATCAACAATACACCCCATAAAATAATGCACTTTTCGAATATTTGGATGCGTATACTCGATATATAAAAGCTGCAGGATAGTTGTCTCCAGTTTGCACACGCTGTCAGTAAAACAATTGCCCACTCAAGGAGAGCTGTTGCCGAGAACATGCCTCCGCTGTGTGCTCTCAACCCCACTGAGATCTGATACAACGGCGATATTTATCACCCTGCACACACACACACACACACACACACACACTCTCTCAAAAAACCTCTTTTAATATTTTCTACCCTGATGTACAAAGTGATTCACGATCCCACCGTTGGATTTTATTATGGCTGGAAGGAGCCGATGACTGTTTGTAGTCTAGTTCAAGGAAATTAGGTAAAACATAGTTTGACGTGTCTGCGTGGGTGCGAGAGCAAAGACGTGTTTTTGAGTCGTCCCCGTCCCCGTCCCCTCGCACGCCATTCTGCCCCGCATTGTGTGCGCCGCCGCGATTAGCCGCCCCGGCATTCACAGGAAAGGTATTCTCCAAATGACGTGGGATAGAAATGAAATGAGCAAATTAGCCGTGCAGAACAGAACAAGATATCATTTTCCAAAAAAAAAAAGGAAAATGTGTAGAGCTATAATCACTCATTACAGATTTCAACACCTACATTTAAAACGTTTGTACAGCCGACAGGAAATAAATAATTGAACTGCTGTGAAAATAAATAGTCATTACACACGAGGCTTCAGCTAACCCGACGTGCTCCCCTTGTGCCTTTTTGTTATTGTTCAGGGCCATTTGAGTCTATTTACAGACTCCATTCCACACAAAGCTGCAATTTAAAACCGCTTCCGCAATATATGTGCCACTGTTTATCGTTATTATCATATCGAGCCCGGAACAGGAGGAAACGGGAGAGAGTTAAAGTCAAAATGGGGGCATAAAAGAATGGAGTTTAATGTTACGAGAGGAAAAGCCAACCCGACCAGAGAGCAGAGTGGAACACAACAGATACTCCCACTTTAGCAAGGCTGGGTTTCCTCCTCCTTGTGTTTTGTTCGTGCTTGGGACTGCGGTAACTTCTACCTCTCGCTTCATTGGAGCCGTGCAGCCGACTGTCGTGGAGCTGAGTGAACAGTGACTAATGGCTGCTGCAGAGTTGAATCATGTTGTCAGCGAATGACACGTATTGTTGTTGAGGGGTTCACTTGAAACACTTCACTCTCCTGGTGGAGGCTACTGAAACCACAAACATATATAGGGTGTATATATAGCCGTAAAAAGCTGAAGAGGCAGGAGAGGATTCGTGTGCATATACCGGAGTGCAAACAGCACGCTGTTAAAAAAAGTGGACCGAAACGATGCTAACCAGAGGGGGCGGGGCCTTCCTGTGTGAAAGCCTGTCCCGTGGTGGCAATTTCAATAGATGGGACTTACAGGAAAGTAGTGTCACCTGTTTGGGGAGATCTGGTAGCATCCACACCACCTGGCGATGGCCACCTGGAGGCAATGACTCACACTGTTTAGTGTGTGTGTGTGTGTGTGTGTGTGTGTGTGTGTGTGTGTGTGTTCACATCAGCTTTCTATCAGCTTCTTTCTTTCTAATCTTTGTGGCTCCCTGTCAAAAAATGACAGAGACAAAGAAAATAAGACAAAGACACAAATCCGGTGGGGAACTTGACAGGATGCAAGACGAGGGTTGGCAAAATAAAACAGGAAGTAAAAAAAAAAAAACATAAAATGTGCACAAAAATAACAACTTGACTTTAAAGATGAGAACATGGCAGCCATCAAAACGACTTCTTCTACAACTACATCCCCACTGACTTCACTTCATCATGTTTTATCAAGAACAAACACCAGCTTCTTCAACGAGAGCATCGCTGCGATCTCCTTTCATCAAAGTCCAGGATTAAACTAGAGACCATCTTGCAGCCTTAATGCTGAATCAGTCCGGGGGGATGAATTTCCACTTCCTTTACCCGTGCTTGGACTCCTCAAACTTGGCCTTCACTTCGCTCACAACGTTTCATGACTCCTCTAGTCCTTCCTGTCTCCAGGACCACCAGGAAAAACCACCCCGTGTCGCCGGTAAACACTCACACGAGACCGAATCAGATTGAGAAGTTCCAACACGCTGCTTCTCCAACCTGACTTTTTAAAATAATACCTGTGAGTTGAAAAGTGTTTTTTGTGTGTCTGTTAGCGTCTGCCTCTGTTAGCGTCTGCCTCTGCTGATACCTGCTAAGTGATGGTTTCGGCGGCGCCCGCTAGGTGCTGTCACGGCAGCCTGAAGAGTGACAGCGGAGTAGTCCGCCGAGGAACCCAGATAACCCCGTCAACGCTGCCTCCGCTCCCCGCCGGAGCTGCTGGAGCCTCGGGGCCCGTATAGACAACACGGCGGAGATTGACGTTCGCTGAAATTCCATAAACTGAGCCGTGCTGAGCTAAATCTGACGCTGTGCTTTGCAGCAAGTATGTTGTGAGCAGCTCAGACTTGTGGGATGTGATTGACAGCACGCCGAAGATCAGATGGAATATTTGTTGAAAGATATCGGAGACTAATGAGCGCTGTGGGGATCTCGTCGACGTGGCGAGGAATGAGGTCAGAGTTTAAAATAAAATATCAGTTCAGCAAGTTCTTCGCGTTCACCTGCGACGGCTTCTGGTTTCCAGACGAGGTTCTTCACCTTCAGGTGTAATGATTGAAAACAAAAAATGGCTGCCGCTGCCCTTTTGACGGCGGCGTGGCGAGGAGGGGAATCAGAAGAGGATTCCAACGTTATCAGAGATCGTCAGCTGGCATTTTGAAGGTGCAGCTTTCACTTCACAAACTGCTGGAAATGACATTTACGCCCCAAATCCTCCAGACGTGGGTTTATTCCTTTTCTTCATCCAAGTCTTTCTCGCTCTTTCATTCTCCTGCTTTTAACACACAAAAAAAAAACACTCCCATTTGTTTTCTGGGCGCGTGACTTCACAGAATTCATCAGAAGGCCGATAATAATAGGGACGGTGAGATTTAACTGTGCCTCTCCTGGCAAAACAACGAGGGAAGCTCGCGGAGAACGAGCGGTTATTTCACTACGGGATCTCTCAGTATCTATAATTGAATCATTTAAGCACTGCTGGCTATTAGCCGGCGTCGAGACTCCGAGGAAAGTATCGCACTTGTGCTGGCGGCATCATAGGAATACTGATTGAGCGCTACACCTGCAGCGCCTCGCATAAATATGGATATATTCACCTTACATACGTGTGAATGAATGTCGGTGTGCAAACATCTCCCTGATTGTGTTTGTGCAGGAGGACCGGCCTTAATGCCAACGTCTCTGCCAGGTAATTGGTCGCTCCACGCTGTAGAGGTTGAATTAGAATGAAGCTGTTTTGCGAGGCGAGCTGTAACGACTTCTCTGTCCTGCTATCTTCCCTCAGGCCGCCACTCTGCCATCTGTGTCTGTGAGTGATGGGAGCCTGCTGAGACACAAATGTAGGTTTGAGCGTGTGTGTCGGTGTGGCTAATGTTTGATCACTATGTCTTTGGGGTGTCCATGCACATCTCTGACGTTCAGATTCGGCAGCGATGCCCGAGCGGCCTGGACGGTAACGCAGGGCGACTCCTGGCCGGACGTGATTAGAGGCGGTAATGGAGACGGAGGGTCAGCTCAGCCTGAGGAGACGCAGAAATTAGATTCTGAGGAGCCGCGGAATGGATGTGTGATCTGTTTGGAGAGTGACTTGGTGAAAATTAAGGATGGAGATGAGAAGAGATCAATGGTTAGGTCGTTTTGTCAACATTCATGTCCACTTTGTGATGGGCCCTCCTGTCTAAAGCGCTCGTTGTGCAACCGAGTACAATATTACAAAATGTCTTCCAGGAAGGACGATCCAAAAGTGTGCAACGTTATCAAAATACTTTGTTGTCTCGTCTTCTCTCCTCTTTCAAAAATGAAAATGAACAAAATCGGGGCTACACAAACCCATTCCTACCAAAAGCCCCAATAATGTCATGAAACATTTATTTGGAGCATGAGAGCGAACAGTGTATTTACACTAGTGTGTGTTGAATTGGCTGGAAAATAAACTACGGTTCCCATGTTTATGATAATGAAGCCACATTCCAGCCAGGGCAACAATGTGGCTCATTGATGTGCTTTTTGGACGCTGGAGCTCGATGGCACAGAAGAATAGCTTTTACACACATACGAGTTTAGTATCATCCATTAGTTGGATCAATGGTTGGCTGTTGGATCTGTCAACATTAGGGACATGTTGTCCCTTAATCCTCTCTATTTACTAATGCACTACTAAGTGTACCTCCCATGTCCCCTGTACATTAATCCACAGTAGCTTGTATTATTTGACCTTGATGTAATGTAATAATTGCTGTGAGAAGAAGAGCATATTGCTTCTCAGTGTGGCACAAATACACAAACCACAGGAGAGCGAGGCATTGTGAGGTACTAAATGTCTTCACATAGCCATGCATTCAGGCCGGTCGCGGAGGAGAAGGAGTGTTAATACGGAAATCAAAGTGAGAACGGGGTGGACGTGGAGGCGTCGGGAACAAAAAGCATCGGAGATAATGCCGTAACGCCGTATTAGATAATTACATATGGGGGAATTGGACGCGGTAGATAGCGGCGTTGTGGAGAAGCAACGGACAAGATTGAGGAGAGGGGGGGAAAGGGAAGGGAAGGGGGATGAAGGAGAGGAGGGGGGGATGGAAGAAAGAGGATTTATTGAGGCTGCAGGGGAGAGCAGCGTGATATCTCTCTGATGGATTAGAGGAATGCATGAGAAACGTGGAGTGGAGAGGGGTGAGAGAGAGCGCGATGGGGAGAAAAGTGAAGTTTGCACGTCTCCTTGGGGCGAGTCTAAACACTGGTATCATTAATGTAGTTGAGAGGAGAGAGCACTCGCCGAGTCTTTTATTTAAAGGCCACCTGTGGGTAATGGAGAGAGGGAGAGTCTGGGTGACAGTCAGATAGCATAAATGAGAAATTGAGTTTGGGGGGGGGAAAAGCAGAGGAGATGCCAGGAAAAGTAGAATCACAAGAAATGTGCCGTAGCCGGCGGCGGGCAGATAGATGGAGGGAAAGTAAGAGAAAGAAGACAGAATGTGTACTGTTTCCATTTCCACCTCGGCTCTGCTCACCGCAAAGCAGGTTAGTAACACCCAGGGTGTGTGTGTGTGTGTGTGTGTGTGTGTGTGTGGATGGTCAACCTGTATGTCTTTGTATTTATTCCCACTAATCCGCAGTACCAACCTGAAAGGAATGTGTCTATCAGCAGGAAGAAGAAGAAAAACCCTCTCTATATGTTCTTGCCAAATACATTTTTCATACTTTGGATGATACTCTGTGAACGCCGCTTTGCTCCCGCCTGGTGTTTTCCAGCCGTCGAGCCCCTCTTTTGTCTGTCGCTATCCGCTCAGCCCAATGAAGGGAAACTGGAAACAAAGACTCCAATTAGTCAGGCAATTAGACTCTTGTTTTGTGTCCTCTACTCATCCTCTGAGTCACACGCTAATAGCTATTCTTTCCCCTCCCGTCTCTCATTTGCCCTTCACTTGCTCTTTCATGCCCCCCCCCCCCCCCCTCGCGGCGTGGCGCTCTGTAGGAAATCACAGTGTGATATTCATTGTAATGTATTTTTTCCCTTTTAAGATAGAGAAAGCCTTTATGATTCCCTCTCTGTTTCTGCTCTTCATTTGCTCTTCCATCCATCCTCTTTTTTTTTTTTTTTATGCACCCGTCTCGCTGTCCTCGTCATCCATCACAGGAAGACAGGTGTGACCAGGGCACGCGCACATAGACATGGACTCATGCAGCGCCTTTATCCTTTATATTTCAGTTCAATATCATCCTTATTGGAGTTTTGTCTCTCACCAAATCTTTCCTTTTTCTTTTCTTTATTTTCCCGAAGAATATCTTTCTTCTTCGCGCCAAATCAAAAAGAAGACGCAAAGAAATCATGCAAAGCTTAAAAAAAAAAAGGGAAATGCATAATAATAACTCAGCGGACAACTTCAGAAAACGAATCAGCAAATGTGTCGCCTCCTCAGAGGAACTCAATTACATCAAAAAGGGAAATTGCTACTGAATTGGCGGACGGATGACTTTAAATCACAAAGAGAAAGATATGTGTGTGAATAGGACTTCTTCTTCTTCTGCTGTTTCTCAGTTCTTTATTCCGCCTCGCCGTTCTATATAAGACCAACAGAAGGGGGGGGGGGGGGGTAAGCTGTGATATGATACCATCCTTTTGTCTGTCTATATCCCGGCTGTTTATCTTGTGTGTGTGTGTGTGTGTGTGTGTGTGTGTGTGCATGTTGTCTTATCTGGCATCGTATAACAGGTAAACAGAATCGTCTGAGCTGCCAGTCTGTCACTGTGTGCATTTTTTACGTTTTTACGTAAGCGGCTCGAAGAAAGAGTTCCTCAAATGTTGACGGATGATATTAAGTCGATGCGTTTTGTCTCTGTGTACATGTGTGCGATTGCTTGGTTGTTGTTTTTAAGCGTCCTCCTCGTCTGCGGTTGTGTGTCAGCCGTGACTGTGAAACGCTGTGGCGGCAGACGGCATCCTCTCGGCCCTGACATTAGATTATCCCCCAGATGGAGTCCGATTATGGGCTGAAATAGACGATCTAATGAAGGGGTCAGGAAATGTACCAATATCTCTAAAACCCATTTACAGTCATCTGCTCAGGGAGAGCAACCCAATAAACCATGGCCGCCAAAAAAGACATCAGTTTGAGTTCAGGATGTTAAAAAGCCTTGCCAACCTGAAATTCCATTTGCTAGAATTGGGGAGATACCATTTTTCTAGCATTTATTTTTCTTAAACCTTTTGTTTTGTCTGAAAGTAAATTCCACACATTACTGTTTATTTCAGTTAAGTTACATTTGTTTAATCTAATCTAATAGGCCTTTAGATTGCATTTTGTTCTGAGAAAAGTAAAATATTTTCTTTGTTTTAAGTGTGAGCTGAAGGTCCGGGATGCTGTTGCGTTTGAATGCTATGGGAAAGGGCAACGCTGGGAGCCGGCAGCAACGCTGGGAGCCGGCAGCTGAAAGAGCCACTTACGTTGGCTGAGTGTCGTTTCAGCAGCTGCACAGAGAGAGACGTTCCCTATTCATGAGAGTGACCTTCGCGAACTGTCACTTCTCTCCTGCACCTGCAGTGATTTATTGGTTACAGAACGCCGGGCCGCTGCGTGTTGTGGTCGCCGTTTGTGGGCGGAGCAACGCGCCGACACGACGCCCCCCCCCTCAGCCTTTTGTCCTTCCCGTTCAACTCGGTCAACCTGATCAGGAACACACACACACACACACACGCTGACAAATCAACACGATAACTGTAATTTGCCTTTCTGGATCGTGACTTTGGCTTCGGCTTCTCAGACGTGACGGTCGAGGCAACTTCAAAATGTTACGTTGGCCTCCGGGTCACAGCCATCTGTCACATTGTAAAGAAGTATTACATATTTTATACCTTCTAAACATGACATTTACTCTCAACCAGAGTAAGTAAAGAAATCTCTGTTTGCTAGTTTTGTATTATCTCCATTTCTTTTTCTTCGAGGGGATATTCTTCGATTCCAAACACAGACTTCATCAAAGAAGATGATTCGTCTGCTTCGAGTGATAAACAGGAGAGAAACAGGAGAGAGACGGAAACAAAGGCAGGAAAATGAAGAGTGAAAAACAACATTATATCGAATCAAAGGATATTAAAACGGAGGAGCCAAATGTTTCACAAATGACCAGGATGCAGCGACTTTTTATCATTAAAACATAACTTTTCTGTGCCTCTAAGGCTGATTCTTTATTAAACAGTACATTAATACACTAAGGATGTGAACTCCACACAAATGTGTGTGTGTGTGTGTGTGTGTGTGTGTGTGTGTGTGTGTGTGTGTGTGTGTGTGTGTTTGAGAGCTAATGATGTGTGCAGCGGTGCCTGGGCGTCTCTCATTCAGCAGCAGATGCTGGCCTATTATCCCAGCTTTGTTTTCGATAAGGAAATTGTTGCTCGGCGGCGTGTGTTGCGTTTTCAGGGTATAAACATACGCGGCCAAACTTCCAATCAGATCTTTGCTCGGTCTAAGCGGAGAGATCCAGAGGAACGCCAGAGACCGTGTGATGGTAAAATGTTGATTTATGTGCAGCATCGATTTTCCTCCACACACCATCTCAGAAAGAGTGTTTTATTCAGGACCCGAGGCTGATAATATCCTGGCTCATTGCCGTCTCTTTTGCCATCTTGCCCGTGGCCCAGATTTATCTTCGAGGCTGATTAACCTGTCTATTCTCAGGCCCTGTTGACATATGTGTTTTTATGACTTATCCTGCGCTTTTAAAGTCAAACTGTTTACCTTTCTTCGCTACAATCTCATTAAACCCGGTCTCACCTTTTAGTTTTCGGTGACCCAGAGTTGTATTTCTGGTCGGTCTCCAACACATACAGTTTTCATGATCCGGAGGTGGCTTTTTATAGATAGATAATTCTACTTTTTCTTTTTTCTTTTTTAATCAGCATCAAATATCTAACAATAGCTCTCTCTCTCTCTCTCTCTCTCCCCTCAGCCTGATCTCGTCCAGACGATACTACTTTGAGATCCTCCACAAGCAGGATGACAAGGGCTCGGATCACGTGGAGGTCGGGGTAAGCTGACCCATAAATGAACCATAACATGTCTTTGTCTCCTTCTAGCTTCTACTCTGGACATGAAATTGCTTCCACCTGTTGTTGGAAAGCGTTGTGCATTTCGTTTACATGTGCCCTGTGTTTAACAGTGATGTGGCTGATGGTGACAAATGAAAGGAAGCATTTCCTCCTTTTTACTTGGTCTCGTCTGATAAAAAACTGCATGCAGCGAACGCCTCTTGTTGTGGCTTTCCCCCCACAAAGGGGTTCGGAGCGACTATTTTTCTATTCCTCCGTCTCACTCTCCCACTGCGCCTCTCATTGCTTTACATCCCTCTCTCCAGCTTTGTTGTCCACTTCTTGTTCTACTTCTCTAACTTTTTCCGTTTCCCTCCCGTTCGCTTCGACTCTCCGCTGCACAGCTCCTCTCTCAGCGGTGGCGTTCGGCACCTCGGGGCCGAGCCGAGAGATGTGTTGGACTTAATTTCGAGATGAAGTTTTCAAAAATGAGTGGGAGTGTGTGTGTGTGTGTGTGTGTGTGTGGGAGAGAGAGTGAGTGTGTGTGTGTGTGTGGGATGAATCTCTTAACAAGCCCCGGGTTATGGGCGTCATGGTGACCATCGTCATCATCATCAGTTGCTCTTTTCTTTCACCAAACGTCGGTGTCATCTTTGCACCCTTAGGGTTAATGATTTTTTTGACTTCTTTCTCAGTCTTTCTTTATATCGTATATATTTCTGGCTTCCTATTTGTTTTTGCCATTTTTTTTTTGTTCGGTTTCCACAAGCTATTTGTCACTTCACCACTCCTTAACCCTCGACCGCAGTCTCCAGCCCGGCAGCTTTTTTCTGTGTGTTTGTCTCAAAAAAGCATCCTCCGATCTGTTCAGTGTTGTTCGGCTCAGAGTGGCGGCTTCTGGACGCCAGCTTGAAGAGGGGAGTTGACAGGGTGATGTGAGGAGCGCCGCGCTGAACTCTGATAGCTCCGCGGTGCCGAGAGGAGCACATGTGAACCCGTGTGTGTGTGTGTGTGAGAGAGAGAGAGAGAAACAGAAGCATGGATCTACTTTACAGCCAAGCCGTACTGACACTCAGCCCCAGTCTAGCTTGAGAATGGTGAATCTGGCTGAGTGGGAAGGTAGCCGTCAGTGTTGTATGAAATGTCCTGTTAGCAGCAGCAGGCCTCCCAAGTACTCCTCTGTTGCTGTGGGATGTTGTGGGTCGATTACGTGGGCGTGTTATGAATATTCTGCTGATGATGTGCAAGTGTGACTAATAAATTACCGCCCGTGACAGCCTCATCACAGTGGCAAACAAATTAAACTTCATTTGGAGAGGCTCTGCGTTGGACAAATGGAGTTGGAGTTGGTGAGCTTCAATAAAAGCTTTATGTTTTATGGTTATTGCTGTGGTTGTGTCCCTGTTTTCTAGATGGTGTAAAGCTCCGCAGGTGTTGGACCAATATGCTTACAGCTTGTCAAATACAGCAGCTTGGTCGGCGCCACCAGGGCAGCGTCTGTATGGGTGCACTGGGCTTTCAACAATGTAAACCCACCGGTATTACCCGGTCAGAGCAACAGATGTAGTAGAGAGAAAGAAAATCCACTCAGGAGAGGCGGGAGTTATTTAACCGTAGTTTTATTACGTAAATAACTAACATTTTTTTTTAGTTTTGAGGCGTAATTAAACCTAAAAAAGCAAATAAACATACGTTGGAAGTTTAATTTGAAATTAGACTTTTGTACTATTCCTGTAGACATGGACTTTTATTTTGAAAAGACACTGTCTTCATGACAAGCCGAGTCCAAAACGGACGCTGAAGGGGAACCTGGAGCCTCACTTCAATTAAATTTCATTTTATTTCTACTGTCAGGACACTTTACACGTGGAGCAGGACTAGAACACGCTCATGATTTTCGCCTCCCAGTTTGAAGCGCAGGGCCGCTGGCTAAGCTGTGGTTTTTGACGAAGTGGGAGGGTGGACGTGTTGATGAGGCTGCCGCTGCAGACCAAAAAGGCTCCTCGTTAGTTTTAATGAGACAACTGCGTCGGCGAAGTCGGTGTCTTGATCCAGGTCTGCTCTGAGAAGGAAACATGCAGGATGCTCTGGTCAAATCACTGAACCTGGCTCAACACAGTGTGTCATTGCCTGAAGCATCACGTCTCTAATTGTAATGTGGATTGTGCCATTCTCACGTTGGTGCCATCTTCGTGTAAACTAATTAAACCTGCATGTTTAATTTTGGTAAGCCCTCAACACAGCATGGACTTATTATTCTCTTCGATGCAGTTCGTAGTTCATATGGTGAAAAAGTAGCAAACAGTCTATTTAGCAACATTAGCATTCCAGCAATTCTTAAAGGAAATACGTCTCTTTATAGTTGCTTAACGCTGCACGGGTAGTGAACAGTTCCTATGGATGGAAGTGAGGTTGATGAGCCAAAACATGAAAAAACAAAACCAAAACAATGAGCTGAAAGACAATAAAGCAACGAATCTCTCAATCATTATAAAAGCAGCTTTAAAGCCGATTAATATACATACATTATCTAAACCTGGCTTCATGGATCATATGCATTCTTCTCATACAAACATACCCATAAAAATACATAGCTGTCAAGTTTTGACTTTCACATGGGGTCAAAAAAAAGTCAAATAGTCATAGTCAATAGTCATAGTCGTTTGCACTAATTAAGATTCACGGCATTGAAACTAAATGCTTTTGTCATTGGCTTGATCTGAGGACACAGATGTCCAATAAAAAAGGGTAGAGGAGACAGAAATAACGAGGAGGAAAGAAACGGGGCACGAGTGTGCAGAAAGAGATACACTCTGAGCCTCTGCTCTCTGTATCTCGTGGTATTAATCAAATCATCTGGGATTGTGTTCATGTGATTACACTAGTGAATCAAGGTCACGTTGAAATCCATCTCTCGGCCTCCATCTGCCCCCCCCCCCAACTACTCATGAGGCCATCAAAGCAGGTTTGTACTAGTAGAAACGATTTAATGAAGCGTATAAAAGTCACGCAGCAAATCAAGATGGCGTGCGTTAGAGAGAGAAAAAAAAACACCTGCGTGTGATTTAGTAGTGGAATCCATTTTTACACCTTGACAAAAAAAAATGGCAGATTTAGCGTGACCGGCCCACAACAGCGTACGCCCCGGGGCTCGCATAAATCCGTAAGGAACCGGGGCGCTCATTTGTTAAAGAGCAGATAGCGTAGAGTGTAGAGAGAGCGTCCTGTGCCATGCTGTGATTGCGTGGTCAGAGGTGCACTTCCTCCTCCGGGGGAAAGTGTTTGTTTAGCAGCGCTTGTTATAAAAAAATACACGAGGGTGTAAACATCAGTCGAGTTACCTTTTGGCGAGAAAATGAGAGCGGGATCCCCTGTTCTGTGTGAAGGAATTAGGGAGGATGTGGAACAAGGACAGCGTTACAGACGGGAAGAGACAGGTGTGGAATATGTGCCTTTCTCCAGGGGATGGAAACCAGCACATCTGTATGTTTGAACATCAGGCCGGCGGATGTGGAGTTGTGAGGATGAGTAGGCACATTAGGAAACCCCGCCTTCTGACTGAACCGCCCCACTTCTCCCATCTAACTCTTTCTCTTCTGCTGTTTAACATTAAAGTTTCTTAAACATCATCCAGATCTTAGTCAGTGACGAATGCCGGCCGCTCCTCCACCCTGTAATGGAAAACACCTCTCGCTTGGCCGAGTGAGAGAAGGAGGGAGTGTCGGCCATTAAACGGTGTGATGGAGAGGGCGAGGCGGCGGCGGGAGAAAGATGAGAGGAAAGTCCGGCCTTAATTAGTAACGGCAACTTTATGGAGAGGCCTGTTTGGATTTTAATGTGGGGGGATTTTAACGGCCCCCAGTTTTTTTTTTTTTTATCACTCCAGCTTCAGACGGACGACCGATTAGTACACACAGCCATGTGTGCCCCCCCCCCCCTCGCCTGCAGAAACCCCACAGAGTCACAGAGGCTTTCAGTCAGGCGTGACCACGCACACACTCAGGTCTCTCAACATCTGCCTCACGCTTTCCCACCTCACTATAACCCGGCCCATGTGACCTGTAGCCAGCTGTTAAAGTATATCGTGTGTGTCATTTTTACTTTGGAACTAATTTAGCTTTCTCTCAGTTTCTTTGCCACTTCAACGCCTTTTTGGGTTTGACTGTCGTGCAGCACCTCTCAGACATGGAGTCGTTTTTCTTGCCTGATTTCCCTTTTCCGGTTCTTTACCTTGTCAAATTGCACTTTTAACTTTTTTCTAGTGGCCATTATCATCTAGTTTATTTATTATTCGCCCTTCATTACCATGCACAAATTTGTTCTGCTCCTCCTATATGTTACTGTTTTATTTTGAAGGGATGAAGGTGCGTGTTTGGTGGCGATGTCACTCAAACAGGCGTTAATCTTCATCTCACCAACCAATCGCTCTTTAAAGGCAGAGTAGGTCATTTGGAAAACACAGAGGCTGACTTTGAACGCATCGCCGAACTGAAAAAGTCCCGCCCCCTACGTTCAGACCTCTCTTCAAAGCCACTCCCCCAGAACGGCAAACAAGTGCTCAACATCGGCAGAGTGCCCACAATCAGACCATCCAATTATTTACCCCGGACCTACTTTTTTCATTGGACGGGGTTTTTACAGTCACGGCCGCAGATGACATTTTTTATGTTTTTATGTCAGAGTATTTAATGTATTCCTTGGTATCGGTATGATTCGTAATAGAATCACCTACTCAACCTTTATTGACACCTGATGCTTTTATCGCCGAGAAGGCATCGTCAATGCCAGTCAACACTCCGTCACGGCTCTCCCTCGTCATGACGACGGGGACAAGTGCGTGAATCCTCAACAGGGAGATCTCATCATGTAACCGAATATTATTCTCATTGATGTTACTCCCATTAGAAATCAGTGTGCGCTACGCTACGGGGATTTAAAAGCCGTTAGTCGAGCTGATGGTCATATCTCTCCTCTCGTCTTTCAACGCTTTCGCTTGTCATCATGCAGATTTGATCCGACGCTTCCCAGAGAGCACCTTCCCGCACACGACACACTGTTTAAGTAGAGGAAAAAGAAAGAAGGAAGCCGCGTAGTGTCCTGTCAACCACCCTCATCGTGCCCTTGTCATATCAACTTTCATGTGCTTGCATCATCTTGTAAGCGCCTCACTGAAACTTGCAGAGATGCAACGTTATCGGATTTGGAAATTGCGACTTGAGTAGTTTGAAATTTTAATAGCCTCCAGCCGTTTCTCAGTATGTCGTATTTCTGGCGAGCAATGACCCCGAGATCAGTGAGTGTGTGGCAGCTCCAGGGAACGGTTCTCATGTCCATTACACTTTTGGATTCATATTTCATTCAATACATTTTGAGAGTGGCTGGTTTTAGTTGAATGTGTCTTTTACATGCTCATACATTCAGCATTATGCTGAAGTCTGCGGCTGTAGAGCGGACACGGTATTTTAGCAGGTGTGCCGGGACTTGACTCAGATGTATTGAGAGCTCTGGTTCTCTGGTTCCCCCTCAGAGCACGCAGGGCGGTCGGATCGCGACACGCCAGCGATTGCTACGGATATTGGGCTCATTTGTCTTTATGAAATGTCTGGTTCTTCGAGACGTTGGGCTAATGTATAATTCAACGTAGAAAATAAAACACCCCGTCACTGCATCCACCTCCTCAGCTCCCTTTGAATATTGTTCCATCGTTCCCCCAGGCGAGACATGATGTGACATGCAAAACGAGCCGCTGTTTTCATGTCAGTGTGACGGGGAATACACGTGTTTCGCTCTGTTTAGGTGTCAATTTGAATAAGAGCAGAATCAATCACAAGCTTTATGTCCTAGGTGCCTTTTTGGGGCTTTATTTTGCTGTCTGCGTCCTTCAAATTTCATTATATATATTTGCTTTGCCACATTTATTGTCAAGTAAACATGGAAACGCCCCCTAAACGACTGCATTCATTTTCTCAGAGGTAGTTTGTGTTGCAGAGTGAGCTTGATCTTACAGAAACAGAGTTCACAGTTACAGCATAGTTTTGTATCTGTTGAGTAAAATAAAATAAAAAGCAGGGATGTTCCAGTTACCTTATATATAATGCAATGTACCTCAACATGTAGCTCACAAGTCAAATGACACAAAACAGTCATAAAGCATCAGACGTTTCTAGGAAACCAATGTAAAACCTGAAAGCTGTTACCTCCGGTTTCCAGTCTTTATGCTAAGCTAAGCTAACTGGCTGCCGGACGTTGCTTCATTTTTACCGTATACGAGAGATTGGAGTCAATCTTCCGATCTAACTCTTAGCATATTCCCAATTATGTCAAAGTATTCCTTTGTAACAGCAGACACAAAAGCCACATTCCCCTAAACCTAACCAACGAAGACAGAGACGAACCCTCGAAGGTCATTCGTTAGCTTGTTAGCTGCCCCTTGTTTGCACCACATCTACAGGATGTAATTATTGGCTCGCTGGCGACATGTTATTCTCAGCGAAGTCACCGTTTCCCGCGGCCGAACACTTGTCAACAGTAACACAAAGGCGGGTCAGCGAGGGAGCTGGTGCTGTGTTCTACCTTTCATTCAAACCCAGAATAAGAGATCACAGACTAAAGGGGGGGTGAAGGACCATTTATAAGACTCATCAGCTGTGTCTCCTCTGTAACAACCTCCACTCTGTTTGTGTCCTGTGATGGTTTTTGTGCAGAGATAGTTGTCTAATGATTCAGTGGGTTTAAAGAGAACACAGAGATCCATCACATGGTGCGTTTCAGAAGGATTGTTTGCAGGACCCAAGAATCGAAACCCCCAAAGCCTTTTGTAGGATTTTTATCTCATTGGAACCCTGAAGTCCACTTCTTTCTCTCCCGCTGTCTTGTTTGTTTTTCTTCTCTTTTTTAAAACTAAACCATAACTCTGAGAACAAACAAGCCTCTCTGAATCAATATTTACCTCATCTAACCCCTGATCCAGCCTCGGGCCGCTTCTCGGGGCCCCTTTGTCTCACAACCCAACTTTGAGAGTTTAGATCATTTTAATCTTATATCAGTCTGCAACTTTCATTATAGATGTATGTGTTTGTTGTTTATTGTTCTTACTGTCGGTAAATCCCATGAAAAAAACAGAAACAACAATGCATTAAGCCCCAACCCCATTCGCTCCTATTGAAGATGTACATCTTATAGGTCACAAATGTATAGTTTTATTTTTAACGAGCGTGAAGTGATTAAATACAGCTGTCCTTTTTGGTCTTTTCACTAGAATGATAACTGTTGAATCACCTTCCGTGTCCTTCAGTCTCAGTCGCCAGCATCTGAAGAGTAGCTCACGTTGTGCAGTGACCTTAAAACACCATCATGCAGTTTCCAGGTTGTGCTGCCATCAAACAAAGAGTGACCTCACAGAGTCACCCAGCCTCCCTCGTATAAATGAAGGTTAGATAAATAGTATGCAGCAGTGTAGTCGCGCTCTTTCCCTGTCTTTCTCCCTCTGGCAGGTGTCGTCAGGCTTGTTAACGTCCGTCTTGTAAAGACTTTTCCCCCCGTTTACCAATTCGGGCTGAAGGCCAAGTGTGCACAATTGAGACACGGAAGAAAAGGCCAGATTGGAAACAGACACAGCCGGACGGACAGCCTTTGTCCGGTCGAGGCTGTCTGATCCGATTCGCCTCCGTTCCGTGTATCCCCCGGGACCGGACTGTGACGCCGCTAAATGAAAGCGTTTATTCCTGTTCATCTTATTGAACCTGAAATCTGAATCGATTTTGACGTAAAAATGAGAAAGGTGAGACGGTTCCATCATGTCGTCGCGTCTTACAGCGACTTCATATCCATAGAGCCTCTGGCTCTGGAGCGGCCGATTGAATTGAAGGAAACGATTTGTGTGTGTGTGTGTGTGTGTGTGTGTGTGTGTGTGTGTGTGTGTGTGTGTGTGTGTGTGGGCAACAAGCCACACACTCTTTATGCGACACGCAGCAACACCCTCTTTTGGCCAACAATATCAAACCCTCATATGTCACCGGGTGGACCAGGAATGATGAAACGTGATGAAACAACACTGCCGGCTGCCCGCTGCCATTTTGCTCTGCGATCGGTACTTTTTATTATTTCCCCTCGGATATCGATTTTCTTTCCGCTCTGTTGAACTTGTGGGTCCAGCGAGCCGGCCTCTGCTCCTTCCTGCTGCTCCTCGTCAACACTGTTACTCAGAGGACACGCCCGTACCCCACAGGTGCACACACACACACACAGATAGTGTGTGTGTGTGTGTGTGTGTGCATATAAGGAGCACATGAAAAAACCCTCATCTAGAGGCACACCAGGTCAGTTCCTCCCTCGGGGGAACCTGTCATCTTCTACAATCCACAGGGTGCATTTTGAGATAGGCCACATGTGGGTTCATGCAGCATTTTAAGTGTTTATGTGTTGGCCACCAGAGTGTCGCGCTGCATTGAGAAACAGGGTGGACCCCAGGTTTGACAATATCCATACCTGCACACGAGTAAACCACGAGTCACAGCATCACTGGTCATTAAATCTCACTTCAAATTTAACACCAAAAAATGGAAAAACATGTTTAATTTCGTTATTTTGCAGCAATACATCCAACCAAGCTGCGATTTAAAAATATATATATATATTGTCAAACCACTGCCTCCATTTTTGAAGAATTCCCACAAAACACTGCCGTTTCTCCAAATCAGAGTCACGTTTGTGACACTCCGACTCGCAGTCGCAACCTCACAAGTTACCAGTGACACGCGCTCTTCTCCCTTCCTCGAGTCGCAGCTCTGACAGCCATCGGACTCGACCTTGAGGACAAACCACTCTGAAATCCTGACAGCCGGACGCCGAAGCCCTGGGTGGCCCGCTGAGCTGCTCCCTGCTGCTGCTCAGCTGGATGCGGCGCCGTGTCCTTGTTTGTTGTTCTACATGTGTACTGGTTTCGGGGCGTGTGTGCACCTCATTATAAATACGGTTAGAAAACACATTCTGGGCTTTTACGCGGCAGCGAGGCGTGAATGGCAAAAAAATCGAAAAACCTTAAACGTGTGTAAGATTTGCATAGACACGTGGAGGTGTTTGGATTTGACCCGGGGGTCGGGGAACGGCCCGTCTCCTGTGATTACGGCCTGGGTAATGAGAAATGACGCGCTAATTGTAAAATCTATTTAGAGGAATGGTATCTCCTCGCCCTCTCTTGATTTCTCCCCTCACGCTACTCCCCGTTTTCAGGTCACTCGATCTTCCTCTTCACACCTACTTGTCACGGCTCTGGTCTCGCTCTATTTTCTCCGGGTTATTTTCTTTAGCTCTTGTTTGCTCCTTCCTCCCTTACGGCCTCAGGTTTCTTCTTTATTTGTTCGTGTGCCACGCACTGTTTTTTTGACCCCTGCTTCCTCTTCTTTGTCTGGCTAAGTGTGTTTATACAAAAACCCAGCGTGTGATCGATCCCGCGATGTTGCCGGGATCAATATCGGGGAGAGTGTCGCTGTTTAGCCTGCGAACAGTGATGGATGGTTTCTGCTCACCTTTATGCTTTCCACGTGTTGACATTTAGTTCTCGCCTCTCACTCAATCCCTTTTTTTCTTTCCATGTCTGCTTTCTCCCGCAGTGGCGTCCATTCCTCCCCGGCCTGAAATACGAAGTGATAGACTCGGCCTACATCTCCCTGTACACAGGTAAGAGCCGGTCTGCCCTGCTGACGCATTGCATAAAAAAAAAGATGCACATAGGACTCTTTAACAATATAAAGAAATACTTCTCTTGTGCATTTCTGGTCTCTTTGTTTCGCTCAGAGCCAAATGGAAACAGGAAATCATGCTATAAAAAACCCACGTCATTAGTCCCGTCTGGTATCGATCAGGTCTTTAATGTCACATAATCAGCTTTTTCTTTTTGTGCCTGTAACCAACTCGCATGTATCGTCAAAGTCTTGATAAAGGCTTCAAATCCATATGTTCCTTTTGTTTCATATTTGTTTCCTAGATGAGGAGCTGCAGATCGGGCCTGTGAGAGCGTGGCATGTCTTCCATGCGGGGGCTAAAGAGAAGCTACAGAATATAACAGATGCTCTATTTTTCTCCATAGGTGTCGTTCGCGGCAGAGATGAGAAACAGCAGCTCCTGAAGTAGATCTCTAGTCTAACCTCTATAGCTCCCGAAATAGCAGCGTGTCACGGGGCTTTCGGCATCGTTAACAAGGGAAAATGCTGCCAGCTGCACAGAGAATGATGTGTGGAGTTGTCATTTTGGGCAAAGCTGCGCGGGTTGCTAGGGACGTATGCCGGCTTGTTTACCGGCTACGACGGGGGAAGAAGGAGGCCTTGTACAGCAGATGAGGTCACCTGCTGGATTCAAACATTACCATCTCCTCATCTGTCTCCCTCCACCCGTCACTTCCTGCTCCTCCCTTTATGTCATGTGTTTCTCCATTTCCTAACCGAGGAAAATGTTTTATATTCATTCCCCTTTGAGACAGAGGGACGTCTGTAGGTGATCGCGTGTTGAAGCCAGGATTGGTAATCCGGAGAAATTAGCACAAATGACACAAGATTTTAACAATGGGGATAAAAACCAACCCCGTCTTGCAAACTCACGCTCCAAAAGATATTGAATGTAGGGAGAAAGTGGCTGACAGCCCGTCCCCCATAATGATCATAATGACCGTAAACAACATGGCTGTTGTTAGTGTTCACACCTGTCAGCAGCAGAGCACGCAGGCAGACAGGTAGGCAGGTAGACAGGCAGACAGGCAGGGCTTATTACAATCCTGTGGCATCCACAGATACCAGATTTATTTATTTATTTTGTCAGAGCATTTGATTTATGGACTTTAAGAAGATTAACAACCATCTGTTTTCATATTAAGGGATCCTGAACTAAACTTTCCAGCTCATTTTCGGTCTGTGCTGTTATTAAATTATGCATGTACGCACTTTAACTCATCTTTTAATTGATTGATTCATATTTTCAGAATTTATGATCTGGATGGTCAAAAAATCCTGCTGACAAAAACAAAATGACGTTTGTGTTGCAACGATTAATCTATTATTAAATTAAAATTAAATGAATCATCAACTAGTAATTTTTTCAAGAATATAAGTAAAAATTCTCTGATTCCAGCTTCTTAAATGTGAATATTTTTATGGTTTATTTACATCTCCATGACATTAAACTGTATATCTTTGAGTTGTGGATAAAACATGTTATTTCAGTATGTCATCTCGGCCTTTGGGAAACATTGATCAAACCTTTTTTCACCATTTCAGACATTTTGTTGATTAAACAACTAATCGATTAATGAAGAAAACAGTGTAATCCACAATGACAGTAATCGTTAGTTGCAGCCCTGTTATCTAATATTTACAAATCTTATTGTCTTTTATGTCAGGATCACTGTTCATAGTACATAATATTTGAATTTGCGGGGCAGTTTAATACGGCGGTAAAATAATACAACAAATACATCTCTTTAGTGGTGTGATAATGCCTTTTCACTTGAGAATCAATGGGAATGCACATAAAAGCACAACCCAGATGGTAGCTGTTTATGCATTTCCACCATCACACACACACACACACACACACACACACACACACACAACATGATAAATGGCTGCCATATGTGCGTGCTATGACCACATGGCTGAGGTAATACTGATATCTGTGCCGTACAGAAAAATGCTGTATATTTTTTTTTTATTACAACATGATATCAAATGAATCAAAGGGAAAGGAAGGAGGGTTCTGTTGTTCTCTTTGCTTGTTTGCTTCGTTTGAGGATTTCAGTAACGTAGATAATTAGTCTTGGCGAGGCTTGTGTGTAGTCGTAAACTGAGGATCTGACAGCACATCGTTAGAAGAAAGGAAGTTAAATAAAATTGTCTCCGTGTAGCGTGTGCACACAGATACACTGAATGTGCACGGTCCAACCTAAAAATGATGCTGACCGCCACGTTAATTATAAAGCATTTCTCCCATCAGGCCTTGCTCCTGACACTCCATTAATCACAGATGCTCTCCCCTCCTTCCCTGCTATCGATTGGTATAATTATTACTCTGCTCTGCTTCGTATTTGTTTTCATCCAACTTTTTTTTTTCGGATCCTCTCACCTCACCTTTTGTTTCTGTTCTCCTCCTTTTGCTCCCTTTTTTTCTCCCCACTCCTCACCTTTTCACGGTTGTGAAAGATTTATGATGATTGGCACATTTTCCTTCCGACGACTGATGTCAAATTTGTCCGTCATTAAATCCATCAATCAAATAAAAACACATCATCTGTGTGCGTGTCTCTCTGTACTTTTCAGACGAGTCCACTCTGAAGATGAACAGCGTGGACCACATCCCCCAGACCTTGGCCAGTCACATCCGTCTCCCGGAGGAGGCTCAGCCCCGGGGTGCTCGGGGAGGCCGCATGGCGCAGCACGGGGCGGATATGCTGAAGCCGGACCCCAGGGACACCTTCTACAGCAGTAAATCTAACACGCCTGTCACCATTTTTCTGTCCTCATCCTGATTTTCTGGCCTGTCATTTTCCCTAACTGACTGATTGACTGTCTGGCTCACAGTATCTCTGACTGCCAGTTTAGCTTTAGTCAGTCTACTGTCATTTCCTCCGGCTGGCAGTGTTCGTCACCCCGATCATCTCCCAGCTTTCTCAAATTTAATATACACATTTCTTTGTACCTGATCTCAAATATTTACCTCCCCCTTCTCTCTCTCCTCAGCTCCCATGATCGACCCTTCCCGCCTGGAAAACGTTCTTCCGGCATGCCTCTACTCTCCAACCTACGTGGTCAAAGATTTCCCCATCGCCAGATACCAGGGCCTGCAATTTGTAAGTCCCTGGAAAAAGACCCTCGACTCCGGGATGTGTGGTGATTTTTTTTGTGTGTGTGTGTGAGAGCTCTTATTTAAATTCGACCCCTGGACTCATCACAAGTGCCTATAATTACGACAGTAGTACTTTAACTGGCTTTAAAGTATCCCATTACAGAGTCAGCATATTCACTGTCCAGAGAAGTTAAGCACATGCTGGTTTGGACATCACCACTGCATCACTCCTGCTGTATGAGAGCATGTTGAGGATGCAGGTGTTAGATAGTGTTGAGCTCTGCTCCCCCCTTTAGGACAACACTAGTTACTGCAGCAGCTGCAGAGAGAAGACCAAAACACAGCAAATCTATTTAAGGAATTGACATAAATCACTGTACATTATAAAGAGTAAGTGGCTGATTTTGTTGATATAATATATAAAGTTCTGTTGAATGAGAATGAAGTCCCTTATCAGTGTTTTTTTTCTGGGTTTTGTGAATGTTCTTTCCTTCAGGTCTATCTGTCCTTCGTTTACCCCAACGACTTCACGCGTCTCACCCACATGGAGCGAGAGAACAAGTGTTTCTACAGAGAGTCCCCTATCTATTTGGAGAAGTAAGGACATTACTGCTTTTATCTCTTTCCGAGAGCAACGGGGACATTTGTCTCTGTCTTGTATACGTGAGCGAGCAGCACGACGATTATGCAGAATAACTGCTCGAGTGTCTGTGAATTTGATGGCAGTGATTCATGCAACCTCTCACTAAGAGTTGATTATGCTGTAAGGCACATTGAGACCTTCTTTCAATGCATGGGGACGTGTGTGTGTGTTAATGTGTGTGTTAATGTGTGTGTGCTGCCTCCTCTTGTGCCAGGTTTGGTTTCTACAAATATATGAAGATGGATGAGGAGGAAGACGACAGACCGTTCTTCTTCCCCAACCCAGATGGTAACGAAAAATGAACCAACACCCACTGATTCACACGTGTGTACTGTACACACACGCACACACACTTTCAACTTTGTGTCCTCTGTGTCGCCAGATTTCCTGGATGAAGAGGAGGTGGTGGATGTAGAGGACGAGGCAGAGATCGTTGGCACTCAGGCGCCCAAGAAGCCCTCGCATCCCAGCCAGACCATCCGCACCGCCAACCCCTCCCACCAGCACACGAAACCCGCGCCAACGCCAGCTGGCAGAGAGGCGGAAGAGGAGGAGGCCCCTGATGATGATGAGGAGGAGGAGGGAGCCGTCAACAGTATCAGCCGCCGCCGAGAAAGGAGACACTTCCCTCACAGAGACGGACAGATGGGGAGGGATCTGGACGGGGACTGGGGTCGAGATCACACAAGCATGAGGCAGGACACCAGGACGGGAGTCGATGAGCCCAACACCCGGGCTCTGCAGCCTGACACGGACAGCGTGGTCCACGGTCGCTCCCTGTCCTGGATCCGCACCGGGCCTGCAGAGTTGAGCCCCGGCAGGAAGGGAGGAGGAGCAGGTGGCGGGGGAGGGGGAGGAGAGAAGGGAGCTGAAACTCTACCTAAACTGAGCAAGTCGTCCCTCCTTTTCCCCCAAAAGTCCTCCCTCTCTGCCCTTGCCAGCCGAGCCAAGCAGATCCTCAGCAACTCTGCCCATGGCAACAACCTCCGTGATAACAAGCTCCCCGGAAACAAGAAGGAGAAGAGGGAGGAGAACAAGATCTACATCACCAGGCCTCGGCCTGCCAAGGAGAGGGAGAGGGACAGGGAGAGGGAGAGGGCGGAGCGTCGAGAGAGGAGGGAGGAGAGGGCGTCGCGCCACCCTAGGGAGGTGTTCCCGGGGGTCTTTCTGTACCAAACTGGGAAGACCACCAGGCTGGTCAACCTGGGTGCCAAAGGACACGCTGGCGGAGGCGTAACTGGTGGTAGAAGTCCTGTTAGTGCCCCTCAGCTTTGGCCCAACCTCCCTACAAAAGAGGGTAAGGCGTTAAGTCACAATGGAAGCATCAACATACGAGATGAAAGTGTGCACAAGTCTGCCATCAGGGCAAAGCAAGCAGAGAAGAGCAGAAGGAAAGGGGAGCACCGGGATTTAAAGACTACTGTTGCTGCTGACGTGCTCAGCAAAGACCCGCTGACCCCTCTGTCCCAGCATCAAGACCCGCCTCCGGTCACCCAGCTACGGTTAAATTCCACCGAAAACACACTCCAAGGTCAGACACGGGTGACCTCTTACCTCAGGACCTCCGAGATTACCGAGTCCCAACCGCGGCCGGAGCCAGACCCCAACCCGGCAGAACTCGGCCCGGAGACAAGCCGCTCTAATCCTGACCCCGACGCCGAGCCAGAGCCGGAGGAGGGCGAGATGTCGGATTACAGCTACGAGGAGGTCGAGGCCCGGCCAGGTTGGGCGGAGGAGAGCATCAACTGGCAGAGGACCTTCTCGGTCAACCCGATGGACTTTGAGCTGCTGCGCTCCGACTGGAACGACCTGCGCTGCAACGTGTCCGGCAACCTCCAGCTGGCGGAGAGCGAAGTGGTGGACGTGCTGGCTCAGTACATGGAGAAACTCAACGAACGCAACGGAGGGTGAGGATAAAGGGGGAGAGAGGGGGGGGAGGGTAATGTGGGACTAAAAGGCGGCTTATGTTTTCCCTGCAACCTTGTGAGTTTTCATGCGGTTTCTGTGCTCCACCATTATGTAAAGCAAGAAGTCATTTCCCTGAGAACATATTGGTCATGCCCCAGTGCTCTGACTCCATGTTAGCGGTCCTCCATGTGCTGATTACCATTTTTCTGCAGCGGTGCTTACAAACATTGATATAATTTGTGTAAATGAGCTCTGTTTTCATTTTTAGCCCAAATCACACGACGCTGAATTCGTTTGCCAGAGATAATGAGGAGCCACATTTTTTTAAGTGGTCTTCCTACTCTCAAACAATAAGTACACCAGTTGTGATATAAGAAATGTTTGCGTCCTCTACCTCGCTTTCATATTATATTTCAGAGCATGTACAAACATTCTGTGCTTCTGAAGCCTTTTTTTCTCCCTGCCTCTGCCCCAGGATCTACACCCTGCTGCGAATCGTCAACGTGGAAAAGCGCCGCGACTCGGCGAGAGGGAACCGTTACCTGGTGGAGCTGGAGCTGATGGAGAGAGGCCGCAGCGTGGTGCGTCTGTCGGAATACATCTACCTGCTGCTCCACCGCGGCAGGCAGGGCGAGGAAAGCCTGGAGAACACGGACTTCGCCCCGGCCTCGGCGCCGGCTTCGGCCCCGTCGGCCGCCACGTCCAGCCTCACCACGCCGCCGCCCCCTCCCTCCACCCGCCCCCCCGCCCGGCCCGGCGCCACCCCCTGGAGCACCGCCTACGCCAAGCCTCTGCTCTGCCAGCCGGTCATGCTGCAGTGGAGACGAGATGTCATGGTGCACTTCGTGGTGCCAGGTCAGAAACTGAATAAATTGCATATTAATAACCGTCACACTGAGATTAATCAGCCAGAAGAAGAATCATTTCTTTTAATCTGTCTGCTTTTTCGCTTTTCTGACCGTCCTTCAGTGAAGAACCAGGCTCGCTGGGTGCAGCAGTTTATCTCTGACATGGAGAATCTTCACCGCCAGACGAAGGATGACAATTTCAGCATCATTATCGTCGACTTTGAGAGCGAAGACATGGACGTGGAGCAGGCGCTCAGAGAGAGCAGCGTGCCGAGGTGTGTGTGTGAAACTTCACCACAAAACATTTTCAACTTGCTTTACAACACCTTCAAGGTTTGTGTGTTTGTTTTTGTCTCGACAGATACGAGTATCTGAGGAGAGAGGGGAACTTTGAGCGCTCAGCGGGACTGCAGATCGGAGTGGACACCATCGAGGTTAGAGGAACGAACGCCCCACAGAGGCGACGCGACAATATGTGTGCTGACAAAGAAAAGGCCACTCAGCTGAACTTCAGCCGCTCACAGTGACCGCGCGACCTTTACTGATGGACAGACAGAAAGAGCACTCATGCATAATGAATACATCGCCGCTCGGCCGGTCTGTCACCGGGGCCGCGGGTCTCACCCTCCTCCCGCTTCCCATAGTGCCTGCCTCTGGTTGACAGGGAATCGCTTAGACAGTACGCTGCATTTCCTCTGTCATGTGTATGCCACCGCTGTCACATTCGTTCCCTTTCACAGGTTGTGTGTGTGTGTGTGTGTGTGTGCTCTTACACACACTCACCCACAGGGGGGGGTGGAGCCGCTGGAAATATGGACAGACGTTGAGCCGTCAGTTGAGTGTCAGCGCTGTCACGGCGGGATGACAGCGCCGTCACTCATGTCTAAGTGACCTGCGGGGAGCTGGAAGGGGAGACAAGCCACCGCTGCTGAGCCCAGACTTCTCACTTCTTTTTAATCTTAAAATCCCGTATTAGGCGAACGCGAACACGGATTTAGAATCGTCAAAACCTTCACGCTCATTTTCCTTCTTTTTTTCTCTGACATACGAAAGACGTGATGAACGTTTGTTGGTGTTTCCTCTTGCAGGATAGCCACAGCATCGTGTTCCTGTGTGATCTGCACATCCACTTCCCTCTCAACATCTTGGAGAGCATCAGGAAGCACTGTGTGGAGGGACGCCTGGCTTTTGCCCCGATCGTCATGAGACTCAGCTGTGGCAGCTCGCCAGCAGAGCCTGATGGTAACACACAGCAAAACACACACACACACACACACACACAGCAAAACACACACACACACAGCAAAACACACACACACAATACAAGCATGTATGTGTGGGCTCGTACAGGAATAACCCTGCTCACGTATTGCTTTCAAGTTTTTTGTGGTTTCATTCAAACTCATAGATCCAGATAGCTACTTTGAATTCATAATCCATCTTTTTTATTTTACATGCATAATCAAGGCTCTTGCATCAGAAGCGCAAACTTGCAACGGCGTGCAAAGGGAGGAATATTTTACTACTATGCTTTTAACTTTTTTTCTTTCTTTTTTTTTCTTTCCTCAGGTTACTGGGAGGTGAACGGCTTTGGCCTGTTTGGAATCTACAAGTCTGATTTTGACAAGATCGGAGGGATGAATACGGAGGAGTTCAAAGACCGCTGGGGTGGAGAGGACTGGGAGCTGCTGGACAGGTAACCCGGCAACAAGCCCACACAGCAGCCCTGCAGTGAATACTGTTAGAAGTTTACTGTTACACTTTGAAATGATTTGATCATTGTATGTTTTTAATGGTAGTTGTTGTATGTAGATTGCGTCACCTTGTACAGAAGCGATTGTGGCTGAATGGAAAAATGTTCACAACATCCTAAATCGCCCACAGATTCTGTGATTTTTGAGCTATTTGGTGAACACAGATCGGTGACGCTGTTTTGCCCTTGTTGTTCTCCATGTTTGCTGGAGGCCTTGTAATTCCATGTGGAGTGAGCACTGCATATGACCCTATTCAAATTTTTTTAATAAATAGCCTTTTATGTTCTGAATTCCTTGTCAGTGAACGGTTGACAACCAGCTTTAAAAGAGACATATTCCCTTTTTAAATAAGTGTGGATGGTGGATATAATGTGTGAAGGGTGATTCATGTGGATTTAAAACTAAGGGACAGATAATAAATGATTGGAGAAGCAACTGATAAACATTTAAAAGAAAACTTCAACAAAAGGCTGCTGCTATCAAAACAGCAATTATGATCATTTGGGTCCAGAAGCAGCCAGATGGATAATTGAGTAAATAAATCAATCAGCATGTTGAGATACCACACAGAAATTGGGTCAGCTGATGTTCATTTTTTTTAGTAAGCAACAGCTGCTATGGCTGTTAACCCAGTGTTTTATCTCATCCCCCAGTTTTAACCTCGTGTTTCTCCTCCCCACCTCAGGGTGTTGCAGAACGGTTTGGAGGTAGAAAGGCTGCGCCTGAGGAACTTCTTTCACTACTACCACTCCAAACGGGGCATGTGGAACGCCCAGAACAAGAAAACTCCCAAGGGATAGCGCCCCCTTCTGGTCAGAGGATTCCGAAACCTACCTGCAGATCCACTGTGTGTGAGGGAGAGGGAGAGAGACCCGGGGGGGAGCTCGCTCACTGCCTGAACTCTGCCTTCATTTTGAAAGAGGCTCCTTTCAGGGACGTCTCTGTTTTCTGGCGTCGGCCGTACGAAGGAAACAGAGTCCAAATCGAACCTTTTACACGCGAGCCCGTTTACGCAGATAGACCCGAGTCATCACTTTGCCTCACTGACTGAACTACTGTACGGAGAGAAGAGAGTCATTTTCATTCTCCTTCTCTCGGTCCATTTTTTTGGTGCAATGTTTTCAGACAGACTGGAAAGCAGCTGTTTTTGTGTGCGTGTGTGTGTGTGTGTGCGTGCGTGGGGATGTACATATATAAGTGTATGTGAGTGTGTTGCCGCTGGTGTGTGCTTACGATGACAGGAAGCACCTTTTTTTCTAACAAGGAGACGTGAAGACAACCTAAGATCTTTTTTTCTCTAACACACGGGGGAGCCTAATAGAATGTGTGTGTCGACGTGTTATCGGGATAATTCAGACGTGGTGGCGTAGATGGAGTAGTAGAGGACGTTTGTCATCATCTACTACCTGTTGGATATCATTATGGCCCGAGGTGCAGACGTTCTCCTGATATTATGAATCACAAAAAAACACAGATGCTGGCAGATATATCATCTTTCTGTCCTTCTCTCTCCCTCTGAATCTCTCATCTTCAACTCATTAATGACTCCATTCATTTTTGTTGTCTTACTTATTATTTTGGTCCTGACTCAGTATGGATGTAGTAACATTTAGGGTGCTATTTTTCTGTTCTGAAACACGTTTTTATCTCTACTTAATGGTGTCCTCCATTCCCTCCACATCTCTAACCTCATTGCTTTACTGGAACATCAAACTGGAGGAGGGAAGCAGAGGACCACAACTGCTCACTGACATTTTAATTTAACGTTGTCACACCGTCGTGTGAAGCATTTTCAGAGCTAAGAGTTGTATTTCAAACATTGGAATGAGGGATTGAAACTATGTCTCTCATTATAAATACCATAGGGACAGGGGATGCTTAAAACATCTACACCCTTCTCTTAAGCTCGTGTGAAGCTCCAACGAAGGCGAGGCCAGTTCGCGTGTCGGACACGGTGCGGCAAGGCATGGCTGTTTCACAAATGTGTGCCTTTATCAGGGTTTGGCTGCAGGCAGTTTTTAAACTACTCTAACGACAGAAGAGGTGGCAGGGAGAGACGGAAATACACAGTTATTTATCAGCAGGCTGTAATGTCACTGTAAATTTAGATACACTGTAAAAGAAGGAAACGTGGTTCTCTTCGGTGGATTACAGACGTGTCAGTGTGTTTTCTTATATTACCTTATAGAAGCGGGAGGGAGAGGTCTTTGCCAGCCAGTCGCCCCCATCGGTGAGATGCATAGACATTGTACTAATGACTACTGAGTGAAATCAGGAGGTGTGATGGAGACTCAATGGCAGCTGCAGTCCAGCAGGACCCCCGCCTGCTCCCCTTAGTTTGGCTGGAGGCCGGGCTCCTAATGCTTCTGTTTATGCAACACGGTACTTAATATTGATGGGGAGTGGCTGGAGGGCTCAAGGCTGGACACACAGGTGGATGAGAGTTAATGATCTGTTATTGACTAGATGATTGTCCAAAAGCCCTCCAAGACCCTTTTCTTGCCTCTACAGGAAGAGGTCTACTGAACGTCATTTAACACTGACATGGGACTATTTAAAGAACAAAAGAAACACATTAAATATAAGACTATATATATATCTATATATCTATATATAGATATATATCTATAAAATACACATAAAAATGAAAAATAGGAATATACATTCCAAGGTAATTTCTGTGAAATTGTTTTGTAGAGAAAAGGTTTTAAGAATGTATTGTACTTTTGATTTGTTGGGTTTTTTTGCAAATAAAATTTTATGCTTACGTCCAAATCCTTTTTCTGCTTTTTATATTTCTGTGTTTTTGCTCTGTTGTATTGTTGTCTCTTCTAAGACATGTCAAAAGTATCAGCTCCAAAAACGCTATTCCCTATCTGACCACACGGGGGTGCTCCACTCATACACACATACAGTACACACAGGACATACAGCAGTTGAATGAGCTCACACACAGGAACATGAAAAAGGAATATCAATATTTTACTTCTGAGCAGAGGTTGAGTGTAGGAGGAAATGCGCGATATGACTGAATAGACATGAACTTTGCAAGTGTACAAAATCCCCCGCCTACACACTCGGAGAAACACCACCACACACCACTTCCTTTATGCATTATCAGTTAGACAATGAGCTGCCTTGGGGAGTTTTTTTTTTCCTACCTCCAAACCTACTTCTTGAGTTTAAAAAGCTATTTGAATGATGTACATTCTGCTGAGATGAATAGGCCTTCATGGACTTTTATAGATGGAAAAAGTTAAAAACCCTCTGCAACCCTCACTCTGACATTACCCATTCTGAGTTAAATTGAACGAATATCACATTCAGCATATTTCGTAACCCACGAAACAAATGTTTTTTTTTTTAAAAAACCAACAGAGCTGTAATGTTTTCAGGACCACGTTGGTCGTTTGTTTTGAGTTTTGTTGAGCCCTCCTGTGTGCCACTTTGTTCTTGGTGTTGGTCGGCCCTGATTATGCACGCACACGGACTGACCATGAGGCAAACGCCGTCCACAACGCAGCTACATGAGGTCTGGATGAGGCAACTGCTAACCCCCTGTGATCTCTACACCCTGTGTGTCTTCTGATCTCATTTGGAGGATTTTTCTGGCAAACTGGGCTGAAAGGTTGCCTCCTTACTGAGTGATTCATAGACTGTGATGTATGAGAAAGTGTGTGTTTGAGTCACTTTTTCCACAGCATCCATAGCATGTCCTGTAACAAAAACAGGGGATTAAAAGTCCAATCAACTTTGACAACTTAAAATGAATGTCAAGAAAAATAGAACATTGTAGTTAAGTCAAATTAATTGACTTTTATTTATCAGTTGAAACAAAAATAGTCTTCAAGTTGAGTACCGGTAACTTGCATTTTCAGGGCAGCGAGGGAACTTTCATTTCCAAGTTAAACCAGCCTGAAATGTCTTACAGTGTGTATATGTGCAAGAAAACAGTCATTACAGCCACTTTCACAATGTGTTGCAGTCTCGCGGTTGTGCAGGTTGATGATTGTGTAATAACGTTGGACTCTCTGCCAGGGGAGGCACGCCCTGCCTGTCTATGTGAGTGCAGAGTGATGAGAAGCAGGTAGTCACAGGCCTCTTCGATATGTTTGCTTTATTTGACCTCAAACATGCTACGGCACCTCACCAGAAACAACAAACAGGGCCGCGCGTTTCTCCGAAAAAGTGGAAGTTTCGTAAGAGGATTTGCTCAAAGTTTGTTTTGAAAGCGAGAGCTTACACTTTTGGGCATTACTTTCCTGAAATGATACTGAATGAGCATAAAGAAGTGGACTGGGTACAAACCATATGAGCCACTATACAAAAAACTTAAATTGCATGTACTTATTTAAGCTATGACAACACATCGGTCTTCCTTACAATCCTAAATAAGCTTTTAAAGTGCACTTTGTGTGAAAGCTCTAAGCCAAATCAAATCCAAGTAAGCACCGCTCCTCTTACGTTACTACCGAGGGCTTTACAGACTCCATTTCTGTTGCAGACTGCAGGTGAGAGATTGCCAATGTGCAGGCGGTAAGCCGAGTCCACCAGAGTCAACACCGACTAACTGAAGTTGGCGTGCAGTTTGGTTTCAAGTGTCTAACCAGAAGAATTTCCCCATAAACGAATGGGAAACACCTCGCCACGGATTCATTCAGTCATGCTTAAATGTGTTCAATTACACATTATTATACTCTATTTAATTGCAATGTGTTGCTAATGATAATGAGAAATGCATAAAGTGTCTGTCAACTAAACCTGTCAACTCACATGTTAAATAGTTGTAATTTGAAGCTATAATAGGCTGGTAATAATGCTGTTTCTCAAGTGTGAAAGCACATACAGCCATATGGAGGATTTTTTAGAGGGTTTAATGAGAGCTGGGACCGAGGATGTCGTACGTTAACGTTAAACAGATTGTAAATCCCTATGAGGCACTGTTGTGAATCGCGATTCTGGACTATAAATAAACCGAATTGAATATGTGGGTCGCACATGTTGAGGGGATTCATTTGATGCTCGTTCGGAGGCGAAACAAAGTTGAACTCTCCTAAATTTAAGGGGGAAGAATTGGATCGGGTGCTGATTGGCTGAGCGCAAAAAGTCGGGCCCTCTCCTGATTGGCTCTCGAGCCGCTTCCGCGTTGCCATTCAGCGGCGGTCCCTCCTTTCACACATCTGTGAGCCGAGTGTCTCCCCGCAGGCTGTTCCTGAGCAAGCGAGCACCGGTGTTCGAGATTAACTGGTGGCTGAATTAACTGGTGATATTCTTTATACTAGGCAGATGTTTGGGAGGCGTGTCCTTCTGAGGACCCCTTGTTGACTATCCAGGAAATAAACATTTGATCGCTTCTTGTCTTTATCACGTTCATGTGTCGGTGTGTTTGGAAACATTACGGTCCGCTGTAACATTATAACCGTTCGCCAGCCCGTCGGTGAGCTGCCGCTGTCAGGACTCTCCTAGCAGGACTAGCGAATGAGACAGTAGGTGACTGTCCCGATGCCTGTTCAATACACTGCTAACGTTAATAAATCTGTTGAAATGTGTTCTTGTCGTCAGTCTCATATGTTTAATCACACATGGTTAGTAAACTGCTGTCCAGACGGCCCGATAGCTGGTTCTGCTTTAACCCACCCTGCAGGAGAAGCAGTTTCCAGCCCGCTCAGAGCGGTGAGGAGACTGTGGTCAACTGTGGTCTGCTCAGATTAACCTGTGATACAACATCTGCTACCTACCTGAGCGCTCTGCTCAGCTTTCTGCTCAGCTTTCTGCTCGGTCTAGACAGAACCGCTTGGTACCATCAGACATCTGGGCTGTGGAAATATGTTGTGTGGCGACAGAAAAGAAACAAAGACATGTTTGGCGGAGTTCAACGCGGCACATGTGAACACGACTTGGCTGTCAAGTAGCGTCAAGACCCGCAGATACCAGCGCACTGACCTGTGTGGACCTGCTCTGTCATATAAACACTTCCAAATAAAACATGATGCAGCTAAATGTGAGTTTACACACTGTAGTCATGCAGCACACTGCCAGAACTACAATCAGTCATTACTGTAGCAGAAGGAGACACAATGGATCAGTAACAATTCAGAATCACTTTTATTGTCCAAGTATATGTAGACATACACTAAAAATACAAGGCAGTAGCATGTCCTTAATGTACAGAAATGTGACAGACATATCTCATCTGCCAGTTGAGGTGTGTTCCTGTCCTGTTTGAATCCAAACCAGACTGAATTAGTCTGTATGTGGAGTCTGTTCTAATGTTCTTCCAGCGGTTCCAGTGCCCTCCAAAAGTGCAGAGACATGCAAGTTAAGTGAATTAAACTAGACATTTTCAATATCTGTTCAATTGTGACTGTTCACCCGGTGATGTTGAGGTGACCCATCCAAAGTGCATCCCAGTCTTCCAATCAAACTCTGGGCAGGAGTTAATCAGGAGTTACAGTTAATCAGTGTTATTAAATTAACCTGTGGGTGGTTGGGAGCAGGTTTCATTGGTACATGGTACAGACTATATAAACCCAACTGACATGCCCCAACTTTGTGGGTTTGTGAGGAGACGGAGATAGTGAGAGATAGAGAGAGATAAAACATATAAGTCAGACATAGTTAGGTGATTGGTTAGTAGCTGAGTGAGTGAGTAGTCGATAGTTGAGTGGTTGCTGTGAGTAGTAGAGTGTGGCTGTGTGTGTTTGAGAGGTTTATTTGTCTTTATTGTGGTTGTCCTGTTTGTATCTTGTTGTGTATCTGTTTGTGTGTGAAGGGGTGAGTAGGTAGGTTGGAGCAGGTGAGACAGGTGGAGGTAGGAGCTAGGGACAGATAGGGGTGATGGATCCCAAAATTGTGCAGGAGGTGCTCAATTTCAAGCTCCACAACCAGTATCCTGAGGGGTTAACGGCCAAACAAAAATATGTTATCAAAAGGAGAGCGGACACCTCCCGGATTAAAGGTAAGAATGCTTGCCATCTGAAGTTCAGAACACAGTGATCATCTGCCATGGTAAAACTAACAAATGTAGCATTATGTTATTTAAACACCAGATGGAGATCTGCACTACATCTGCAGGCGCAGAAAAAATAAAGCTGAGCACCTTGCTAAGGTTGTATTAAGTGCAGAGGAAGCAAATGATATATTTGAAGAATTCCACTGCAGCCATTTTGGAGGACACTGTGGCGTGGAAAAAACCCACAGTGCCATCATCAGCCGGTATTACTGGCCTGGCATGGAGGAGGACATTCGCAAGTGGGTAAGTTTGTATCTTTAAAATGAGGTGGAACACTCATTCAGCTTGTACAGTAGAGTGTGATGTGTTTGTTCATATACTGCTAGTATGTTTTATTAGTTTTCAATATAATGTATCATGAAATCATTTGTGTGAACACATTCATCATGCTGTTGGAACTCATGTTATGTTTAGATTGCTCAGTGTCCACAGTGCCAGGCCAAGAGAGCGAACGTGAAAGAGAAGAGGGAATACAACCCGATAGAGGTAAGGGAATCAATGGCACATTTTGTCAGCTTTCAATCACAACACTGAAATAGAAATACTATAATGTGTTTTTTTTTTTCCTCCCAGGTAACTGAGCCTCTGGAGCTCGTAGGGATGGATCTAGTGGGTAAACTCACAGTAACCAATGGTGGCAACCAGTACATATGTGTCATGGTTGATTATTTCACTAAATGGGCAGAGGCTTACCCACTAAAGAGCAAAACAGCAGATGAGGTGACCAGTTGTATTCTTGATTTCTTTTACAAATTTGGTGCACCTAAACGACTGCTAACAGACCAGGGCTCAGAATTCCGCAACAAGGTACCATGATGAAGCATTATGACTGCCCGATATGTAACTGCTGCTGTGCTCACCTATTTAATGTTAGTCCAACTGATCATTTCAAGGTCAACTACGGCCTGTGCAAGAAGCTGGGCATAAAAAGGAGCCTCTGTTGCCCCTACCATCCCCAGACCAACGGCCTAGTGGAGAAGCTTAATGGCACCATACAGAGGTATATTTGTGTTCAATAACTTAAGCTCTTCATGAAATATTGAGCTAAACTAATATGTGTTTTGTCATACTGTGCATGAGTATCTAAATTCTTTCCTGTCTCCTTTTTGAGGTCCCTGAACAAACTGGTGGGTGAGAAACCACAATCCTGGGACCAGTTTCTGCAGTCAACTATGTTTGGTCTGCGGACAAAGAAACAGTTGACGACAAAGTATAGCCCATATTTTTTGATGTTTGGGAGGGAGGCCAGGTATCCTTCAGAGGTACCAAAGGAGTATGAAGTAAGTTGCTCTAATGTTCTCATCCTTAAAAAAGGGGCTCATCTATGTCCTCTACATACTAACTGTGATTTGTGCCAGGTAACCGAAGAGAAAGTAGAAAGGCTGGTCACAAAAGAGGAGCTTCCAGAAGGACTAAAAATGCAGCAGGACACGTACAGAGAGGTCAGGACCAACATCGCAAAAAGCCAGGAAATGGTGAGAAGGAGAAAGCGCGAAAGGGGCCAAGATGACCAGTTCAAAATTGGAGATGTAGTTCTTAAAAAGAACATCAGACGGGAGCAACGGAAAGGGGGCAAGATGGAGAGTGACATGATGGGTCCATACCGGATCATGGAACTCGAGGGGAAAAATGTGGTCCTGGCCTCTGAAAAGGGGAAGGCCAAACTTATGTCGAATATAGACCTCCTGACACATTACTTCCAGCCAGAGGAGAGGATCCCTGCCAAATTAAAAAAGGTGTTGGATCCTTCTCCTCTGGCTGGTCCACAAGACCGTGAGATGCCAACCACATCCAGTGCCCTGCCAGCAAGACCACCTTCATCCAGCAAGGCACAGGATGACTGTAATCCTGCAGAAACTTGTCAGTAACCTGACAAAGTACATATAAAATATGAATTTCACAAATGACTGGTATTGCTATGTTTACAGTGATCAGAGACATATGGAGTGGGAGGAAGAGGAAGACGCTGTGGTCCAAGATCGGCCCATACAAATTGTTCTCTGAAGATCTGCTGGTCTTGGCCCCAGGAAAGCTGCTGGAGGGAGAGGTACATTTATATTGGCCTGATATTTGTCTTTCACATTGTCACGACTAATTATTATTCTCATAGATCATAAATGCGTATTTGATGATGGTGGGCCAGAGAGCTGGGGCACTCATCATCGATTCGTATCTCATGACCTCACTCTGGCAAGGAAGAAATACAGGCAGTTTAAGATCGGTGAGTCTCTTTGTCTGTCAGTTTCCCTCCACAGTACATGCATAATGTTTGTTTTTATGTACTTTTTTGGTAAGCTGGACCTCTTAAAGTATGCTGTGGCAGCTGGAGCGGTTTGTCACGGTGGACACTGGACACTCATTGTAAGTAATCTTAAAGTTAACAGATGTAGATGAAACTATGAGACCATCTGATGTATGAAGGCTTGGCTGTCATCTTGTTTGCCTCTCCATAGATCATGTATCTGAAGGAGATGAGGTCCTTGTACCTGGACCCATTTGGGGCCTCTGCAGAACACATAAATCACTGCAAAGATGTAACAAGGTGAATTAAATGCCAACTGGCTGGTCTTTAGGTAGCAACACGAAGCCTTTTCACCATTCAGCTGATCTTTAATTGGAAATGATCTCTTTGGGGCTCATGATACACTTGCCAAACTGTAATCGTTCTGTGTGCAGGGCACTGGTTCGCAAAAAACGACCCGCTGTAGGAAGGTGGACATGCTCGACCATAGAGCATCCAAGACAGACTGATGGGTCCTCATGTGGAGTCTTTGTGTGCAAGGTAACAATTTGATCATGCATGTTCTGACATAATTGGAACCCCTTCAGAATTGTACTCCCTGTTATCACTTTAGCTTGCAGAGCAGATACTTCTAAATGAAACTGTGCAGTATCGTGTGGACCAGGAGGGGGTGGCGACACTACGGCTTAACATGGCACAGGCTCTGGTGGAAAATTCAGGTATTCAGGATTGTACCAGCTACACTGAAATGTGTCCATACTGGCACTGCACTACATTAATGGCTTTTCCCCCCTTAACAGATGACCTATCCCAGCTGTGCCGAGCTTGTGGGGAGCTCAGCTCGGGAGCTGACATTGACGACTGGGTAAGAAGTTTAATTCATATCCTGCCCAGAGTTTGGCTGGAAGACTGGGATGCACTTTGGATGGGTCACCTCAACATCACCGGGTGAACAGTCACAATTGAACAGATATTGAAAATGTCTACTTTAATTCACCTAACTTGCATGTCTGCACTTTTTGGAGGCACTGGAACTGCTGGAAGAACATAAGAACAGACTCCACATACAGGCCCACAGCTAAGAATTAACCCTAGTATCAGGATAAATGTTTGTCGATATTTAAACATCTATCTCTTTCCCTTTCAGATTGAGTGTACCACATGCAGTCTGTGGTACCACACAAGTTGCGTTGGAAGTCCCCCAGCAGACCTTAACTATTTTTGTCCTGCGTGTGTACTTTGATTGAAAATTATAAGGAAGCTACAGACCCGTGTTGGCTACTTCTGGAGGTCCAACCTGCCTCCGGAGCTGCTGATCCCATTCCACACTGCAATAGTCCAGTCTGGAAGAACATTAGAACAGACTCCACATACAGACTAATTCAGTCTGGTTTGGATTCAAACAGGACAGGAACACACCTCAACTGGCAGATGAGATATGTCTGTCACATTTCTGTACATTAAGGACATGCTACTGCCTTGTATTTTTAGTGTATGTCTACATATACTTGGACAATAAAAGTGATTCTGAATTGTTACTGATCCATTGTGTCTCCTTCTGCTACAGTAATGACTGATTGTAGTTCTGGCAGTGTGCTGCATGACTACAGTGTGTAAACTCACATTTAGCTGCATCATGTTTTATTTGGAAGTGTTTATATGACAGAGCAGGTCCACACAGGTCAGTGCGCTGGTATCTGCGGGTCTTGACGCTACTTGACAGCCAAGTCGTGTTCACATGTGCCGCGTTGAACTCCGCCAAACATGTCTTTGTTTCTTTTCTGTCGCCACACAACATATTTCCACAGCCCAGATGTCTGATGGTACCAAGCGGTTCTGTCTAGACCGAGCAGAAAGCTGAGCAGAAAGCTGAGCAGAGCGCTCAGGTAGGTAGCAGATGTTGTATCACAGGTTAATCTGAGCAGACCACAGTTGACCACAGTCTCCTCACCGCTCTGAGCGGGCTGGAAACTGCTTCTCCTGCAGGGTGGGTTAAAGCAGAACCAGCTATCGGGCCGTCTGGACAGCAGTTTACTAACCATGTGTGATTAAACATATGAGACTGACGACAAGAACACATTTCAACAGATTTATTAACGTTAGCAGTGTATTGAACAGGCATCGGGACAGTCACCTACTGTCTCATTCGCTAGTCCTGCTAGGAGAGTCCTGACAGCGGCAGCTCACCGACGGGCTGGCGAACGGTTATAATGTTACAGCGGACCGTAATGTTTCCAAACACACCGACACATGAACGTGATAAAGACAAGAAGCGATCAAATGTTTATTTCCTGGATAGTCAACAAGGGGTCCTCAGAAGGACACGCCTCCCAAACATCTGCCTAGTATAAAGAATATCACCAGTTAATTCAGCCACCAGTTAATCTCGAACACCGGGACGGGACAGAGATGAGGTAGTCGCGGACTTTTCAGCGGTTATCTACGGAAACGAAACCGTTGTCGGCGCGTTAAAAAGGGGGGACGTGTTGTAACGGACTGAGACCGGCTCTGGTTGTTTTCAGAGGGCGTCGTGGTGTTTAAAAGACTGTGGATACCCGGAGGAGAAACTTTAAATCCCTCCGCTGCACCCGGGGAAAAGGTGAGACGGCTGCGACGTTTAATTCCCCCCGGTTGTCTCGTTTGTTGGCGACAGTATAGTTTGTTTTGCCGAAGGAGTTTATTGTTGTTTTCACTGGACTCCTTTTCCCGCAGCATGTCTGGCAAGTGTGCCGCCGTGTAACCAGTCCGTCCAGCTCCAGGAGTTTCGGCTGCTGTTTGATTGACTTCAGGTGAACCGTCGACGAGGTTTACCTCTCCTCTTAACAACAAACTCCTGTAGAAGAAGAAGACAAACTTCCACAATAATGGCTGGTTTGAGCAATGTCCACATGAAAACCCTGGAAGACCTGACCCTGGACTCTGGCTACGGGGCGGGGGACTCCTGCAAATCCCTCAGCCTGTCCTCCTCCAAGTCAAACTCCCAGGCCTTCATGACGGCCCCTCACCGGGGCAACTGGTGGTACTACTCCGGCTCCATGAACAGCAGGAACAACAGCTGGGACACGGTCAACACTGTCCTCCCCGAGGACCCGGAGGACATCTTCCCCAAGTGCCCCCGCTTACCTGAGCTGGAGGAGTTCCCCTGGAGCGAGGAGGAGGTGGCCAAGATACTTCGCAAAGTGGCCGGCAGCTGGAGCGTCAAGGGCGGACCCGCACCTGCGTTCTCCCCGGAGGCCGTGAGGCGGCTGTCGGCTCTCCTCCGCCGGGCTCTCATCCGCATCTCCAGGGAGGCGCAGCGGCTCAGCGTCATGCACTGCCGCTGCACGCGCTTCGAGGTGCAGAGCGCCATGAGGCTGGTGCTGAGCTGGGCTTTGGCCGACCACTGCGTCTCCGCCACGGTCAAGGCCATCTCCATGTACAGCATGAGCGCCGGGGAGCTGCTGAGGAAGGGCAAGTCCGCCCGCTGCGGCCTCTCCTTTCCCGTGGGACGCTTCTTCCGCTGGATGGTGGACACGCGCATCTCCGTGCGCATCCACGAGTACGCGGCCATATGCTTGACCGCGTGCATGGAGGCGCTGGTGGAGGAGATAGGAACCCGGGTGCTGATGGCCGAGAGGGGTCATTTGGGCCCGGATTCGGGGTCAGCGTACGCCCCAGTAAGCGCAGAGGCCCTCGAGGGGCTGGTGAACAATGACGCGGAGCTGTGGGGAGTCCTGCAGCACTATGAGCACCTGATCTGTGGGAAGAACGCCAACGGTAAATATATTTAAATTATTTATTTGAGTGCTCTTAAACCAACACAATGTCCAGTTGTCCTGAGGGTCACTTTATCCAAATGCAGCTTTCAGTGTCTATGTGTTGCTGTGTGTTGGTAATGGATGTCAAATTTCATCCCCAAAGTTTTTTTTTTTTTTTGGTTCTGCCACACACACTTTGCTTCCAGAGTGCTGGTCACCACTTTCCATTCCCTGACAGTTTGGAAAAGGTGAACGTGGCCTGCTGCTGGATACAATAGCGGCTCTTTGTGTGTGAGCGTTTGATGGATTCGTTGCTAATTTGACCTGTCGGAAAAGGAAAGAACAGAACACGGGCATCAGATGCGAACAAAGAGGGCATTTTCTCTCTGACCAGCGCTGTACGATTCTGTACTGGGCAGCCAAATTTGAGTTTTAACGACCTCACTCTCATCCGTCAGTTGCACAATTGAGTCCTCACATGTCCCTCTCATGTCACTCTTGTTCTACTGCTGTGATTTGGGGTGCTGAGAGCCTTTAGTGCACAGGCAGGAGGCTTGTCTGTTTGCACAGCTCTTTGTCGAGGCCGACTTCACCTCTGATCCTCCTGCTGTGCTTGCTGCACTCTCTTTTTTTTAAATCCTCCCCTTCTTCCATTTCCTCATCCCGCTCTCCTCCTGTTGGACAAATCTCCTTCACACCACCATCTACACCTATCTCCCATCTCTCCCCCCTCCTCCGTCTCTTCCAGCTCCAGCTGTGCATCCTGCTCCCTGTCCGTTTGTTTTCCTCCATCCTCACATCCCTCCTCTATCGGCTCTCTTTACCTTCCCTCTTTGTCAAACCCTGGTAGGCTCTTTTCCGCGGCTGTTTTTGGCAGCTCAGCGTTGAGTTGATTCATGAGCTTGTGTTGGGACATTGTTACCAGCCTTTGTTTGTGGCCCACTACCAGCTCCCCGGAGCAGAGCGCTTTACGACAGCACAATAGCCTTTTGTTGTGTGATCGCACAGCTTAGCCCAACAGAGAGGGAGTGAAAACAAATGCTCGGAAAGCTTTGCATACACATCCACGTGCATACACATATTCATAGAAGGGAGAGAGGGAGGGAGATAGCTATTACAACAGGGCAGCGGGCCCACTGCTGATCGGAGTCATCATGCGGAGCACCTTTCTCTTTCATGCATGTGAAGAAGCAGTCAATGCTGTGACACTGCCAACTCCCTAATGGTCTGAGATCAAGTCAGCGTTTGATAGACAGTTAGCCAACTTGCACTCATGCATGCAAAGATCATTCACTGAGCCCTTACATTTCACATTATGTGCAGTTTCAATTGGTTTCTTCAGGATCTTCACTCGATTCAAGCCTGCAAGCGTTAAAAAAAAAAAACAGCAGAGTGCAGTGCATTGGCCCTTACCCTTTATATCGAGGCCATATGGTTGAGTTAGAGCTATTCTATTGCAAAATAAGTTAAAGAGCAGCTTTTGTCCCCGTATTTAACCGGATGTCTTTTTGGTTGGGTTCTATTTTGGTGAGTAACGGTTTTGGTGTGTGTGTGTGTGTGTGTGTGTGTCTGTGTAATAACAACAGACCATTATTCTGACCACCCTAGCTTTTTATAGGTTGAAGACTGGGCTGTTGAAGTCATATACCCATACCCCCTTACCACCTGACTCCCCACACCCTAAACCTTGCTTTCCACAGCCCTGGAACCCCAAGCTGCTGAAGCCTGTACACAAAAGCAAAGATACGCTAATGACACTCTCAAACCAGCTTCACAACAGAAGGGTACTGATCATATGGAAGGGCATACAGTGTGTTTAATATTCCCTCTTCTTGATTTCTCTCCGACTCGTTCTCTTTCTCAGGGGCTGGCCCACATCTGGAACTCTTTAAGTCAGAAACGACTTCTACGGCTCCAATAACAATTCTGAAACTTCCCTCCCTCCTCTCCTCCTGCCCTCTCTTGTTCACTCTCACTCTCACTCTTGGCTCTCTCTCTCTCTCTCTCTCTCTCTCTCTCTCTCTCTCTTTCTTTTCTTTGCTATTGCGTTCACGTCCACTTCATCTTTATCTGTTTATTTCTTCTGCTCTGCAGGGAGTGCATTAGAGGAACCCGCTTGTGATGTGCCAGGATCTTATTCATTACTCATGCACACGCTCGCACAAGCACACACACGTCACGAAAATCCATTTAGCCTGCTTTGCATGTGTTCAAATGGCTCCACAGCTCCGGTTGAACTAGCTAAACAGTGCCGCTATACATAGGAATCCATTTGACATTCATTTCTCTTCACGAGGAAGTAGCACCAACTTCCTGGGATAATTTGTATTGATAGTACTGGGCATTTTAAAGTGCAGAGTGGCTTTACTAATGGACAGTGGAAGAGGCTATGAAGTGATTGGTCTTTTATGACTGGCACACATACAGCATGTCTGTTAAACTCTGGTCTGGCTGGAGGATCCGTTTTCCAAAGTGCAGCCCTATTTGAGTTTTTTTTTGTGAGCGAGCAGTAACCGAACACTTAGATATGCAAACTGGTGACATGACCTTGATCAAGGCTGCTAATTCCTAACAGCTTTGTGGAAGATTGTGGTTGTCAACCGCTGCTCTACGGCTTGAATCTGCACCACTGTATGAATAGGAAGCAGGGACCACGTGAAAAGGGGGCATTCATGCTCGGCAAAACTTACCTGGACAAATAAACACTCATTTGGTCCAGTGTTAACAAAGAGAACAAGTTCAGTTTCTCTGCTCAAGCTCTATAAAAGTAGTAAAAAACGGCAGCACTGAGAGAGCAGGACGTATGATTTGCTGCTCAGTATTTCCCTAAATATGTATTTAGCCCAGAAAGAGGCGTGGGAACAGTGGGCAGAAAGATGCAGGGAGAGCAGCCCAGCACTGTGGTCGCACAGATGGGGAAACCAGCACTCTCGAAATACACTCCCTGCTCCACAAACCTGGAACCAGATCAAACACAGTTTGAGGATATGTATCAGGACATTAATAATATGATTATTTATAGGCGTGCTACAAATTTGTCCAGGCATTACCATCGAGCCTGTGTTTGGCCCGAATATATCTGCACAGATGAATTTAGGTTAACCATGTGAGCACCATCAGCAGGTCAGAGTGCGTCTAGAGTTGAGACCGTACGTCACAAAGCTTCAGTGTATAATAAGGGTTAATCTGCTACAAAACACTGCAATTTATGTGCACACACACACACACACACTGATGATCCATGTCACTGTTGCACTGGCTTCTTGTCTGTTCCCAGCTGTAAAAACACCGGTCTATCAGAGTGCTGGTGTGCACATGTGTTTCAATGTGCTCATCTGTGGGTGCTTACATTTACTCGTGTGGGTATGAACTCTTCTTGGATAACTGTGAGTAATGCTTTTGCAGATATGACACTGCAAATTATTTGCTATAACGAAACCAATGACATTTATTCAGGAACCCCGCACTGTTTTCACATCCTTTAGTTCGTGAAACTCCCCCGTGTGGCCCATCGGCCATCTTTATTCTTTCCTCTCCTTTGAAACTTCACAGTGATGTTTTTTTTATCTCGAGCCACGCTCCTCCCACTACATTACAGCAGCATGAGTCATGCTTCTTTTAAACTGTTTACAGTAAAGCACTGATGAGGAGGAAGCAAAGAAGGATGAGCGTAACAGAGAAATGGCAGAAATTTAGACACTGAAATAGTGGCCGCAAACTTGAAAACAGCTGTGCCTTTGCATCTTGATTTATTCCTCCTAATCACGTTCTTGGAGAGAGGAGTAGTGTTTGGGCCTATCCATATAAAACAGCAGATTTCAGATTGGTATTGAACCTCTTTGGCTTGTTTGAACTGGAAAATGAGCAGCCAGAGTGTCACATTCTCAACCACAGAGTCCTGGCTATGGTTCTCGAGGGAATCTGTCCTGCACGTTGGGTTTGAGGTTACAGCCGGAGTACCTAATGAGGGAAGCAGGAAGACTGGCTGGAATCTTGGACCGGGCGGCTTACTGCATTGCCTGGATGCAAGCAATGGTTCTGTTGAAAGGAACCACTGTGCATCTCTGTGTGAAGTCTGGCTTAGAGACAGCACTGCCTCATGCACCTTTGTTGGAGTCTGGCTTTGTCATTATAACACGGAAACCTGAGAGTTAGGTGTTGAGGGTCAGAGCTTAAAGAGTAAAGTAGTCATACTAATATGAGCAAGTGTTTCTTAATAGAAAAATGTACGGAGAGAAAGCGTTTCCATTTTAGCCAAGTCAGTCACTCACTTAGCGTTGATATATGAATTGTCGAAGTAGTTTAGATTTTTTTTAAAACACATTTATTTGCTTCGTTTCCTGTATTAAGGTGAAAATGAGAAATCGACTTACATATGCACAGATGGGCCTGGTGGTTGTATGCTTCCTGGTGTTCATGACGCATAGGCATGACTTTGAAACCATGGACTGGGGCTGAGAACCCAACTTTGTGTTTGAGTGCCCCGGTCAATGAATGCTTATATTTCCTTTAATCACATCAGCCTTAGTTGCGAGTCATTCTTTCGTCCACGCTACCCACGGAATCAGTAACTATAGCAACACAGGCCAGAAAAGAAAAATAACAGGATGGTGACGCCACCAATAATGATATCAAGGTCTTTCTTCACATTCTACATTTATCTCCTGCAACTTCTATTTCTCACTGACTGACCTGCTATGAGACACTCAGGTCTGTTTAATACTAAATTCACCCAGCAAATTAACATATTGTACTGATCTTGAAAGTTTTACCTGACAAAGTGTAATGCTTAATACAAAATATACTATAATGTCTTGATTTGCAGAAAGAGACCATGCATAATAATAAGTAGATATTGTACCCACACCAGACAAAACAAGTGCAGTCAGCCACTGTAGGAAATCTGTCATTGGTACTCACAGACTATATATCTAACACCCACATCCCCCTCTCACTCGGTTATTTAAGACAGAGGTTTCATTACAGCATATGGTTTGCAAAAGAAAAAGATACACAGTACTCCATTCAGTTTTATAATTCGGTTGATTCTGTGGCATCGCAGATCCGTTCCGCCTTGATTTTAAACATTTGTACAGAGCTCAGGAAGAGTAAACTCTCCGAGTCTCTGTCAAACCACAAATCATCCCTTTTCTTTCTCCTTACCCTTGAAAATTCAAAACCAACCATCACACTAGTTATTGCTATTAGGCACGAGCTGGCATGCATCAGTTTCTCTGCATGTGTGCCACAACACAATTAGATAGAGAAGTATTTTGTGTGTGATTTGGTTGTAATATTTGATTACACACAAACGGATCAGATAGGCAAACTGTAAGGGGAAGTGAGGAAAGAGAGAGGGAGCAGGGGGTTCAGGGAGTGTGTCGTTAAAGTGGAAACAGATTTGTCTGACCAGGGATTGGAGATAATAACCCCCTCCTGTGTTCTCTGGTGAAATCTGTTGGAGGCATACTGGCTTGACTGGAGGAAGCCATGAGAGATAGAGTGTTTGAGGGAGACATGGAGCCTCAATCCCAAATATCCTCTCTGATTTGGATCCATAAAGCCAGATTGGCCAGAGCCTGTGTGTGTGTGTGATTGTGTGTGTGTGTGTGCTCTTCCATCAGCAGGCACTAAAAATAAAAAAGGACACGGCTTCTTTTGGACGTTCTTCAGCGAAGCTAGGGAAGTGGTGTTTTTTCCCCTTTTTTTTCTCTTTCAAGTCTTAACTGTTGTTTTTGTAAACGGGCTGAAAGAGGGAGCTTTTTGTGATGCTGTCAGTAACCTCTTTGTCCAGCGGAGTCAGAGCAGCAGTGTGTTTGGAACCTGAATGGCAAAGCTCCGATATATTGCACTGGAAAAGCAAACACACCCATCTGTAGACCCACTGTTGCACACGCGACTCCCTCCTCCTCTGGCCGCCTTTTCTCTCTTTCAAGCTAGTGCACAGACAGATATTTGTTGACATATACACTAGTTAACACAAGTAGACGTGCACGTTTTACACATGTATCAGTCCGTCATAATCAACATAAAAACAACGAAGATGCACTAGAAGAAGTTGCTTTTCCTTCTGACTTTCATGGCGACTGAGGTCGCAGAGGGTTGAGTAAGCAAACATTGTATAAGTGGAGACAAATACACTCTGTGAAGGACTTCCAATCCGGCATCTTTACAGTTCCTTCCAGTTTGGTTTTACAGCCGAATGTCCTTGAAATAAAATAAATACCAGGAGGGATAACTAGCACTTAATATACCTGCGTTCTGCACGGTGAAAGCTGCACCAGCCCTGCGGATCATCTTCTGCAGGTTGAGTAATAGTTCACAGCTTGCATCATGTTTGGAAACAGTTCCTCCAACACCCCAAACCGCCAGCCAAATTTCCACAAGGAGAGTTTCGATAGAGGGTGAAAAGGAACGAGAAGGAGAATGGAAAAGCAACCGCAGCTTTTATGACTTGTTAGCGAGTGTGCCAGCTTCGGCAGGGAAAGTGCCCATCACAACAGGTTATCCGAGGTGTGTGCATGTGTGTGTTTGTATGTGTGCATGTGTTGCCCTTCAGTCATAAGTAGGTCACCACCGCCTTTGACATTTCTTCTGCACATTTTTATTTTGCTTTTGATGTCTTGCTGTCTCTCCCATCTCTGTCTCTCCCATCACACTGATGGTATCTGTGCCTTTGAAAGTGTGTGTGTGTGTGTGTGTGTGTGTGTGTGTGTTGGCCTGGATTTCTGTCAGCAGTGTTGATTGAAGGCGGACTGAGTGACAGTTAACACAGGCAACCAGTCACAGAGTGATGAGTGGAGACTGGGGGTGTCTAGTCATGTTGGATGCAGCTCTCTTTGGAACCAAAGGACGAGAGGCTCTTTCTTACTTCCTTGAAAAGTCCATTGGCCTCACAGTGACATGAATTGATGCAGTGTGTCTCCATAAGTTTTCATTGCCACGGTGAAACAGGACAGGCTAATACCCCCCCCTCCCCCTTTCAATGGTCTTGTCTCTCTCTGTCAGACACTGGAATGTGTTTGTTTTGTGTGTTGAGCCTGCAGCTTCGTCAGCAACAGCACATACCTGATCATCAAGGCTGAGCGGCTTGTTTGAATCCTTTTACATCATAAGAGATGTTGCCCCTCCCCCAAATTTGTCCTGACAACCACACTGCTCTGGATTTTTATGTCATTTAAAGAAGGTTTCTCCTGTTTAGCTCTATCAAAGCTCGTCATCTTATTTTTGGCTCTTCCGACTTGCTTTTAACGTTTTGTTGTTTATTTTTTACCATCGTTTGAGGTCGTTCTCAACTCTCATTGGTTGCAAATGTCGTCTGTTCTCCTATTTTCATGTCCCCTTTCTACATACCAATTGATCACTGCAGCCCAATACAGCCTACATTTTTATTTTCCAAAACCTCTGCTTTTCCATCTGCAACCCTGCAACCAGTGCCACCTCTTAAAAGTATCACCTGTTGGGTCAAGGTCAGCCACATAGACACGTGGTGATTTAAATAAACCCACAGCGGCTCACACAGCATATTCAGACCAAAACCATGTACAGTACGGCTTCCTGAAATCCCCTCATGGTTAGTGGAGGGAAAGGGCACATTTAGACCAGGGCCATATGGAGAGCACATGTGGGCGCAGGAAAACCGACTTTGTCAAGGCAGGACATCCTTTAGCTTTAAGTCTCTTTCTGTTGATAAGATCTGCACAGCTTATGCGCCACATGTGGACTTCTTCCTGGAAAAATAAATATTTTGGATCACATAGGTAACCAGAAGAAGATGTGTATTTTTAGGGAAGGTTAGTGACCAAAATGCCAACACTTATTTGGTGAAATAGCAGCGTAGCTCCCTCCCACACACTGATTTAAGAGTAAGGTGTGCGTGAACATGAAGATTAAGATGTTTAGGGCACCCAGACAGAACTTTGGCCTGTATTTCCACCGCAGACAGTATTGCACGTAATCACCACGTCTATGTGTTTCCTTTGAAAATGCTGAGTATGTTTGGATTTGTTGTGTTTCTGTGGCACTGCTCCGATAAGAAAACTTGGACCTGACACTTTCTGTTATTCTGTGTCTCTCTTGGTAATTCCCACTAATGTGGGTTCATCTCTATAATTGTGTGCATGTGTAAGTCTGTGTTTGAATGTTTTCGGTGAATTGATAGGCTCTGTATATTGAGCTGCATCTGCTGTGTCTCTCTGTGTTGGCCTCCCTCTGTCTGTCTCTGTCTGTCTCGCTGTGTTGTGTCGGCCATCTGTGTGCCACTGCAGGGACTCAGACACTGTTGGACATGATACACTCCGGCGAGGGTGGCCAAGTTTCCTCTCCAACATTGAGATAATCTGCCTATTGAGCATTTGAGGGGTGGAGGGAGAAGATAGGGAGAGGGGATAGGGTGGTATGTGGTGGAATTTCACACGGATGAAAGGATGCCTTGTTTGAGGGTGGAATTCTCTGTGGTTCAAATTGTGTCAAAACAGCAACGTCCTTGTGAAGACGATGCTCCTCTTCAAAAGATGCGCCCGTTGTTTTCTGATTTTTGTTTTCTCATTTTTCCATTTTCCCAACTTCATTCTGAAGCGTGCCTTGTGTCCGTCAGTGCATAATGTGTGAATATGATTTGGACTATTGCGGTATGTTGTGTGTCTTTGTGCTGGAAGTGTGTCTCCGTCTATGCAGAGGAAGTCAGTCAGACAGCAGTTGAACAGACCAGGGCTTAAAGCCAGGTGCAGAGCACCCCTTAATGCTTTCCCTTCTTCTCCACCTCAAAGAGTAAAAATACAGCCTCTTAAAACGCCAACATGTTCATCAGGTCATCCAACCTGATTCTGTTTAACTCGATGTAGACCCAATGGGATCATTAAACCTGTTAGGATTAGACATTTGTTCCACCCTCGTGGCCCGTAGACACAAGTGTTACTAATTTTGGCTCTATTGAACAAGCATTCTCATTATTATCCATGTGTTTCACATTAGCTAACAGTCCACACACACACACACACACACACACACACACACAGTGAGCATACTGTATATACACGTGTATGCATGTCAGTGCCCTGCCTGTAACGTGCTTCTGTTGTAAATGGCTCTCTCAAAGACAGCCTGACAGTAAATATATAATGTAAGACCCAGCCAAGCATTCGCTCTGACAGAGGTCAAGAAGGAGGAAGTCCTGGAGCTGGAGAGGTCAACACCCCCTTCTGCCTTTAAGGAAACAATCTTTACAAATCTCTGCTTTGTCCACAGTTAATAGTCTGCTTTTGGCAGGAAATCTCTCTACCAGTGAAGTCCTCTACAGAAGGTGCCTTTCAGCAGGCCAGGCAGGTGTTAAGAAGGGGTGTGATTGTCTGCATGATGGAGGGGCAGATGTGTCAGGGAGGGGAGGCAGTCGACCCGAGGGGTCAAGTCATAAATACATACTGCAACGTCCGTCAGCCGCTCAGCTGAGCCCCAGATGGAGCGTAAGCAGCTACTACTCGTCGAGGTGGTTTCATGTCGACAAAGTTGTTGTGTTTTGTCACGCCGAAAGGCTTTGTTTTGACACGAGGTCTGCAGACAGGATCCAGAGGAGAGACAGTCTGCTGCCAGGAGAACAATGGGAACACTTTATGACAGTTAACAGAGAGGCAATCCCACATGCGAAGGAGATGCATCTGTGGCTCTGATAACATTGTGGCTCTCTGAATGGAGAAAGATAACACAGAACAGCATTCGCACACACACACACACACACACACACACACACACACACACACACACACACACACACACACACACACACACACACACACTCAAAGCAAATAAAAAATCACTTGAGATAGAGAGACAGTCTGATAAGTAGAAAACAGACAGACAAAGATGGAAAGGAATTTACACTATCAGCATGTGGTGGGCTTTTCCCTGTATGCAGGTGTGATAACTAGTGCTTCTTAACCTCATTAGGATGTCTGTGTGATTGCTGCTGGTGGTGGTGGTGGTGTGTGTGTGTGTGTGTGTGTGTGTGTGTGTGTGTGTGTGTGTGTGTGTGTGTGTGTGTGTGTGTGTGTGTGTGTGTGTGTGTGTGTGTGTGTGTGTGTGTGTGTGTGTGTGTGTGTGTGTGTGTGTGTGTGTGTGTGTGTGTGTGTGTGTGTGTGTGTGTGTGTGTGTCTGGATAGCTATCATCTCCAGCCCCATGCCAGGAGACACAAACTTTAGTGGAGGCCCCTCTTCTTGTCTTGACCCCGTGGAAACCTCCCAAGAACGCCGTCTCCCTCTCCTCCCCCACCTCCTCCCCCATCTCTTCATTCTTCATTCCACTATTAGTCTCTTTCGTTGCTCCCTGCGTTCCGCACACAAGTCTTGAAATGCCATCACCATCTCTCCTGCAGATGGGATCACGAGGAATCCAATAACGTATGTGTGAGACAGTGACTGAATGAAATACTTTATTCATGCGTTTGCATATGAATCCCTGACCATCAGATGGAGAAGAAATAGGGGCCCTGATTTCAAAACAATTATACTTATTTAATGTTATCAATGTGTTTTAAAATGGGGAGATTAAGACCTTCGTAGGTGCAGAAAGTGGCTCTAATGTGTCTACCTTTCTCGGTGCTGAGAGGTCGAGACAGAGAGCAGAGCAGAGCAAAGCGGAAAAAGAAAAGTAGGGAGGGATTATGGGACAGTGACTTGCTCAGAGAAAAAAAAAAATAGAGAGCAGGAGATGAACCTGCCTTGTGGTTCTTGGCTCTAGTGCACTTCTGCTCTGAAGGCCGTAATTACCCTCTGACCGACTTTGTTGAGAGCGGTGAGGTCAGCATCTAGCTGGCCTGCGCAATGAGGTCAAGTACTATTCATGCCCTGGCTTGTGCATTTCAGTATGCAACGCTCTTTCTAACACTCGTTTGTGTCACTCCAGTCGAAAAATCCAATCAGAGAAAACTGCCCTCCCCTCCATCTGCTATCCTCCAAATGTTGTCTTTCCTTATTTTGCTTCTCGTCCTTCCTTTCACCCGTCTTTGTGCACCCTGCCAGGTCTCCTCTGGCCCAACGTCAGCCAGAGACTTTCCGCACGGGGCTCCGGTTGGAGTCGGGCTACTGGGAACCTGTAGCTTAGAGATGATGGCTGGGGAAGGCATCAATATATCCGCACACACACCCACCCACACACACACACACACACATGCACCAGGAGGCAGGAAATATGTAATCCCCGGGTATCACGTTTTTAGGAGGATGGTCGGTGGAGGTCTTCTTATTTCCATTTGCTTTTTGAAATACCATCACTGTCTTTGTGCAGAGTTTCAGAAGTTCTCCTCATCTCCTTCTCATCTTCATCAGGGTGTGTTATGTTTCTCTCAAGAGGCAAAAGGCAAAATGTAGCTAATTATCACCCTGCAGTTTTTGCAAGTCCTTCTGAGACTTCACAGGCTGGAATTGGAGAATGGGAGTTATCCCAGGAAACAATGTGTGTGCGTGCGTACTTGTGTGTTTGTTTTTGTGTGTGTGTGTGTGTGTGTGTTCCTAGCTTAAGGCTTTGGATAGTTCAAACCCCAACCCTGAACATTTGGCAAGTAGTTGAATGAAATATCCCATGAAACTTTCTGTCTGTCTGTCTAGCCATTTGTGGTCATGGGGTTTCCCGAGCGGGCAAAACAGGGGCTGCTGTTTATCTTGGAACGGGATGGGAAACACAAGAACTAAAAGTCAATGCAAGAGTAAAAAAAAGGTGAAGGATTGGGCAGAAAGGGGGGATTTTGTTGAGTGAAAACCTGCCAGACGTGGCAGGAGGGGGGTAGTTGATGAAGATCATCAGGGTCTGCACACAGCCATCATCACACACAGACAGCAGGGGGGGAATTTGTCACTCAGTCTGTTTGCACAGGAGCTATGTGAACATGTGCAAGAATAGTCCTTCTCCCCCCCAGTTTGTTGCACACAAACATTCCTCTAAAACACTCACACACCCACAGCACTCCTTTAAAGGGTCTCTGCTGGGCAGTCTGGTCTCTCTGGGAAGGGTAGAGGGGTTTGTGTGTTTTAGTGTGTGTGGTCAGGATGTGGCTAGCACCTCTCACTCGTCAAGATTTACAAACAATACCCACGGTGGTTGGACGCACATATTACAAGTCTGAGTAGGTTGACCATGCAACCATGTGGAAACTTTCTCCCGTTCCCTGATTTTGTTCACATTGCAACGCACTCAAAAAAGTGTCTGTTGTTCCTGAAGATTTACCAATTGTTTCCTGCCAAACTAAGTTTTATTAAATTCTGTAAAGGGCGTAGTTGGTACAATGTGGCCAGTCTAAAATGTGTGTGTGTGTGTGTGTGTGTGAGTTCCTGTCCTTTTGTGAAAAAGGAAGGGTTTAAAGTCTGTCAGCTATTATTTAGCTATTGTGGCTTGGGAAAGGTTTGTGGGAACGTCAGTTGAAGTGAATTGACCGGGTCTTCTGCAGAACTGAGGAAGAAATGCATTAACTCGCACACGCACACTCGTGAGAACTGCCCAGCTTCCTCCCGTTTAAAGGCCAATGGTTTTTTGGCTTCGATACTGCGTATACTTCTTAAAGTGCTCTGTTTTTATAGTTAGGAGAAATGTGGAGGAGACTGAAAAAGACAAACAGTCTCCCTCGAGGTGATGTCTCTACTCGCCTCTGATCATTGTCTTCCTTTTTCCATCTGCTGCTTAGAGGAGAGGGCTTCAGTGGGTGGTCCACAGAGACCTCAGGATCGGTAGCCTAAGCCTCTATGACCTGCATAACACACACACACACACACACACGCGCGGACACATTGAAACAGATTGCGTCAATTAAACCTGTCTGAAGTTGTTATTACCTTATAAAGTATTTCAGTGACACACACTGAGTCATGTTTAGCACCTGCACGGGCAACAGCTGGGAACACACACGGCAACAAACACCACCTCCAGCACAAACGTGCACACACACATACGCTCACCTCCCACAAATGTATTTGCGTTGCTGCCTTGCTCTGGGCAGAGGAATGCGTTAAAAAGTAAACATCGGGTACGTGAGTTGTTTGTTTTGGAGTCGCAAACCCTGTTCGCTTTGTGTTTGAAGGACAAGAATACAGTAGGGATGACTCGGGATGATGAGTTGCTGTCATTGTTTCAATTGTTAACTCTTCCTCTTTGTTTATTCATTTTACTCGGTGTGGTTAATTGATTCTTTATATTCTAGTGAGCGCTCGCTCTTATGAACAAAGTGTGAAATCAGGTTCAGAGACGCTCACATAAGCGCAATCATCTTGTCCACAGGAAGAAGAAGAGTGATCCTTTTAGCAGTCTTTGCACTGAAAGACAACAGAGATCTGAGCAGTTCAACCAAAGAGCAATGTACTATTCTCAGATATTACTATTCCCTCCCCCCGTCTGTGTGTCTGTCCACTTGTGGACACAATGAGGCTTTGTCTAACTCTTAACATGTCCCATAGTGCTGACCACCACACGGACACTTTATTAGCATGGAGGAGGGTGTCATGGGTCTGAGTGTGTGTTTTTGTGTGAATAAGTGTTGCATTGTGGGTGTGAAGATCTGTGGGTCGAAGGTGATATAAATGCATAAGAGGATGGTCCTTTTTTTAGGAGGCTGCTTTTGAGGTGTGGACACTCCCCCTGTGTTCAGGGCGTGTGAGGGTCAGGGGTGAGCTGTAAACCCCTCCGGGTGTCAGATCGGGTCATACAGCCAGTTGAATGGAGTGACAGGTCTGGTTAACGGTAGTTTACTGCCTCCTGCTGAGGCGGTGCACATCCCGACACGCCCTGCAGCAACACGCCCAAGTCACTCAAACACACAGAATATTTAGAGCTGCTATCTGAGCTCTGCTGTCATCAGCATGACTGACACATGGTCACATGATTTGTGCGTTTGTTGACGCCCCAATGCCAAGGCACAAACCACGATTTTATTGTGTGTCTGCACCAGGCTGATTCACCAGTGTGGCATCATGCATGTCTGAGTTTGGGTGGTCCATTGATTTATTGCCACTTTGTTGCTTTTACACATGTTCCAAGAGTGGCATTGATTTCTTGACTAATTCTGCCCTGCCCACTTTAATCACCCGACGTTACGACCCATGCGCGTCCCCTCCCAGCATCGAACTCTCACCTCTTGCACAGCGAGGACAGTTGTTGTCGACAATGGCACGGACAACAAGTCTGGCAGCTGGAAGTGGTCCAGCCCAACTCATTTTCTGCTGACAAAAGAGCTGCGGGCCCTTTGAACAAAGCTCGGCTCCGTTCGTTTGCTGTAAAATGCTGCTGAGTTGTGATGCCCGTGAAATACTGCACACTCAACCTCTCCATTTGTCTACAGCAGGTTATAATGCAAGGCAGTGAGTCTGTGGGTGCGTGTTCTTTCTTAATGGAGTCTTTATGAGAGCATGATGGCAGTAAGAGGGTTAATGCAACAATGCTATACAGATAGTTTTCTCTCGGTAGAAGTAAATGAGAGATGACTGTGCAAGTTTTTACACTTACACTTATCTGTAGCCACTAATGGAAGCTAATTTAATGCATTTACATAAGTAACTTTTGTTATGTTATAGAGCTACCAAACAGTGTATAAAATAGTGAGCAACACCTTGATCAACTTCACCATTAAAATGCTACAACAATGGCAACATCCATTAGTATAATATGCCAGAATACACTGACAGGAGTCCATCTGTATACTGTGCAGAAGACATTATCATAATGTATATTCATGCTATCTGGCTAAAACGTGCTCCGTCTGATCAGGGCCTTACGAGAGTATATGTTTGCATGTTTGTGTGTTTTCAAGTATTACTATTAACTTAAGAAGAGGACCCAAATACTTATTCGGCCACAGTTTGTAGCTGCAAGTATAAACCACACCTTGTAGTACACACAGAGACACAAACACACTACACAACTCACTTAGTCTGCCCAGAAAGTGGTTTGCCTTTCCTGAGCTTCTTTTCCACTCTGCTGTGAAACTCGGCCCAAAGATTAAGTTTGAGAGAGAAAGTAGGAGAAAGAAGCAGTGATTGAAAGAGTGAGTGAACCTCCAGTCCTAATCGTAATCCATCCACCATCCCCCTACCCATGTTTTTTTTTTCCTTCCCCCCCATTTGACTCACCCCGTTCTGCGTCATGATTTTTTTTTTTTTTTTTTTGCTTTCTACCCAGCCCAACATGGAATGTTAATCAGCAGAAAGCTGCTTTAGATTTACAGGGGGAATTTGGATCCAGTTCTTTTGAAACGTCAAACTCCTAAGTCCCTCTATCAAAACGTCTTGTTTGACTGTGAGAACAAGAGTTTGGATCTGTACGTAGAGGTTCAGAAGGATTTGTCTCCTTGAGCTTAAAAGTAACCGTGTGGGAATCATTCTGGTGTGAAAGGTGCAGCGTGGCACTATTAATTAATATCTGGGCTAATATGTGAATGTACAATTTAGTGTGTGAGAGAATAATTTGGGAGGAGAGAACACAGACATGAGCTTTTTATGGATGTCATCCAGGCAGTCGTTTGAAGCGATGATGAATCGGCACACGTGTCTTTGTGCGACACAAAACTGCAAGCTGTGATTAATCTGCAAGTGTTCCGATGCAACCGGTTCCAAACGGACAAAAACGGAGACTCAGAACATCTGTAACCCTTATAACGCTGCACAGAGTCCTTGTTCATTTACAAACCTCTGCTTGCAGATTGGTCAGGGGACAAATATGTTTGGTGCTTGCTCAGTTTTTGTTGTTCATTTTTTAAGTTCAAGGCTGAAGACTTAGCATCTGGCTGACACCGAAACGGCCAGAGTTCATGTTTATTTGACGGTAAGTGCTTTCAAACATCCATCGCAGCACACACACTCAAAGTGTCAGGCCGTCTGACAGAGATCCACGGAGCCAACTGGCCAGCCAAACTCCACTTGAAGTTTCCTCCCCTGAAACGATATGACCGATATGAGTCCTGCGATTTACTCAAGTAAATGTGCGTTTGTGTTTGCATGTGTTACTGGCGACGCCGACGATCTACAGTTCAGACACAGGCCTTCCCTCAATGAGCGTGTTGTCTGCCATCCAAACTGACTGGCTCTCTGTTCTCTCGCTCTCTCTCGAGGGTCCGGCGGAGAGAAAATGAGCTGATCACACAGACAGAATGGGAGCAATTAGTGCAAACACACACTCGCATACACACTCAGCTGCCCAGCCTGCTGCCCATAGTGTTATTTGTCGGAGAACTGAATAGAGGACAGCTTGTTCTCAAAACGGAGGTTAACTGTTTCTTTTTTAAAAAAATGGGCAAATAAAACAGCCAGCCCTTGATCTCTTCCAGCCAATAGGATCCGGTCTTTACTGTGGTCACAGTGAGTGAACAGAATTGTTCTCTAAACCCGAGTGCATGTATTGCCACCATTATATTTTGCCCTCCTGCGTTTTCTTTTTATTTTCCCTGTACCTTTTTGGCAGTGGTTTAGATGGTGACATCATCATCAAGTGGATTTGATTATGAGGGGGGTAGGTTTGAGGTCCCATGTTTGTGTGGATGTGTTATTGCAGCGTGTGTGTAATATCCGTCGCCCTGTGTCATAAAGAAAACAAACCCAGCTCCTATAGACAGTATGGTGTATTTCCAGCGCCAATGCACAATAAGCCATGAACCTATAAAAACCTAGAGATCCAATAACGGAGCTATACTGTCCCTTTGCTGCAGAGTATAAGTGGCGTCACATATGGAAACGGGGGAATGTTGAACGGGACTAGATAGCCACAGGCACCACATTTGGCCTGGAATGCAAAATGTAAAACATGATTAGAGAGGGAAAGCGGGAAAGTAAAGGAGGGGAGAGGATAAGGGGGAGAACGCTGAAGTCATGTTTAGGATTAGGGTTAGCTGTGTAGAGCAGCTTATGGCGATACTTTCCTGGGCTGCGGGAAACCAAAGCCATCTTGAATCCTACCACTTCTAGTGTGTGTGTGTGTGTGTGTGTGTGTGTGTGTGTGTTCGTTAGGAGGCATTGGCAGGTGTGTTGTTGCAAACCACATCAACAGCTCATAGTGGAACGGGGAGAACCCCTTAAAGTCCAACTGAAATTAAATAGCATTTTCTTCGTCTGGTGCCCAAATTTCACGCCTTCGAATCTGTTTTTTTTTTAACTTTCAACTCAGTTTTAACCTCCTTTGCGGTTTTACTTCCAAGAAAACATCTTTCCAAGCCAAAAGCTTAATGACGGATAACAGCAACAGTCTGATAACAGCAGGCAGATCAGGCTCTCATAGTCCTGTAATCATGTGTAGACTTTTTAAGTCACATTCACCAACTGTACGCACTTTCCTATCTTTCCATCTTAGCTTCCTGCAGTGATTAATGATGTGTGTGGGTGTTCTCACCCAGTGACTTCGGGTAGCCCCCTTTTACACAGCTGATAAGCTTACTTCCTCTTTTAGCCCCAGCTGAGCTCTGACCCATGACCCCCTTGCAGCCGGGGCTCACCAGAGTTGTCAGGGGACGTCAGCCAGACCCCGCTTCACTTGTCCATCACGGTCTGGCTGGCGTTTTATCAGGCCTTAACAGACGCGTGTGTGATGTCTTCTAAATCAGGAACATCTCAAACGGCGGAACGTTCGAGTGTACTGTAAGCAGCTTTATGAATGCTTCTCTGTCTGCTCCCAAATCCACGTCGCTTGTTTGTATTTTCGAAAGACACGCTTATACGCTAACTTGATGAGTGAATGATTATTTTTAGCCCCAATATTAATAGACCACTTTGAGTTTCTAAATGCCCCTCTGTCCCACTTGAATTCTGTTTAGATAAGGAACACGAGGAGGGTCCGCCAGAACAAGCAAACATCGATATTTTTAACCCCCGAATGCTTAAACTCTGCAGTTACTGAATGAAGCGTATCCCTCTGCTTCGACAGAGACGTACACATACAATAAAGTTCATTCATCAATCTCACCGTTAGAAATCAAGCAACAGTAGACTGGTCTGAGAAAAATGTGAGAAGAATGTGGTGTGTGTGTGTGAGTGGGTGAGGGTGAGGTTGGGCGTGTGAAAAACAGGTGTTTTGGTGCCTTTTAAAGTGTGGAAAACAAGAGGCCGGGTCTGTGAGTGAAGGATCACATCTGGCCCAGGGATTCCACTGACATGAAATGGAGCACGAGTATGTGTGTGTCTATTGTTGAGTGAAAGACTCGGAGAACCGTGGGGGTGATCCACACCCAATAACAGCCCTGTTAAACACTAGTATTGTGTGTCCGGCCTCCAGCCTCCACTCAGGGCCGAGCGTGACCCAGAATCAGAGCTGCTTACTGGGCAGGGGAAGTGTCTTTGAAGCCCCCTTTTCCCTGACTCTCTGATCCATCCACCCTGTAATGAATGAAGAGGCTGTTTTAATGAGACAAGGCAGGTGCTCACTAGTGTGGGTGTGGGTGTGTTCGTTCATGCACGCGGGTCTCTTGAGACTTTGAGTTTGAGTTTTTCTCTCAGCTTACCGAGAGCATACTTCAGGGGCAGAGCTGATCATGTCCTTCTGTCTTTCAAACACCCTACGGTAGACAAAACAAATCAGCACACACAGACCAATTACAGCGCAGGAATGCAGTTTTATCAGGGCTGAGCCGGTGGAAACGTACATTAAATAGTAATATGACCTAACTTAATGCTAAATATATTTTGGATGTATCACAACTATTGAGTTTTCTGCTGATAATGTCAAACATGAAGCGAACTTTGAGAGAAATGAGCGTTTGCTCATGACCACCAATGGAAATTTAATCCAAAGTCAAGGTTTTGCCATTGTCAAAGAATTTAGAGCTGTGTTGTTGTATTTTGGCCTGTTATTCAAGGTGAATACCAAAATATTTCGATGAAAACGTAGTCATGAGAATCAGCGATGTCCTTCAAAGCCTAGATATTTTCGGCTGCTACCAAGCATGCGTGCAAAAAAAGCACAAACTTGGAGTCAAGTAGAACAAATTGTGACATTGGGAGATAACATGAGATAAACAATGAGAGTCAAGGCTTGTTGGAAAGTCAGCGGCGGTGTGTTCACTTCCAGCTCTAACTCAGTGTTTGCTGGTACATTTTATCAGCAGGTCGCAGTTCGAACTTGTCATGATTTGCATAGAATGGAATTCGATTTGACGGCAATATTAACGAATGCGATATGACTCATCAAAGCACCTAATCGAGAGTGACAGCCAAGCTGGGCACAATCTCAAAAATATTTCAGCGTGATATAAAAGCAGTTGTTGGCTTTTTCCTGACCTTGTTATGGCAGTATGTCCGACATCATTGTGAGTGATAGGTCGGCTGAGCGAGGAGGAGCATGTAATAGTTTTGTGGAGATAGTTTGGAGGGGCCGGGGACTGCCACGGGCTTTGTGGTAAGTTTTTCAGCTGTGATTTGTAGCCGGGATTCCCACATGACATTTGCAGGGTCAACCTCAGAAATGGAACCATTACGGCCGCAAAAGAATGAATCCCTTGTGCCACTTGTCTTCCCCTGCCTCACCCATTTCACAGTCTCAGATATTCCTGTCTCACCCCCACCCCCACATATTCCTGTCTCACCCCCACCCCCACCCCCACCCCCTCTTCCGTCCTCAGCTATATCCCTCCTATGCATGACTCATCTGTCTTCCACTAACCCTCTCCTCCTCTCTGCTTCTCCTCTCATCCGCTCCTCTTTGTCTTATCCTCAGCCCGTCGCAGTGCCAGAGGAAACTGATGCATGTAGTGCCGGAGCTGCCGCTGGTGCTCGTGATATTAGTGGCGGTGGTGGTGGGGACAGGCCCTGGTTAGCTTGCAGACCTACATCGGGGCCCAATGACGCAGGCTGGGGTTCAGCGGTGAAGCGAGCAGCGGGGTGGGACTGTGGGAACTACGGAGTGTGGTGGTTTAGGAATATTTGCCACAGCTTTGAACGAACATGGAAGAATCAATTGAAACTGTATTAGCATTTCAAAACATATTTGCTTTTGTTCAAGACGCGTCTATTATAGGGCGTGCTCAGTTTATATTCTGTAAAAGAACAGGAGGGTCCATGCATGTTTGACAGGCTTGGTTTGTAAAGAATTTAAAGTGTGCTTTAACAGTTGCTGAAGAGTTTACCGGTTCATTTTACTGATTTAATTAGTCCTCCAGCTTTTACTAGGTTTCTATTTTAAACCATTTAATATGCAAATAGGTAGAGTTTGAAGACTGGAGAAAAGTCAATGTGAGGTTCTTGGTGAATTACACACACTGCAGGGAGTCAGAACAATTATTGTCATTTGCACACTATTGCTAACACGGTCTTGCACACGCCGACACGTTAATTTTTTTTCCACACACCCTCACTCACACTAATGAGACAGAATCCCTCCGAATGTACAGGGAGGAGTCTGTCTGACATGAGCTGGAATCGAGCCATTTCTGAATGAGGTATTCACATTACATGTCACATGCAGTAACACCTCATACTCCGTCATGGAGGCCACCGTAGTTATGGTGGTCATAAAACACGGTGGTGTGTATACACAGCGAGGGGAGGGGGAGTATGCAGAACATGGGAAAGTTAACACAATAACGTTTTTCTCGAAAATGCAGCCATTACTATGAAAACCCCCTGTTTTTCTGTGAAAATATAGTCCAAGACCTTTAGAGATTAATGTGGAAAAAGAGGTAATTTTAAAGGCTGATTAACAAGCAAAACAATTAGCAAAATACCTGAATGGGAACATCAAAGAAGTGCAAACCAACATGATGGGTATGTTTGTGCTTCGGTGAGTGAACAGGGATGTGTTGATGCTGTTTTATGTACAGTTTGGTCGTCTGACACACGTGTTCTTTGTAGCAGCGGTACTCTGCTAGACGCAGCCGTTTCCATTGTGTGGGAACGGGGAGTCAGCACATACTATACAAGTCAGATGGTGCAGGGAAAGTACGAGAGAGAGGAGGGGGAGAGAGATGGAGTTACACTTTTCATATGAGACTAAATTCCCTTTGACAGCATATCTCTGCTGGAGTGAACATATCTTTAATTCCAGTGTTTCTCAATTATAAAGCACTGCTGTGGATTTCTTTAGGGCTTTGTTTTGAGGAACATATCAGTGTTTTCAGACATACAGTCATACAGAGGATGATTGTTTACATCCAGCACACGTGATTAAATACTGTCTCATAGATGACCTCTTCTTTTATTATGAAACACTGTGTGTGCTTCTGTCCATACACAGTTGACAGCATGTTGCAAATAAAGCTGTGCTGCTCGCATTTTGCAACACATCAGCATATTTTCTCTCGGATTTCAATAGAGGACACTCGCCGGAAGCACATGGGAATGTCATTTTTGGGATGGCGGCCCATCTTCTCTGTTTTGGGAGAGTTTGAGATGAGGAGACTTTTTTTTTGTCCCTCAGGCTTTGTAAATAAATCAGAAACATGCCTGGATCTCTTCCCCCCCTCTTTTCCATTTCTCTTTTCTGTCCCCTGCCATCTCCCACTCATTTCCTCTGGCTTGGCAGAGCATTCCCTTTTGCTACTGGAGCCAGAATAAAGGTTAACCTTTGGGCAGCTAACCGTCTTCCCTCAGATCAACTCGCTGCACGGTAGCTAGCAGCACACTCTGGTTCTCACACAGCCACATATTGCTCCAGACAAAACTAATGAGGGTGTGGGCGATAATAGCCAGCATACTTAGAGGCAGAAAACAGCAAGCCGTGTTTTTTCCTTCATTTGTCAAAAGTTCTATCCGTTTTAACTGGAAAACAAGAATCAGAAGGGGTTACGCAGGGGAAGAGGATGATATCTCCGGGTTTTACGAGAATGATGTTATCTCCTCACCGGCAATTGGTCTGACAGTCAGCTGTCATGTAGAATAAAAGAGTAAACCTGGTGTAACCAGTAACTTATCAACCTGTCTGTTAACTGATTTTATGCAGGGAGGTAAGTGATACTCCTTTGACAGATTATATATGTTCTTCTTAACATTATGCATCCAGTTTGTCTGCCTGACTGGGTCTCTAGGGGGTTCATTCAAAGAGGAAATACCACACGTGTCCTGGGAATTACTGTAGTTACACCACAAGCCATGACAGTAGATGGAGTACCCTGCAAAAAAAAGGAATCAGTGATTTCATCCTGTATTCATAAGCATAAGTATTCATTGGCAGTTCTACTTGTCTTTTTGATTAATGTAATTAATGTAATTTTTAATGTATCGTCTCTCCTTTTACAATTTAAAATTGAATTTAGTCTTTTAAGGTTTAAGGTTTTTTTTTTTACCTCCAGTGCATCAAATACTTAGCAAAGACTTTACAGTAAAGAGTTAGTGAAGTTTTCTATAAAACTCATGACGATGTAACAAATCCTCCTTCTTTTATAACCACATTTGTATGTTTCCGAATCTGTGTGTGTAATAATGGTCCGGTTGTTAGGGTCCTGGACTTCTGGTGGTCTTAGTTTGACCCCTGTAGCACTGTTGATTGATGACATCCTTAATGTGAACTCTACCAAACTTTTATCCTACTGAGTATTCCTACATACTAGAGAATCACATCAGCTTTAACTATGTACTTACTCGTCTGTAACTATCCTTATGTTTGTCGAGACTTCTGCAAAATGTCTGCAGATATGAGTACGCATCAAGCATGTGCAAACATTAGGGAATGTTTGATATTTAAAGGGGATTTAACCTGCGCAAACAATTCGATCTTAGTCTGTCTTGATATTTCTCACTGCGAGGCCTCGGCCTGCTTCTGGATGCAGTCTGCATTTGTTGTGTTTGTATTAGCCTGATGTCACTGTGCACTCTGTTTGTTTTCCCTGAATGTGTTAGAGCAAGGCTCACGTTCCCTCGTGTGTTCCTTTGCCCTCAGCGGTGTGGGTTACACGTTACTAGGATTACAAATACACTGTGTAAATACCACCAGCACTCACAGCCTTGGGATTTCTGCAGAAGCAGTGTGGACGGCTGTAATGTCTGTTTGTTTGCACCGCTCACAAACCTATATCGCATTAATCATAAACGCTCTTCTGTCTCTCTGCTTTTGTCCCTTTAGGGGTTTTGTCTCTGCCGGCCCATTTCAGCCCCTACACGGAGAACCAGCAGACGTCGGTGGACAGCAGGGAGGATGCCTATGCCCAGCTGGAGCTGAGGACGCTGGAGCAGTCCCTGCTGGCCACCTGTGTGGGCAGCATTTCTGAACTCAGTGAGTAGTCCAGAATAGTGTGTGTGGTCCTGGATCTATTTGATATGATAGATGAGTGTTTTTCTTTTTCACATTACATGTTTGATCTGTTAAATTCCTCTGAGTTACAGTGAAGCTATAAAACATTCATGTTATTACAGACAAGTAAACATTCCAAGAAATTATGAACTAATTGTCTTTTTTTTAAATACTTAACCACATTCTGAACACTTTCTAAACATACCTTGAATTCCCTTACTGTTAACTATGGGAGATAGGGAACCTTTGCCCTGCCAAAAAGGTTGTTATTTCAGACAGCCGAGTGCCAAGCCGAGATAATAGTGATGTTTTTTTAAAGTCACTGTGTGTCTTGTGATAAGCCCCAGCGTGTGCCTTATTCTGAATGTCCTCTAATGTTTCTGAAAGCGAGCACAGGGATAGTTTATCTTCACATGGAGCTCTGGAGAGGCCAATGATAATGCGTCTGATTGCATTTTGTCTCTCCCTGCTCTTTTTTTGCAAAGCAGTCTGCTTCTCTGAATGTTGTTTTCCCTCCAAAAGTTAGTCAACCTGAGAAAAAACGTTGCCGTGTGTCCGCTTCTTGTAGCCTGATTTTCATCAACAGGGATGGATGTTTCTTTAAGAAGCTTCGGTTCGAATCGATAGAAAACAAAATACTTGTCTTTATGTCCCAGATTATTGGAAATAGGGGACATTCAAATGTTTTGTAGCATAATTACCTTGAATTTTTCTGACAGTGGTTCATTGGGTATTTGACAGAAGCTTCAATCACATCTCTGTTCCAAAGTTACATTTTTTATTGTGATGGTTGTTACAAACGTCTCTTTAAAATCCCGAGACTTTACACAAGGATCTAGTCAGGGGAAGTGTAAATCTGTTGAGAGGTTCGGGACCTCCCGGTGACTTTTCTTCCATTCCAGAGCCTGAATGATTGGATGGGTTTCATGAACCGTTGCCAGTTCTAGATGACCGTGTTTCATACACATGATTGGTAAACAGAGCAGCATGCTGACACAGTCATACTGTACTCTACTGTACATACGGTTTATTTGAACTGGAGGCTCTGCTGAAGTTGGCAGATGATGGAGAACTGGAAGCAGCTCATTAAAAAAGTGAGAAAAAGACTAGAAGGAGACCAGGGGATGGAGTTGGGAACGGGGGATGATTTAAGGATGGAGTTCATATTTGGGGAAGGGGACGGAAAGCTATAGAGGTGAAGAGTGAGGTTGTCGGTGCAGGGGGGGGTGGAGATTAGTGTCGGTGTGAGTGAGGATAGGTTTTCTTCTCCAAATGAGCTAACACTCTGCCATTTGTTCCTCCAGCACAAGGCCACGTTCATGCACCGCCGTCGTTAGTGAGGCATTAAGAAAGTGTGCACACACACTCTCTCAAACACAGACACACTCTTTCTCTCACTCGCTCAGTGGTCCCTTTGTGCCACAACTCTCCGGCGGTGTGAAGCTGGGCTGTTCTGGGCAGGCTGGCATCCTTCAGACTCATTCGCGCCTACAAACACACACACATATATATATATACACACACACCCACAGGCATGCGTTCACTGATACACATACACACAACAAAAACACAGAGGGTTTGGCACTCTGATCAGAGTCCAAGAGCAAACACAGGAGCATCTGTACCAAGCTACTCAGTCCTGCGGGATCTCTAGACTGGACTTGGCCAGACACAGGAACACACAGCGTTCATAAACATGATGGATAATGGATGGCAAGTTACTGGACATTTCAGCTAAATGGCCAAGATTTTTTGAAAATGTAGTGTAAGCAGTGGATTGGCTCTGAAAGTTGTATTCATTCACATTTTAATTTTTCATTTTCAGCTCCACGGTGGTCTTCACCAACTATGGGAAACTATTAGTTTTTCACCATCCAGTAAAGTAAAGGAAATATTAAAGATCAGGGCCAGGTTAACCATAATTAAATGAGCTTTGTGCTTAAGTCTGTAGATCCAGTTGGCAATCTGGGGGTCACACAGAGCCCAGATGCAAATTTGTGTCCTGAATTGACGGTATTGTCGTCATCTTTGAGTTTTCTTATTCTTTACGACATTTTATTATCTTGTAACTTTGACCTAAGAGGCTTATATGGTCAGTGTGTATTCAACATGCAGGCCAGTCCCAGTTTATTGACTTTCCAGGCTTCCACAAAGCCTCCAATATAAGCTGTAATCTAAGAATGAAGTATTTCATATCCTTCTGACCCCTGGAGCTCGGTTTAGCCTCGGGGCACAATACGGGCTGGAAAGCCGGGGAGAGGCTCTCCATCTTGGGCAAGAATTCCTGGGAGACCTCCTGGAGGGACTGCTGGTTGTGGTTAACACAAAGGAGGCCCTTCAACTTGAAGTGGGGTCTGTTTTTTAGGGGGGGGATCACCCCAATCTCTCCCTCGAAGTCCCCCAAACCCCTAAATATCCACTCACATACACACTCACACTACTGGACCCACCCGCCTCGTCCCCCAGGCCCCCTCCCTCTCACGGTAATCTGGTTAGAAATTAACCCAGGGGGTAATTATGCTAAATGAGCGTTACACGATCCGAAGTTCAACCTGGCTTCTCTCCCTCATCTTGCCCTCCCTCTGCCCCTCCTCCACATCCCCTCCCTGTGACAACTGATAGTGTGACACATGGTCACACACTAGTTATATACAACCTCTGCTCCTCGCAGCCCTGCACCCTCTTTTGCATCTATTAATGTCTACTTAGGTTTACACGCTCTCATATATTACACTCTACGTCCAGTAATGTGAATTGGCCTTCATCCAAGTTCACGCGTTTGTCCACTTAGCTCACCGTGTGGGAGGAAGAACCCTCTATATATCTTTATCTCAACAAAGCGCTGTTTTCACACGATTAGTCAGAAAGAAAAAAAACAGATTTTTTTTTTTTTTTCAAGACTTCAGACTGACTTGTGACTGACAACACGCCTCTCCAGGCTGAGTGCAGTAATTGAAATCTGTCAATACAGTAACAGTTAAATGGTTCATTAGAGCCTGTGATCAACTGTCTGTACTCCCTTTTACTCGTGCCATGATTAAAGACGAATGGCTGTTTAGACTGGCCGTCTGGCTGTGTTTACTGATAATGATGCTGCTAATGGCAAATACCACTAGTGACATGGAGCGAGAGTAATGACAGTAAAGGAGGTTTGAATGTAAGTGGTTTAGGAAAAGGGGAAATCCAGTTGGATTAGGAGCCTGCAGGCTTTAAACCGAGCACTGGGAACGTTTGTTATAGTAAGTTTTTAATGTGAAACCCGACCCACATACCAGGAACATTTGATGTTTTGAAGAACTGAGTACATTAAATGAAGCATCATGTATTTATTACAACAAATATCTACTGAACAGTGTAACTCCAATGTATTGTTATTATATCCTTTGTTCCAGGTGACTTGGTGTCCCGTGCAATGCACCACATGCAGCGCCTGAGCGCGGTGCGCCCAGGACTGAGCCCAGCACGCCACGCCCGTCCCCAGCAGCCCGTGTCCTGGTCGCCGGACGCCCTCCACACCCTCTACTACTTCCTGCGCTGCCCACAAATGGAGTCCATGGAGAATCCCAACTTAGATCCCCCACGCATGGCGCTCAGCAAGGAGAGGTGGGAGTCATGCATGGCCAGATAAGAGCGTGTTTTTTAGATGCTCTCCAAAGTGTATGACAGGCAGTAAAATATCCAATCTAAGCGGTGATCTTTTTCTCCATTTGGGGTTTGGATCCACCCTAGGTTTCATAGCATTCTTGCTTCTCCTTTCATGCATTTTATGCTTTGGTTTCCTGATTTAATCTGTAATTAGAGAAGATTTGATTTGGTTCTTTAGGTTGACAGAAATGTAATTAATTCCAGCACAAACATCCACTCAGGAATTAACAGCTTCTAATCAAGGGAGCAGTTTTTTTCACACACAACGTCTCTCAGATCTCTCTTTCTTTAGTCAATCCTAATCCCATTGCCCTCTAGTCATTGACGTGTTAGCAAATTACAGGTGAACACTCCAGGTGTTAGCCTGATAGAAGGGTTCATTGCACCTTTAGTGTGTAAATTAGGCTGCAGACTGGTGATTTAAGGAATTTTCAAGAGGTGCTAATGGTCTGTAATCCTGTTAGAGTCTCCTCAGATCTTCCTCGGGTTGGCTTTGCAGAACAATTGTGGTCATTCTTGCACTTCCAATAGCTTCTAGCTGTATACCTGATTATTCTCATCATTTTCAAGTCATATCTCTTTCACTCCAAAATGAACTGATAAAAACGTTGGCTGCATAACTGCAGTAACTGTGGTATTCGGTAGCAATCAGCGTGAGAGATTATAGTTTATGTCTGCCCTCAGTTAAGGTAAGATTAGTAGTTACAACTGTGTGTGTGTGTGTGTGTGTGTGTGTGTGTGTGAGTAAAGTAGTTGCAGCCTGCCCACACATCTGTGCCCTGGTCTCACAGGAACAAAAACATGTGCTCCAGAGTAACCATATGTTTAAGATGTCAGTGGAAAGTAACGTGGTCTTCTACGTGTAAAGGTTAATTACACTTTTAAACGGATGTATGGAGGCCGCTCTAAAGGTAGCACTCACTCAAATACATACAAATGGGATGCAGCTCGCACTAAAGCATTTGTTGTATTTTTTCCCCCCACAATTAATTAGAAATTCACGTGTGAGATTGTTTGGTTATGACGGCGGCAAGACATCTGTGAGGTTATACTTTGGTGAAAAGTTTTAGTGATGAAATCAGTCAAATCTCATACCTAAACACACACACATCCATGCATGCACGTGTCTGCAGTCAGAGCCAGCTGGCTTCTATACATTTAATAATGAACAGACACAGCGTGAGTGAGCAAAGGTGGGCTCCTCATTAGCATCAAAGAGAACAGAACAGCAAATACACACCCCTCTTTTCCCTAACCTGGCTGTTTCCTCCAAGTCGTCAGATGTTTTTAATGTTGGGTGTGTATCAGGCTGCTTTATGTGTGCAGTGTGAAATGATTTAGCATGCTGTTATAGTGTATACTATATATGGGCTGCTTTCTAGGCGTCTACTGATTAGCCTGCATGCTTCTCTGTGTGCAGTGTCACTGTTAGCATCCACGACACTCAGGGTAGAAGAGAACGGCGGTGGAAACTTGCCAGCGTTTATAACGTGAGCGCCTTGTAACGATACAGATTGCTCTCCTCCAACGGGCCTCTCGATCACTTTGGCTCACGCTCTATTGAGGGCTTCATAAAAATCTTTGGGGGAAACCCAAAACCACTAAATCCGTGTGGGCCACATCATCAAACATTATAGGGAGCCTGGTGAGAGCCTTGTAGCAGAATTCTTGACTACGAGAGACGCCCTTTTCCCCTCATCATCCTTTAAACCCGGTGCTTAGTTGTAGTTAGCAAACACCAGTGTCTGTTTACTTAGTATTGCATTCAGTCGCACGCTTTAAGCCGTCTCTAGTCTCTCCACCCAGTGAGGACTTCCAAACACTCTGCTGGACAAACCACCGCGACCCTTCTGCCTCTTTCCCCGGATGGAAGGGAACACTAATGGATAGATGTGTTACTGCGATAAGAAGTGGCCAGTGGAGCTTACAGCTAACCACAGCTACATCAGATATGCTCACTTCCCCCCTTGTAGAGCCTTTAACGGAGTAATCTGACTCTACATCAGTGGTTAACCTTCACCCCTCTGCACCACACGATGGGCTTTCTGAAACATGAAGGTAATCACAGTGGCTACACTGGACACACGGGGTCAGTGCAGCATGTGTGATGGAGAAAAGCCTTCGCTTTTCATGCTGGACAGCTTGGAGTTCAAACACACCCCTCCTTAGTTTGAGCTGACGGTCATTTTATGACTAGCCGGGTGAGAGAACGGCGCCATGAATCACAGCAAACGCTTTATATGCATGCATGTCTGTGAACACGTGTGGGAGAGTTTGCGTATGCACGCCTGCATGTGTGTCTACGTCCCGCTGCTCTCAGTGTGCAGCCGCAGCATGTCGGGTCAGTAGGCTAGCCAGTAGCGCTATCTAGTTTCAGTGCTAACAGGAGGCCCGGCTTTGATGTCGCGGAAGAAGCCGGAGTTTGTGTTTCGGGCTGAGGGACGTAACCCAGACACAGGGGTCAGATGGGAGGTGTACGGGGGAGTTCGGTTCAGATGGAGGGAGACGGAGGAACGGAGGAGGGATGACTTGTGGGAAAAGGCCCACAGCTGCGTGGTTGATGGTACAGACATGCTCCATCTGTCTGCAGCCATGGGCCACTGGCAGAGGTGGATACACATATGGTCTCAGCTGATTTGTGTTGATGCACAATTTTATGTAGAACCTCTACGACCCACACACACACACACACACACACACACACCAGCACACATACAAGGTTAATTGGTTTAACAGCAGCTGAAAGTATTTATTGGAAAACCAGTATTTCTGGCCATGAAAGAAAACCACATACGTTATTAAGCAGAGACAAGAAATTGTTTTTACTCACATAAACACATGCTGTGAAATACTGATTTATGAAGTGAAGGCCAGGGAAAATCTCTCTGATGGATCAATAAGTGTTAAAAGCTTGATACGGTTGATTGGAGCTGCTTTAGCTCTAGATTAGTGCCAAGGCCACATGCATGCCTCAGAGCAAGCATGCAGTAAAGTAGCTGAGTGGATGCCTTGTGGCATTCAGGAAGATAGACGCAGACAAGAGCACACATGAATGAAACGGACTCCGACACAGTCCGATTTATTGTGATTGAAGCCCATTAAGAGGAGTATTACATTGATTTCCAAGCCCGCTGCCCTTCCTCACCTCAAAAACAGGACATTCTTCTCACTCTCCACCCGCAGCACTATCTCCAAACCATCCCCCTTCTCCCTTCTTCATTATGACATACCCCACCTGCCTCCCAGGCATTTCCCAAACACCCAAACCCTCCATATATGCATCTATCAGACCCATTTAGCATTCCCCTCCTCCTCCTCCTCCCTCATCCCATCGTCTGCTTGTAAACTGTCACGCCTGGGTGACAGTAGGGTCTCTCCATCCGACTCATCACTGACTGATAAAGTACTGAACAACACATGACATCAGAGCTAGAAGATAAAAATAGACAGGAACAAGGGACGGCAGTGTATCTGTGGGCTCCTCAATGTCTGGTTATTTATTTATTATTTAGATAATAATTTATTAATTTAGAAGTTATTTCGAGGCCTTAATTATAGTAGAGTAGTGCCTGCGATGCAGTTATTATAAGTCAACAGAATATTGTTTGTAAAAGTTTTTAGTTGTCATCATACCTGCTTTACTCGACACAGTTGGATCCAACGGCAATTGATTTTAATTTAACAAAGGTTCTTCTATATATTTGGTTGTTAAATTGTTGTTTAAGTCATATAAATGTTACATTGAGTGAGGAATGAAAGTCATTTACATTCTGATACCCTGTGATAAAATGGAGAGGATCCATTTGAGTGTCTTTACAATATTATTAACTAATCACTGAAGAATGAGAGGGTGTTCTTGAGGAGAATAAATGGCACTGCAGGGGTTCCCTGTGCTCATTAACAGTAACTACAATCCCTATAGCATCCACACTACAGCGCTGCATGCTTGGCTCTCATCTGTATTCATGATATGCATCAGAATGTTTGCATCTTCCTCAGAACAAAGTTGAAACCGCTGCAAAGAATAACATCACAGCAGGAAAAAGGCAGCGTTCACACGATCATTAACATACTCCATAGGATCAAAAGCAAAGCAACAATAGCATGTCATTGTTCACGAGCACATATGGTGAGATAAAGGCACATACAAGACGGAATTAATACCAGATAACCGGCTTGATGTGGCGTCGCATCACCAGCGGTTTCTGAAGGCTTTTGGTCAAAAGACTTTTCGAATGCCACATTCACAACATTCTCAGCAGCAGGCCTAATCCCTTCTACTCCTCCACTGATGTTTACTCTCCTGCCTCCCCGTAATTAATGTCATTTTCTTTTGTTCCCTGCTTCTTTCAGGTCGATCTTATCTGTCGTTTCTATTTTAATCTTTTTAGTTCCACTTGGTCTCTCTTCCCTAGACAGCATCCATAACAATGCCGCGAGTGCTGCACCTACATTCATCCCTCCGAGGTGGATTAGCACGACTCCAGCTGGTTTAAAAATAGGCTTGATTTATTCAGAAGCCTCTCTGCAGTGTTTTTGTTTATCAAAACTCGCAGCGCAAATGAAGTCACAGTTCCGTTATCGTCTCCCGTCACATCTCACAGATGTTTCACTGCAACACCTGGCAGCCAACACTGATGAGTCACGTGTGTGTGTACGCAGCTGTTATTCGAGTGCGTCTGCTTGCACGTATGATGACGCTGAAGGAGAGTTTGTGCTGTATCTGGTGTGTGAAAGCTGTAGAGGTGGGGTGTCTGTACAGTTTGTGACCAGTGAGGTCAGGCTTAGTGGAAGTAATACCAGACATAAATCATCTGGTCAAAGACGGTTTATGAGTTCCCTCCCAACATGACTGTATCACGAGGCTTCCAAACAGACGTTGCTGTGTACAACTCAGTTCTTTTGTACCATGAATATAGAAGACAAGAGATGGAATTATTTATACATATATATATATTTTCTTTTTACAGGCCATTCCTGTTGCTGCCACCTCTGATGGAGTGGATGAGGGTGGCCATAGTTCACGCTGAGCATCGCAAGAGTCTATTGGTGGACAGTGATGATGTCAGACAGACCGCCAGGCTACTCCTTCCAGGACTGGACTGTGAACCAAGACAGCTGAAGTAAATGAGAACACACATACACTCACACGGGTTGTACTACATGTAATTATACTATCGTTTTATTATCTCATTCTGCGTCTCTGTCTCCATCAGGCCCGAATGTTGCTTTAGTTCCTTCAAGCGTCTCGACTCCAAAGCCGCCACAGACAAGTTCCACCTGGACTTGGGTTTTCGGATGCTCAACTGCGGACGCACGGATCTCATTGGCCAAGCCATCGATCTGCTGGGGCCAGATGGAGTCAACAGCATGGACGACCAGGTACTGAACATCTGTCTCTTTGAATGTGGTTTCTATTAACAATGTTTGTTGAGGGGAATATACAGTAAATATGCACTCGTACTCGTGGATCTTTTTTTTTTTAGGCAGCACTTCATGTATGCGTTCTCCTTTTTCATGCTCTTCCTGTTCGTCACGCAGGGCATGACTCCTCTGATGTATGCCTGCGCAGCTGGAGACGAAGCCTTAGTCCAGATGTTGATCGATGCCGGGGCCAACCTTGACGTAGCAGTAAGTACGCTCCAATAATTTAAACATATGGATACTTTTATTTAAATGCTGAACATTTGATTCGAGAGTATGATCTTGAAGTCGGTGTGTAATTCCCAATGTGTTCCTGTGCTGCCAGATTCCCCCGTGCTCCCCCAAGCATCCCTCTGTGCATCCTGACAGTCGACACTGGGCAGCTCTCACCTTCGCTGTGCTTCACGGACACATCTCTGTAGTGCAGGTAGGAACCACGGACACAGTAAATGCAGGTTGCCCTCCAGCCCTGAGAAAACTATGGATGTGATGTTATAATTTCAAAAAGTTGAGTGACAAATGTGGGGTCAGAGGTCAGGCCACAAATGAGTTACAGGGTGTGACACGTTGCACAATATAACGGCTGTGGTGTGTATCTCCAGCTCCTGTTGGACGCAGGCGCCAACGTGGAGGGGGCGGCGGTCCGCAACGGACAGGAGAACACGGCAGACACCCCGTTGCAGCTGACTTCTGCAGCAGGTGGGCAAACACACGTATGCACACACACACAAACACACACACAGTTCAACACAGGGCACAGCTGATGTCAGAGTATTGCCTGACTTACACAAGGTCTGTATACTGACCTCATCTATTAAAGTTACATTACTACTTAAGTATACAGGCAGGCAGTCTGTCGAAGGGAGACACAAGGAGATGAATAAAGGAGCCGCTGTCGTAATGTTCTGCAAATCAAACTAATAATAACTCACAATTTCCAGTCACCGATACAGCAGTGTGCTAGTTTTCCAAGAGGGCGAGCAAAAGTAGCACGGGATTTGAGTAGTGAATGACACGGTGGCTGGAGGAACAAGGAAATGAGAGGGTAAATAAAGGCAAAGTGAGAGCAGTTGAAGATCTGCCTGTGGTTGTTTAGAAGCCTCTGGGCAGCATTCCTCTGCGGGATCACGTAAAAGCCACACATAGCTAGTAGTAAAAGAGACGCATGCTCTACATAGCAGCAATGACAGTGTGTAAATAGAGCCCTAATATGAATGAATGCGTCGGCTTGTTTGAAAATGCAAAGTAATGTGGTGAAACGTTACAGGAGGAAGTGCAATAACAGACAGAAAGAAGACATCTAGAGTGTTTGTGAATTAATAATGTAATAACAACACAATCAAAATGAAACTAATGAACTTTAACAGTCGTGTGGTGATGTGATAACCATTCAAAAATATGGAGTAGACTGTACCAGTGGGGGGGAAACACAAATAAACATTTATGGTAATATATCTAATACATCTCATTTAAATAGGATCTGTATGTAATTAACTTGTTTATGTGTTTCCTAGGCAACTATGAGATGGTTAGTTTGCTCCTGGCACGAGGCGCTGACCCCTTATCGAAGAACCACGATGGAAATGCCCTCACGTCATCCCTCTACGAAGACATGAACTGCTTCAGTCACGCTGCGGCACACGGACACAGGTATGCGTCTCTGAAAACGACACGCTGTCAACCGTTGCTCCGACAAACTGCCTCTTAACTGCACAGTAACATGGAAATAACGAACTATGTCAACACTCTGTCACATGTCTGCATCTGAGGTTTGAGGAGAGATTCGTCCCTTTTATCATGCGGTGAAATAGAAGACCTTGAACGTTTCACAGTATGAGAGAAATACAAATTCGGGGGCTCCTTCTATTCAGAGCCCATCTGTTTCCAAAGACCAACTGGAAGCGTTACCCTCTCCACCTGTTCACAGTGTATATGTCTGAACACAATGTAGACTCAACACTTCACATTCCACAGTGAAGGTGACAGATTAAGTAATCAGGGAGGAGGGCACAGGGGTCACAGAAATGGATGTACGCGTTGTAGCTCGGACACATATTAATGTTTTCGTGCTTTCTTTCCCTCCTCCCTTCTTTGTCCTCTTTCTTCCTCGCTTCTTCCTCCCATTTATCTTGTCAGGAACGTGCTGAGAAAGCTCCTGACTCAGCCCCAGCAAGTCAAAGAGGATGTCCTGTCTCTGGAGGAGATCTTAGCCGAGGGGGTGGAGGGTGAGGAGGTCGGGATCTGTCCTTTCCTCCCTCTCTCCCCCATCCCCACCCCTTCCTCCAGCCACGGGTCCCTGCCGGAGGTGGGCATAGCAAGGCTCTGCAAGGCTAGGATGAAGGCTCTGCAAGAGGCCAGCTATTACAGCGCCGAGCACGGTTACCTGGATGTCACCATGGAGCTGCGAGCTATGGGTACCTATCAGATGTCATTTTCTTTTACTTTTCAATTTGTGATCTTGCAAACCAGACAACCCTTTATTGTCTTTTGGTGTAGGTGTGCCATGGAAACTACACGTGTGGCTGGAATCTTTGCGTTGTGCCCAGCTGCAGTCCAGGGCAGTAGTCACCCTCTCACTCCTCAGAGAGTTCACCACGATCAGAGAGGAGGACTACTGCGAGGAGCTGGTCACCATAGGCCTGCCCCTGATGTTCAACATCTTACGTACCACCAAGGTACCGTCCAACACAGACCTCAAGAGTGTCTGCTTGTCTTGTCTTCATGAGTTTGGATGTGTGGTATAAAACCCTCCTGACTGCTATTTCATTTTCCTCCAGAATGATGCCATCATACAGCAGTTGGCGACTATTTTTAGTCACTGTTTTGGCCCGGCACCTCTTCCAGCCATTCCCGGGATGAAGGCAACGCTTTCAGCCCAGTTGGGTAAGGAAACTACGGTTATTAATCGATGTGTATGTGAACACACAAAGCTCAGTGTTTAGAGATGAAGCTGCATAATGCAAACACAACAAGCTCCTAATAAAATAGTTGATCAAAACAATGTAATACACAGTGTACATAATCAGCAATTTACTGGATCTTCCTAGAGATATACATGCGAGGGAAAAAGCAAATTGTTTGAGATTAATGCTTAATATGTGCTGGTGTATTAGTGGATTAGTGGTCAGACTGACTTCCATCCTGGGAATGGAGTTGTAAAGAGGTACTGATATGTTTTCCTACAGACCCTCATTTCCTGAATAACCAGGAGATGTCAGATGTAACGTTTGTGGTGGAAGGGAAGCCGTTCTACGGCCACAGAGTCCTGCTGATCACAGCTTCTGACAGGTGGGAGCAGTCAGCTTCACGCTGGACAGAATAATACACACTTAAACACAGTGGTCATTAATTAAAAAAAAAAAAAACTAAAAGGTTTTGACAAAGATGTTTGCTTTCTTTTAGATTCAGGTCTCTTCTGGCATGCTCTGGACCAGACGGAAGCCCCCACAAGGAGATTGAGATCAGTGACATTAAGTACAGCATTTTCCAGGTAACATATCAATTCTTCTCTTAGTATAACATAGTTTTAGAGTGACACAATGAATCCAGACTGATGGAATGGTCTGGAGACAGTTGACATAACTCCTACATAATTTAGTTCAGCTACGATACTGACTTTTTCCTAAATAAGACCTTTGATCTCTCTGCAGATGATGATGTCATACCTGTACTGTGGAGGAACAGAGTCACTGAGAACTATTGTGCCTGATTTGCTGGAGGTGAGAATCTGTCTTAATCCATAAACTAGTAACCAAACTAATTGAATGTTCCCTTTACTGCTGTATCCACGCTTTGAATTTTTTATGTTACTGAAACATTTTGATTTCTCCTGCAGTTGTTGTCGGCTGCTAGTCTGTTCCAGCTGGGAGTGCTACAAAGACACTGTGAACTCATCTGCTCTCAGTTCATTACCCTGGATAATGCAGTCGGCATCTATAAGACCGCCAAGGTAACACGCACACCGACTCACATTGTGCAATTATGTGAACTTTAAGAAAAGCACGCTTTATTATACAGTCTGTGCTGAACTATGGTGATTCATCAAAGAAAATGCATGAATACAAACTATATCCCTGCAGTAGAAGTGAGAGCATTCTAATTTCACACATCAATCGGTAAAAAAATCTAATTTACTGCTCGAAAGACACCATGTTGATGACAAATGTCTGAAATGAATTTCTCTTTCTTTACATGTTTAAGTTATAATGAGGCAAAGACATCACGTTGTCCCTTCTTTTCTCAGGCCCATGGCGCCGTGGAGCTGAGCTCATTCTGTGAAGGTTACTTCCTGCAGCAGATGCCTGCTCTACTGGAGAGGGAGGGCTTCAGGAGCCTGCTGTTGGGACCCCCCGCGGTCCGACAAGGGAACCACTCCACTTCCACGTTGGCTCACAGCCGCGGAGAATCCCCTCTGGAGGAGCTGGAGGCCACCCTGGCACAACGCCTACGCTCTCTCTGCGTCACCTCCCGGGTCTAAGAACAAGAGGACAGCTGCTGACGAGAGAGAGGACAGATATAAGAATGAAGCAGACGTTTCATCTTATCACTGACACAGGATCAGATGTTAAAGATGCTGTTCAAATGGTTTGAGTACAGATGTTTTCTTAGTAACACCTGATCCTCTCTCTGGTAACGAGCAACTTCCAGGGTGCTTTGACTCTGCGACGCAGATCAGCAGTTAGGCTTCGCTGCGTGGATGATTCAGCGTTTCACATTTTGTGCCCCGCACACCATCTTGACGTTGATTGCAGTGTACAGCATGTTTATGAAGAAAAATTGGACAATATAATGCTTTTTTTCCAAGGCTCGGGAAGCTTAAACGGAAAAGCAACAGATGGATGCAACAGGTGGGAGCTCCGAATTATGAAACACTGCTGCCCTCTACTGGACAAAACTGGCAAAATAACTAATTGGATTGGGATCAACGGCACCCTCCTGGTTCTGACTGAAGCTATGAAAAGTAACAATAGACTGAATCACCTTTATTATCTGGCTTTTTCCTGTCCAGATAATAATGCAGAATGGGAGGACATAGGTAGACTCAGTACCTGCAGCATTGATGTAAGCTTTGGATTAACAAATGTGCTTTTTATGTAACTGTTTGTTTTTTTATTTTATATTTTTAAGAAAGTATTACCGGAGAAACAAAACACTTACTGAAGTGTGGGATGGACATTTTGTATTTAATGAGAAAAGATGTGAGAGTATTTAACGGGGTGTTCCCTTTTTATTTTGTTGTTAATCCAAGCAAATTATTAATATTATTGAAGAAAAGTTGCTTTCGTGTAGCTGTTGTTTTTCAGGTACACTCTTAACAGTTAATTAAGCTTATGTATGCTGAGGTTTAATGCTTATATACAGGTACAGCAGAGTCCAACATGGGATTTGGAATAGATAAAGTCTGTTTTAATGCTGAATATTGTAATAAACCTGGTAAACAAGGTTGGTAATTTTCACAAATATTTCATTGCCATATGTTTTGTGGGTTTTATAAAGACTTACCTGAAATCCAGAACAACCCAGACACGCAAATACACAACATGAAAGTCATATGTACATAAAAAAAACTAAATGAAATAAATTCAAGAACACTTCATATGAAGCTCATGGTTATAATGCATCATGACCACATTCATAAATCATTATAATGCAGTTATAAGGTTTTATAACTCCTTTTAATCATGCATGACAACTTATAATAGAATTGATAAATGTTGGTGGTGGACATAATATATTATAATTCCAGCATGCATTCTTAATTCTTTCCTCAATGATTCTACGTTTCTGATATGGACTCAAGTCTATCAATACACAATAATATACCTTTGAGAGCTTAATTATAAATGGCAGCACTGTGTAAGTTATTAGCAATTGTATGACAGGCCTACTGTAAAACAGTTATGGGACCAGTGTTTGCTGGTTGCAAGTAGAGCGTGAAACAAAACAAACAATGATATTCAAAGCCATGTCAGGTCTTTATTTTCCCAAAACACAGAACTTATTGTCTTTGCCTTAGGAAGGGATATATGTGTAGTGCATGGGCGAGCGGTCATAATAAGCTATAAATGCAGTGCATGCCCAAGCCCTTCAATAAAAATAATTGAAAATATTAATCTGGCAGTGTGTTCAATTATACAATACCTTAGTTTTACTGTTTTGGTCTTAAATCAGTGCCTAATCTGTCCCTTTTTGCTTGCGAAAAGCTGGAAAGCTGACAGCTTGTTTCGCGCATGCGCACTGTGACACCGACTAGTACGTTACTGCTAAAAGCTGTTTACTGTAGATGAGCGTTTTGAATGGCAAAAAAGCTGTCAGTGAAGCAGCTTATCTGCCAACGCGCATGCGCAAAAAATGACTTGTTTGAATTGTTCAGCGGGAAACTGTCAGTGGTTCATTCATTGTGTAGCCTGGTCAAAATTACTGAAAATATTAATTATATTCAGGCTTTGCGTTTAGTGCCGTTTTCGAGACCTTTTGAGGAAAAGAAAGCTATAATTTCAAGTGGACGGCCTACTCCTGAAGTAAATATCACAAAGACTGCAAAGAATTCCGTCCGTCACTTTCAAGCTAGCACGTATGAGAAACATAAATGGCTAGCTAGCCGACCCCCCTCCCGTCAAACGATCCGGTCTGACAGCGACATATTGCCTGTTCATTCATGAAAACCATCTCGAAACACTCTCAGTCAAACAAGGTGGGGAATGAGAAATCTGCGGCGCTACTAGCCTAGTTCGTTTTAAAAACACACCGGCAGCAGCGCCTACTGATCTGAGACGTGTCAGTGAGTTACTGTAAATGCTGTGCGGAAAACCAGCTGTGGTCTGTGATTGAGGTGCAGTCGGGTGAGTTTGGAGCTGACGAGAGGATCGCGCTGACGACCGCTTCGTTACATTTTTCTCATTGAAAAACTATACAACTGGCATTTAGATGATGTTCTCCATAAAAAAATAAGTGAAATACTGTAATAACAATTCGGTTTTAGTAATCAACCGCTTATAGTGATCAAATGTACTCTGGACCAACGTGATCACTACAAGCTGTTTCCACTAACCATATTATATTTTTTATTAAAAAATATAATGCCCCCCCACGGGCGCGCATGGTATTGACACTTCAGCATGACCACAGTAAACGGTCACCGCTCGCCACTGGTGTAGTGGTGTCTGTCTTGTCGAACGTTTTCCAGATCCAACTCTTAGCATCTATGTCTGTCGGAACTACATTTCCTTTGAACATATAGTGACCTACATGTAGATTACCTAGATCACAGTTTGTAACCAACAGTTATTTATGTGAATGTGTGCCAAGGTTGTCAAATTATACACATTCTATAGTACAGTGAGTAATTAAGTAGAATAATAGATACTTGTGCAATAGTGTAGTATGTCGAAAACTTTAATTACAAAGTGAGTATAGTATTACAACAAATGTTACAGTAATGTATGTGGAAAAAAGTAATAATATTGTCTGTTCAAAAATGTAATGCAAAAAGTAATATTATGGATGTTGAAAAAGTCATGAAAAAAGCATTATATATTATATAAATTGCAAAATCGGCCCAGAAAATAAGTTCAATATATAAATTATTATAGTTTGTCAAAAAAAAAGTCACGAAAAAAGTCATATTAGTATGTATAGTATAGTAGTATAGTATGTCAAAAATAGTAAAAGTAAAAGTAAGTATGTTGAAAAAATGCATTGTATAATATGTAAAAAAAAAAAGTCATGAAAAGGTGAGTTCGAGGGTTGGGGTTAATTCCTTTTTTTATTTTGGCTGTATCTCCATAACCATAAGTCGTAGAGACACGGGCCCAAGACTGGCATGTTCAAAAGGGTTGAATTAGGTCAGACGCCATCCACTCCCGAGTCTCTACTCATTCTTGACATATAAGCAAAAAAACATTTATTTCCAATCAGAATTGGGGTTGGGGTTAGGTTTAGGGTTGGGGTTGGATTTAGGGTTAGGCTTACGGTTCGGTTTGGGGTAAGGCTTGTTGTTAGGGTTTAGGTTGGGGTTTGGATTAGGGTTGTTAGGTTTGGTTTGTTAGGGTTGTTAGGGTTGGGGTTGTTAGGGTCTCATTGTAATATGTCGAAAAAAGTAACGAAAAAAGTAATTTCATAGTATGTCAAAATCAAAAGTAATGTAGTATGTCGAAAAAAGTCCTGAAAAAAGTCATGGTATAGTGTGTTGAAAAAAGTCATGAAAAAAGTAATTTTATAGAATGTCAAAAAAAGTCATGGAAAAAGTAATATTTTAGTATGTCGAAAAAGGTAATTAAAAAAGTAATATAGGATGTTTAAAAAATACCTGAAAAAAGTCTGTCGAAAAAAGTTATGGTATACAGCAGTGTTTGGGAAACACCAAGCAGTGTTTCCCCTCCCTGCCATGAATAAGCCTTTTTAAAACTGAAAAAGTCAGTATATTCTGACTGACTTTTTCGTGAATTTTCGACATGACCTTTTTTTAACAATATGATCAAGGCTTTTTTTTTTTAAAGATTATTTTCTTGCATAGACACCTTTGTATTTAGCAGTGGATAGAGAGGAAACATGGGAGAGAGAGGGGGATGTGACATGTATCAAAGGATCTCCAGCCGGGATTCGAACCTGAGGCTGGTGCATATATGCAGACATGGGTAAATGGCATGCACTCTAACCACTCAACCACCTGCCTGCCATGAATAAGCCTTTTTATGACTGTTTTGCACTCACTACACTCAGATTTTGATTGACACGCGATATAGAAGCATATGTTAGGACTTTTAAATAATTTTTACAACATTTTATGAATTTTGTCGATTTTTCACTTTTTTCCCGACATGCTATAGTATGACTTTTTTTTTTCCTGAAAAAATGTATCATGGCTTTTTATGGCTGTTTTGGACTCACTACACTGAGACTTGGTGCATCAAGCGAGATGAGCGATTTTTATGACTCTTTAACAATTTAAAAAAAAATTTTATGAATATATTCTGACTGACTTTTTCGTGAATTTTCGACATGCTATAGCATGACCTTTTTTTTAACAATATGATCAAGGCTTTTTTTTTTAAAGATTATTTTCTTGCATAGACACCTTTGTATTTAGCGGTGGATAGAGAGGAAACATGGGAGAGAGAGGGGGATGTGACATGTATCAAAGGATCTCCAGCCGGGATTCGAACCGGAGGCTGCTGCATATATGCAGACATGGGTAAATGGCATGCACTCTGACCACTCAACCACCTGCCTACCATGAATAAGCCTTTTTATGACTGTTTTGGACTCACTACACTCAGATTTTGATTGACACGCGATATAGAAGCATATGTTAGGACTTTTACATCATTTTTACAACATTTTATGAATTTTGTCGATTTTTCACTCTTTTTTCGACATGCTATAGTATGACTTTTTTTTTTCCTGAAAAAATTTATCATGGCTTTTTATGGCTGTTTTGGACTCACTACACTGAGACTAGGTGCGTCAAGCGAGATGAGCGATTTTTATGACTCTTTAACAATTTTAAATATTTTTTTATGAATATATTCTGACTGACTTTTTCGTGAATTTTCAACATGCTATAGCATGACCTTTTTTTAACAATATGATCAAGGCTTTTTTTTTTTAAAGATTATTTTCTTGCATAGACACCTTTGTATTTAGCGGTGGATAGAGAGGAAACATGGGAGAGAGAGGGGGATGTGACATGTATCAAAGGCAGTGGCGGCGCCAGAGTATTTTTTCTGGTTCAACTACGGTGGGGCTAACTCATAATATTGAAAAAAGTCATGGAAAAAATCATCTCATAGTATGTCGAAAAAAAGAAAAAAGTAATCTCATAGTATGCTGGAAAAAGTCATGAACAAAGTAAAAAAAAGTTATGAAACAAAGTAATATTTTAGTATGTCGAAAAAAATCAAAGTAATGTAGTATGCCGAAAAAATATCTGAAAAAAGTCTGTCTAAAAAAGTAATGAAAAAAGTAATATTTTAGTATGTTGAAAACGGTGTTGAAAAGTCATGAAAAAAGTCAGAAAAAGTCAGTATAGTATGCCAAAAAGAAATGATGAAAAAAATCATCATAATAGGTAGAAAAAAAGTAATGACAAGTAAAATAAAAAATAAAAAAGTCAATAGAATATATAGTCTACACTGTGCGTTTTCATAACTGGCAAACGTTATGGTAATTAGTATGTGCTATGTAGACCAGAACTCAGACTTCTTTCAATCACAAGCATTGTGTATCACGTCATATCTTTTAGTATTGAAACCCTGCCCACATGCTTATAAAACACTGTGGTTGTTTAGTCCAAACGTACCCAAACGTACAGGCACAAATAAGGAGAACAAAGACACCATAACTTAATGAGTTTATTTGTTTCAGCACTGTAGATGCTCACAGTTATTTGATATGGGGATTACATCAGTCAGTTTTGTTCCTGCTCTGTCAAAAGACCATTATCAGACGTCCTTGGTGCTGCTAGCTTACCATTGTAGAAAACAAAAAAGGAGGTTGAACGACAGGGTATTGCTTTGTGTTTGTGTACTGATATCCCCTCACTGTGTCTCTTCTACCACCACGTAGAGAGAGAGCCCAGACCTCCAAGCCTTCCAGAGAGAGGTACAGAGTAAAGGAAGCATCGTTCAAAAAATTTTGTGCACGAGATACGAGGAGGAGGAGGATGGGAAAGATTAGCAGGAGCGAGGGAACGATTAAAAAAAAAAAGAGAGAAGAAGGCCAGAAATAAAAGCAGAGAGGGTAAGAAGTAGCGGGAGAGAGAGAGAGGGGGAAATTTAAAACGTTAAAAAGGTAGTTTTGTGGAGAGAGAATCGATGAAGGCTGAGAGAAGGGGTGAGTTTGGCATGGAACATGAACACTAAAGCCATGCAAAGAAAAGCTCATGTTTGACATGCACACAGCACTACAAGCTAAAAGCATAGAGCAGGAATCCCCAGCACGGTTGAGAAGACAATCAACCCCCACGGTTTGTCTGTATATTTACAAAGAGAAGAAGTAGATTGGGATCTAGTGTTCTTGTCCCCAGGCCTGGCCTACACGCACAATAATATGAAACTGACAAATATCAATAGAAGAGCATATTCCCTCTCCAAAAAGAGGCTAAGTCTACATTCTTAAATTACTGGTAAATTATTTTTTTTCTCCAAGAGTTCCCACAAGTTCTCTTCCCCTCTTCGGAGAGAGAAAGAGAATTTGTGCCTCGTCGATGTTCACAGAATTCTGTTAAATGCAGACCAAAATAAAGAAAAAGTTAAATTTTTTCTTCAAATGTTGCCCCATTTACAAACACACAAGAGGGTAATAAATAACATTCAACTGACCTAACAGCTTTGTTCATATAAATAGCCAAGTTATAATAAATTAGGAAATCAAACAGTGAGATGAAACAAACATGAATAAATAAGGAGAGAAATACAAAAATATCCACAATTGCATTTGTCACATCATCATCATTTTTTTTTTTTTTGTTCCTCTACTTCTACTGCTGGTAAGTGAGACTAAGAGAGAGGTATAAATGGAAAAACCAAAAGACAAAGTGCTGCAGATAACACAAACAGGAATGTCTGGATCATCATTTTAGGTCAATCAGACACAAATGATCGTGTAACAAAAATACACTGGAGAACTTAAAAGAACAGTATGTGGCAGGTTTACCAACCTGACCCGATGGTATCTAAACGTAGTGTCACAACTAGACATTTTCATTTTTTTTATACATAAGAAATGATATCAGTCTGTACAACAGAATAGATCATTCATTTTAAATCCCCCAAATACCCACCCACGTCCCGCCCCCCGACCCTATAACTATCATATCATCTCCCCCTCTGCCCTGTTCTGCTCACACCCGGCTCCTCTCTGAAATCACAATTCCAGTCCATTTGCAGCAATAGTATTAAGTCTAATAAAGTCAGTAAGTATTTTTAAACCCAGTTCTTCACAAAGAAAGTACATTAAAAAGCAAACAAATACAATCCGGCAAGCGTCCGCGTCGGCTGTTTTGGGCGTTCCACAAAAAACCTCCTCCCCCTTCTCTCCTCCTCGGAATCAGTCACTTCCTGCGTGTCTTCTTTTTGTCGTTGTTAATACATCCCAGAGTATTTCGTGCATACTGGACCTGTGCACGTATGCATGTACATGTTTTGTGTGTGTCGTGTCTTTCTTTGTTGTAAAATGCTCGTTTCTGGATGATGAATGCTCCTTGAAAGGGAAGGGAAGGGGGGGTCCGGGGTGGTGGTGGTGGTGGGGGTGGGGGGAGTGTGCGTTCTTGTTTCAGTGTGTGGATTAGTTGTGCATGTGTGTGTTTGTTAGGGGGGTGGGGAAGGAGGGGCACACAAAAAGGTATTTTCACCTACTTCTACTGATGGCTGTCAGAGGTGGAGAAGGGGCGCAGAGGGAGATGAAGGTAGAAGTCTGCAAGAAGGGGTCTGTTTCCATGGTAACCCCCCCCCCACCCCCCTTTCAGCGCACCTCTAAAAAACAGTCCTCCGTCACAAATGTCCGTCTCACTCGGCACGCTCGCGGGGGGGGGGTGTAGGGTGGTCGAGGGAAGGCGGGCGGAGCAGGGAGATGGAGAAGGGGCTTAATAGGTTTTCTGGATAATTCCTAGTATCAGAAACAAGTCAGGTCATCACACAGGTTATCAGCAAGGGAGCGAGAAAACAGAGCTACTGGCATTTAGATGGCTGGGGTACTGGGGGGGTGATGATGGGGTGGATGCTGAGGGGGAATGACAGTGAGTGTGTGTGTTGTAGGTGCAGTATGCTGATTGTAAAATATCATTCTGATTCTCTTAATATATTTCTATCTATATAAAGTCTTTTTATACAAAAAGAATGTCCATAAATGATTATGTACACCTAGCTATGTACACATATATTCTCTCTCCGTGCCCACTGGCTTACAGTGATGGGCCCGACTACACGGCGTCTCGGTTTAAGACTCCTCCTGCATCCCCAAAGACGCCACGGGCGACAAGCGGGCTCGGTCTCGGCCCGCCGCGGGGCATTTGGTGTCATTGTGTTCAGGCTCGTGTCTCCGGACGTGCGCGGGGCAGTGCTTGGTGGGCGTGCCGGACGGGTAGGGCACCTGTCCGTTCTTCTCGTCTGAAAAAAGTTGTTTTATTACGTCAAAGAAGTTACTCAATGGGCTGCCTAGGTACACAGACGGGAGGGAAGGGGGGGGAAAAGGGACAAAAAGAGAGAAGAAAGAGAAACAAACAAACGAATGAACAATGGGGTCTACAGGACGTAAGACAGAGCAAGCACAGGCGAGGACTGACGGACACAGCGGAGATGACAACTGCTGGAGCAGCCATAAACCATGCATAAACATACACATCAATCTAAAACTAGAAATTAAAGCTGATACGTGAGTAAGCTTCTTTAAACTGTGAGATGCAGGAAGAGGAAGGTGGTGTGTGTGAGGCTGTGCCCAAGAAGATCCGGCTGTTCTTGTCCTCCTTTCATCCTCTGCCCGAGATTATGAAAGGAGGACAAGAACAACACTCACAGGACGACATCGCCCTTGACGACGAAGGATCAGCGTCTCCTCTGCTTTTTTCCCCCAGACCTAGCGTGGGGTTTGTGCAGACGTCCGTTATTCGGACGGCCATCCGTCCCGATGCTACTGTGACCAAGCGAGGCGCATCTAACGCAGTAATGTTTGGGGCTTAAGTCTGCCTGAAGGAAAAAGAGACAACCTTTGATCAACACGGTTCTAAACTTGAGTTCGGAGTTTTCCTCACTGCAGCGTATTAATGATAATAAAAAAAAACCTGGCCAAAGACATCAAACAGGCCGGGTGGCTGCGGCTGCGTTATCATTGTGCCAACTCTTTGAAGTAAAGAAAACGTCTGACTCCTGCTGTGTGCTGAATAAAATGGGTGAATATGCTAAATAACACAAGTTCGGGAACTTTCTAACTGCTGCGCGCACACTCGCAGGGAAAGATAGTGTGTGTGTGTTTGATAGTATGCATGCAAATGATCTTCAGCTAAACAGGCTCGCTCTTCCTGCAGGGCCTCAAGGGTCCCACTGCAGGTAGGTGGAGCAGCAAGGACACCGAACATGTGAAATGGAGCAGATAAAAGAGTCAATCTTCTTTTTTTTTCTTAATGGCGAAAAACTCTGGGAACCATCAGTCGCAAAACGGGACTCATTCTGAAAGGTTGGCGGTACATCCATTTGCACAATAGTCTTGCGGGCCGACAAATGAACGGTGACAGCGTCAGTGTGAAACAGGCAGCGGCTGCACCGGAGAGCGTCTGTGTATCAGCACTTCATAATAAAAGGCTGCTGGAAAGTGGAATTTCTCAGCCTGACAACATGCACACGCTGCCAGAGTGAAGACTGGGAGTGGCGAGTCAGCAAACTTCCTCTAATCACGAATGAGTGAATGTCTTTTTGTTGTCGTACTTGTCTACGCTGTGTGTGTGTGTGTGTGTGTGTGTGTGTGTGTGTGTGTGTGTGTGTGTGTGTGTGTGTGTGTGTGTGTGCGTGCGCCACAGTTGGCTTCGCCGGCTCCATTATCCTGCTGGAGAACGGCTGCAGCCAACTTCTCCCTAATGTTCCCCTTCCCTTTTCTCATGCGTGAACACTTTCCACATTTAGTCCCTTCACTCCACCCAAATCTCCACGTTTTCCCCCCAAAATGGCAGGAAACTCATGAATCTTAATGATGCCGGCTGCTCTCTGAAACAGACAGCACTCCTCTAAACGAACGGCTCCCCGACGTTCGCCTCCACTTTTTTACGGTTCCACGCCCTCCTATTGTCTTCCTAAACTGGGCTCCCAGGTATGCTTCTGTTAACGATGATTGGGGGGGGGGGAGGTAACGACCAAGATTAGATGGAGCCTTTTGTTTGACACACATTGGTATGCAAAGCCATTTTTATTCTTAATTACAGCCAGTGGGTTTTTTTTTTTTAAATGCCCTGCGGTCAGGGAGCACCAAAAGTGTGTCAGGAGGTCAGACGGATGTGAGGGAGGTGGAGGGCATCCAGTTGAACGTTGCTTTCAATTACTGGTGACCTGTTTTAAGATTCACATTCAGGTGTGAGATACTCTACGAGTGTGAAGACATGAAATTAATTTAGACTGACCTTGGTCAAAAAGAAATTACTTTTCAAACTAAAAGTATGAGCTCAGAAAGCGTATCATAACCTCAGTATCCTCTATTGATAAATGGCTCCCAAATCATATATATATATAAATTACACTTAGTACATCTTTGCAGACAGCGGTCGTTTAAACCTAATATAATATAATTTAGAGTAATAATAACCTTCCCACGCCCCAGTCTGTTAATTTGCTCCGTAATATGAAAGGTCAGAAATAACTTAGAAACTTACTGAGGTAAGATAATCACAATGTGATGACTGCTATTCATTTAAAAGCCACAGAGCAGAGAAACAGCCCACACTTCTGGTGTAACAACGTAGCATACATGCTGTATGTTGGCTATCGACAGACATCATCGGGTTTCAAAGGATAACGACACAAACATACACGAGATGAGACATCCAGGCGATTACAGGCTGGTGTTGTTCCCCTACGTGACCAGCAGATGGGGGTGTTGTCAAGATGATGGCGACGGAGAGGCACACAAACAGAGCAGTGATTCACAAGGAAGGACATGCTGAGAACAGATGGGGAGGAGTAGAGCCACTGTTTCTTTCTTCTTGTCCTTTTTGTCATCCAGATAAATGTGCGTTGAGCAAACAGGATGGAGGATAAGAACGTGCTTATGTTCGTCCGGTGCCTACGACTAATGAGAAGACAGAAGAAGACTTTAATAACGCCACGAAGTTCACAGCTGAACGGCTCGGAGGTGATTGTGGTGTTTTGATCTCCTCGCCGCAAGAAGCGGCTGGTGGACGGGGGGGTAAAACCGGGGGGAGGGGGGTCCTATAGTACAAGCATCCAGACGGAGAGAGAGAAGGAAACAGAGTGCTTGTCAGGTGTGGTGTCACTATGCGGTGCGATGCATTGTGGGAGTGCGTTGAGGTGCAGCGGTGTTGCCATGGTGACGAGCTCCCGACGATCAGTCTTGGAAGTAGGAGTAACAGAATGCAAATCAGCTCACCCTACCTCTGCTCTAATCTTCACCGCCGGGGCAACCAAACAACATTTGACCCGCTTTCAGAGCAACTCCCACCCTTTCATGGCGGCGAGGGAACGGGCATGCAGAGGAAGCGGTTTGGAGAACTGGAGAGCCGCTCGGGGAGATCAAGCATGGTGGGGGGGTGGAGGATTAGCTCAGTGTCAGCGGTGGGAGTGGTTCGTGTGGTGCTGGTGGTGGTGGGATGGGCGGATGAGGCGGTGGGAGTAAGGGTGGAGAGGTTTTGGATAAGATATTTGAGATATTTTCCTTTTAAAAAGAGGAGTTTCCTACTCACCAGACAGCTGTTGGACCCCTGGCTGGTCATGTGTGCTTAACAACTGGCTCTGAATCGTCTCCACTACTCGCTTAAAGCGCCGACTGGGTCCTAAACACGGGCACAACAAACAGGGAGTATTGGTTGCGTCGTTGATCTCGGGGTAGCAGCACAGAAAATATGTAGATGGGTTGGTTAAGAGAGGAGGAAGGGAGAAGTCGGGGTGTGAGGAATGTGAGCTGGTTGAAGCAGCAGAGAGCCTGAGATGATAAAGGAGGCGAGCGAGGAGTGTTACTGTAAACTCCTGCTTTATACCTGCTGTGTACAGTGTGTGACATAGAAAAACTAGCAGGCTCCAAAGTGCTACCATTACACCCCATTCAGCTCAAAGGTGCCCCCTACCAGAGAGAGAGAGACATAGAGAAAGAGAGAGAGAGAGAGAGAGAGAGAGCAGAAAGAGAGGCAAAGAATGCATGCATGTGTTTCTGCGAGACTGAGCGTGCACACATGATCGCATAGCATGCAATCTCGCATAGCCAGGCCTCATTTGGTTACGCTCAGGGAGTTTTTTGGGGGGAAATCTTATCAAGCATCCAGGATTGCAAGAACTTTGAAAATCTTTTTTCTTTTTTTAACCAGTGAGTTTGAATACACCCACATCTGGAAGCAAAACTTATTTGTTGGCTGATTAGATTTTAGTAGTTTGGAGTGTGACCAGATCCCACTTGACGTGTAAGCGATGCCTTTCCAGCCTGGTGAGATGGAAGACTGGTTATTCATTCTATGTCTGTGATCTCACAACAGAAAGGTCCTGGAAGGAATCAATTCCCCCCTAAATTCAAGACACTTTGCTTTATTGAAGTACAAAAAAAAAAAAAAAGCTGTGCACCTTGAATTTTATTTCCACAAAAGATACATTCTCGTTCCGAGCGAGGACACCTGAGGTCTGCAGCTGGACCGCTTTGTGACCGGTGACCTGTTCGGTGCGAACTCTGCTTTGTGCCCGATGCGTGCCGGAGAATCAGGGGAGAGAAAATGAGGGTGAAACTCGGCGCGTCCTGACCTGAGAGCAAGGTGAAGGTGACAGAGTAGATGCCGTTCTCCTTAGTGGCAGCTGTGCTCTCCGTGTAGGTGATATCCACCTGGAATTTCACCGGCTTCTGGAAGACTGTCGGGCCGGCTGTGGACTTGTACTCTGCTCGGAAACTGGTCTGGGAGATCACACTGTGGCTCAGGCTGGGGATCTGGGAGGAGGAAAAAAAAGAAGGGAGGAGGAGGAGTGAGCAAAATGGACGTAGAGCCAGAGATATGCATAAAAAAAAGATGATAAAAGCAGGCAAGTAATGGGATTATACATAGGGAGCATTGATGTTTAATTTTTCTCCCACACCCTGCAAATGACAAGGTGAATAAACCCTCATTAAAATACCCTCCGCAGTCACAGTTGAAACTCTAAGGAGATTAATGCCTCGGGGAGTAGCCATGCATGCCGGGGGAGACTTAAGCTAATGTAATCTTGAGTCATCCAACAACATTGCAGTCTCCCACCCAAAATGAATTTGTATGCCCAATGAACAGGTGAACTCGGAAATAGTAACGTTTCGCCATAGTGCTGGAGAGGGTTTGACATTCCATTAATGTGAGTGTGCTGAGAGGTATAATTCCACTGATTCAGGTGCCAATCTCCTGTCTGGAATACCAGCTAGTGTAACCCAGAGAGGGGGGGGGGGGGGGGTAGCTACCTCCAGGGATGTGGAAACAGATTTGACATTGACCCGTGCCGGCAGAGTTTGCATTTACTTAGACTTTGTTAAATGTACCTGGGGCGAGGATAGGTTTTGTTCAATTATGTTGACTGAATATCAACTACCACCGCTGAGCGTTTGATGATACGGACTCCGCCGGGCTCCCTGGGAAACCCTGATGTTACCTGCGTTCCTACACGTTATTTGAGAAATAGTGCAGATTGTATCTCAGCATCGGAGGGGGGTGCATTCTAATGTGGGCGTAGGATTTCTCCCACTACGCATCTAAATATACACACAAACACACGGGCGTGCTCAATAAACGGTATCGAGGGCAAAGCATCTATATGCTAATGATCAATGCTCTCTGTTGATTTTCTATTGACCTCAAGTGAGTCGGCAGTCGGAGAGAAAATAGAAGCACTGAACACAAGCAGTTTACGGAATTGCTACATAAATCAGGGGCATGTTAGCAAGCAGTCAGAAAGACCCCAGCTCCCAGCGTACATAACCACCGCTGCTGCTGGAATATTCAGATTAACGGGGGAAAGTCGGGACGCAGGGATCAGACGGGAGCGGAGGCGAGGATAGAGTGCGAGGAAGTGTGTTTGTACCGAGAGGAAGGCTTGAACGATGTCTGCCTTGATGGAGCTGAGAGGCTTGTCTCTGATGACGATGAAGATCTGCTCCTCTTTTTCGAGGTTGATGAAGTTACCAAACCAGGATTTTTTGGCAAGTCTGTGGAGGAAAGAAAAAAAAAGAAAAAGTTAACTGCTGTAAATTCCAAGCGTTTGTTGTCTTCCTTCCACCCTTTTTTCGCTTCCTTGTCAAAATCCATCCATCCATCCTTCTAACCATCGATCCATTAAATAAAATGAAAGAGAGAGAGCTGGTGAAGAACCCTCCCTCCCTCTCTCTGCAGCTCTGGGGAAATGGAAAGGAGCAAACGGAGGATACCCTGAGGGAAACAAGCTAAAACTATGCATGGGAGGAAAAGTTTTTCCGACACTTCACCTCCTGTGTGTGTGTGTGTATACTCATGTAATGTGTGTGTGTATACTCATGTAATGTGTGTGTGTGAGAAATAGATAACCGAGCCTGTGAACAGAACCGTAGGTCCAGAAGGGATCGAGGTAGATGGATTCCCCGCTGGCCCAGGTGGACCTGCCTGCACCCACTAATAAGCCATATGGACTCCTGTTATTTGTGGCCAATTAATATTTCATGAGATTCTTGAAAATGCTGATGGATTTGCAAAACTCAAAAGAGAAACATTACCCCAATAAATAAATAAATAAATACCATAATGTTATGTAATATAGCGACGTTAAGGGGCACATTGTCCTGCAGCAAGCTGGTTACAGTGTGTGTGTGTGTGTGTGTGTGTGTGTGTGTGTGTGTGTGTGATCGAGGCTACAGCAGGTAAGAGAAGGTCTTTCCCAGCCAACTCTCCGACTCCTTCCAGCCAGGATGTTCTTCCCAGCCAGGTGGAAATGGCCAAGACAGAGAGCCAGCGAACCAAACAGGCATATCTGGGCCAAACCTTGAGTTATCAGGCCCCTGGGAGCTCAGCAACATCACACAGGCTGCCTTCCCTCCCTCATAACCAGCCCAATGCCTCCTGTTACGGTGCCGCTTCCCCGGCCCAGACCAGACCCGAGGTCATTACAGGGAACTCGGCAGGCACAAATCAAACATTCACGGGTGTTAACACTTTTCCAAAACATCACGCTATCAAGAGCGCCGCCTGTTTGAGCCAATAACTGAGGGGCTGACAGGTTATGCATAGTTATGATAGCGGCGTCTACTCACTCTGGGGAAGACTCGGGTGTGAGGCTGGACATCTCCTCTTGTGTGGGAACTGTGGAGGCAAAGGTCAAAGGTCAGAGAAAGGTGGAAGGGTTTGAGATTGCTTTTAGAAAGGTTAAATTAAACTCAAGATCATATCTAATAAAAATCTGTTGTTAGTGTCAATACCTTGGAGTTTCCTGCGGTGGAAGCGTGGCGAGCCCAGGAAGCTGTTTTTGATGGAGTTGAGGCGCGTCCTCCACGGCATGCCACCGATGGACGGGCTGGGGGGCGGCGTCGGGGTGGGGGTCCCAGCCGGGCTGTCCTTGGGAGTGTGGACCGGAGTGCCCTTTGGGGTAGGGAGGGGGCTACCTCGAGGGGAGGGGTGAGGGGTAACCTGTATTAGGGGGATAGATTTGGGCGGGTGGTCAGTGAAGGAAGAAGGCAGCGGAGCCACGGGGTGAAAGTGGTGCAGCCGGATGGGCGACAGCGGCACCACCGGCTTGAAGGGCACAGAGAGCTGGGGGTTGGCGGCGAAATGGGAGCGCCGCACCTGGGGGCTGTTTTGGATGGGAGCACTGGAGATGGAGGATGGGGTAAAAAAGGGGGAGGATGGAGATGTGGGGGTGGGGGGCACGCTGGCGGAGGGGGGCTGCGGTGGAAGCTGGCAGGGACTGGACGGCTCCGATTTGGCCGCGGATGCTGCTTCTGAGGTTTCGGGCAGCGGGTTGGACCGCGTGGCTTGGAGGGGCTTGGGGACGACTCTGGGCTTGGCCGGGAGCGTCTGCGTCTTGTTGAGCGCCGCCGACAGGGGCTCGCTGTTCGGCGCCAGCGAGTTGGGGGTGGAGATGCGAGGCTCTGTGCGAATGGGGGCGGGCTCGGGGGACGGGCAGGGGCTCGCGTTGGGGGACTGCGACAAGTCTGGGGACTGAGGCGGGACGCAGAACTTTCTGACAGGCTGGAGTTAGCGGACACAGCGTGAGGACGATACGGAGAGAAGAAAGCGAAGCGGAACAAACACACAGGCACATTGATAAAGCAAGAAAGGAAAGTGTAGCAAACCAAACAACAACCAGGAGAAGAGGAAATAACATAAAGGGCAGGTGAGGTGTGTGAATACACAGGAGAAATGAAGAAAAAAAAGGACAGAAAAGAAACATGCGGTTAAACCATGTCAAAAGTAAACAAATATGAAACGGGAGCAATGAAAAACAGCAAGCAATGCATACAATTTAATCAAACAAACAAACAAGAGAGGATGGACTTGACTTGAATAAAACATACTGGTGAAGAAAAGCAAGCAGACACAGAGGTGTGTGAGAGACGGAAGGCCATCATGGTATCTCCTTCTGTAACATTCCCAGGTTTATTGATCTGTTTTATTTATAACGGTGAAATCGCAGCCACAGTGGTGAACCGTTTCCCTTCAATGCCCCCTCACCCACCCCCTTTTTTTTTTTTTTAATAACCCCACACGGAGCACAATCCAGGCTTTGGGTAGGTCTGAGCAATCAATTTCCCTTTCAGATCATCCGCACAGAACCTGTGTGGCACAAGGAGCTTGTCTTTTGGATGCTGGCTAATCTTGAGCCGTCTCAGGTTAGTCAGCTGGAAAAGTTTACCACAAGCTCCCCCCCGGCTCTGAGAGAGAAAAGTTGGATTTTCTGAAGCATTCCTGGAGCTGGATTTCCACAGAGCTCAGGACACGGGGAGTGGGATAATACGCAGAAAGGATTGAGAAAGAAGAAGCTTTGTGTGTGTTCGTGTGTGTGTGTGTTTTCACATACATCAGTGTATTTTACTTCGAATTAACAGAAACATCCAACTACGCATATCTGGATGAACGGTATGAGAGCTTATTAAAACGATAATGCAGGTGCAGGAATATGCTTTTATAGTGAGTGTACTGTGTGTTATTAAAGGTCAGACCCGGTCGAACCCCGGTGATGTAGCTGTATTTTCATCTAGCGGACATAAACAGCAATAAAGTGGGATCATCAGTAGTTGGATGGCAGTTATCCCTGAGGATGAACAACTTTACCTGAGAACTGGGTCAACAGGTGTGTGTTACATGTGTGAGTGCACAGAGGGTCATGACTTACCCGTGGGCTGCTGAGGGGGCTGGTGGAGAGGCCGGAGGAGGCTCCACTAATAGACCGCGACCTGTGGCACCAAACACGCAAGAACACACACACACACACACACACAGGGGGGGCAGAGTTAATTTGTGGGGGTCGACATGTTACATGTTTCAGTGAACACAGGTGGAGGTGAGAGAGCTCCCAGATTACATGTTGCACACAGTTAGAAAGCACCAGCCGTTGCTATGGAGCCCTTTACGAACACAACACCTACTCACAAGACGAGGGTGAAAGCAGACAGTGACAGCACCGACTTAACGACATTCATTAGCAGCAATTAGTCTAGAGCCAATTAAGATAAAACTTCAAGTATACTGATTTGATAACAGTCTGCTTATTACCTGGTATTTACTAAGAAACTAGATGGTAACACAATAAAGTTACAAGGAAAGTTCCTAAATAACTTTATAGTTATTACTTAGTTATTACCTAGTAAGTACATGGAAACATACTAGGAAACTAGCTGGAAATACAATCTACGTACTGAGAAAGTACTCATACGGAACATATGTAAGTACTAAGTTATAACCTAGCAAGTATGAGAACATACTAGAAAAATAGATGGTATTACAGTATATGTATTAATGTTCCAGAAGTAAAAGTAAATAGAAACATGCTAGGAAATTAAATAGCAATATAATATACATATTAAGAAAGTACCAAAGTAAAGGATAGTAAGAACTAAGTTAAAACCTAGCAAGTATGGAAACATACTAGAAAAATAGATTGTATTACAGTATATGTATTAACAAAGTACCAGAAGTAAAGTACATATTAAGAAAGTACCATAGTAAAGGAAAGTAAGTACTAGGTAACTATGTTTTGTTACCATCTAGTTTCTTAGTAAATAGCAGGTAATTAGCGGACTGTAAAATAAAGGCTTGCCACTGATTTCCCTGCAGTAAATCTATAGGCATCTTTCCACGGCGCTCAGATTAGCCTCCCAACCTCGTCTATAGTCTGCTCATTAACCAAACATGTCGACTTTAAGGCCTCATCACCGGATCACTAGAAAATATCTTGAGGCGGAGGAAATGAAGTGGGACATTTGGTTGAGTGCCATTTGTCATGGATTTGTCTTCCCGCGCAGATGCCGTCAATAACCCCTATGAGCGGAGCCCTGCTCAGAATTGAACAATCACAGGACAATCTGTCTCCATCAAGTGCACACGTCGACACACACACACACACACACACACACACACATACACAAACACACACAAAAAAAGGGCCTGTCAACACTTGGAAACACCAGCTGCTCACTGTCACAACACTGCTCCTTTTTGTCATTCAATCTAACAATACCACCCTCCCCTCCTCCCCTCCCCTGCAGCGCTGATGCATTTGCAAACATGTGGCTTCAGCCTACAGATCTTTTGTCTCTCTTTATAAAAAGATAAAGACACTACAACTGGTGTTTTTTTTTGTTGTTGTTTTTTCAACTTGCTCGCTAGAGGAAGACCTCATGGACAAATGTGAGGGAGTTTAAGAGTGATGGAGGAATGAGGGGAGGGATGGAAGAATGAAGGATGGGGGGGGGGATGGATGGAGTAATGGAGACTGATGTTCACTCCCGGTGCTGGGGCCGTTCCCACGGGAACACAGAGGCATCCACACAAAACGGTGTACACGGTTACAGCGAGTAGCCATAAAAACCACACCGCCCGCTGTCATAACAACAAGCCCCCCGGATTAAGATCTATACGTATCAATCTTCTAAAAGGTAGAAGCGCTTATTTGGGTTCAGTCACCCGCCTCCCTTGAGCTTTTAATTTATAACCAACTAAAGCAAGAAGCGATACTAGGACGGGAGCATTTCTCCTGAGAGGCTGCAGACACGCCAACAGAAGAGAACGAGAAGCACACAATGATGGGAGGTAAAATATAGAAACACCCACTCCCAACTATTTTTGGAGCTCTCTCACTGCCCCTTCTGCGAGTGAATTCATCGCACACAGTCATGCACTCACGAGTAGGCGATGCTGAGACCACGTTGGCCAGGACTTCTGGTTTAATAGAGCAGCTGAGCAGACAGTCTCTACCATTTACATTAACGGTCCACGGAGACGCGGCTGCTCTCAAATTGTCAACCACTATTTCATCCACACATCGGCCAAAACCGCGGCGTCCTCGGGGGGATTAGATGAGCATATTGTTTGGAGGCACTCTGCATCTGTTAGCGTTGGACCAGCAGCCCTATAAAACTAATGCTACAGATGGTTATTCTGTACAGTAATGGGCTGTCAGAGGCTCGCCCTTCGCTTCGGAGTGTTTTATTTATAGTGAACAGCACACGCAATTTAAGCAATCATTTATCTTCTATCATATACATATAGGCCACCTTGTTGAATGGGGAGATGAGACGCTGAAGCCAGCTGTGTTTCTGTGTGCTCGATTTAAAGGGTCAGTTACTAAATAACCTAATAATAAAAATGTTGGCAAAGATCTGACTTCACCATAAAAAAACATTGATGAACATTTAGAAATCACACCCTAAAGCATCTCCTCTTTTCAGAAACAATACCCCGGTTACTTTATATACTATGTACTACATGTGTTTGTAGTGTGTAGCTACTCATTCTTATCTTTCTGTCACCCATTAGTCCTCGAGATAACATTTCCCATAAGCCCCCTTTTGGAACGCGGCCCGTGTCCTCAGTGTGTGACTGCCGGCTGTGTCAGAGACCCGTCCAAAACACCCGTGGGGGTCTAATTCTGGTCCGTGGGGGGGGGGGATGGAACAAGTACAAGAGGTTCTGGGGACGAGGGCATGGACTGAAATAAAAACGGAAAGTGAAGCAGAATGAAACGGAAGGTGCCAGGAGTCAAACGGAGAACAAATAACAGCGCCGAAGCCAAAACGGCAACTCCGCTCGCGTGATTTAAGGCGGAGGAAGTTCCATTTTCTCCCCTCCTTCTCCCTCCTCTGTATTGACTCTGTCCTGCCAATGGAGTTCTTCCACTCGGAGTAGATATTCATATAAATCAACACACTGTTTAAATCCATTTCCTGTTCCTGAACCCTGACAACTCCCCGGGGACCGCATTAATATTCACAGCTCAGCTCCTGAAATCTCTAAATGCAGCGAGACCCCTGGAGTTTCTGATGTAGAGATCAGTGGTTAAGGTGCTTTATTTGTGCACATTTGAGCCTCTTTAATGAATTAAGAGCCAATAATGAGCATGAGAGCCTGACTTATTGAGACTCCTCCGACTAACCCAACGCATTCAACCAGCGTGGAGAAGCCAGATACGTAAAGGGAAACGGAAAGATGAATTGATATTCACTTCTTCACACTGCGGCAATTTTCTCATATTTAATTTCCATATCGTTAACCTCCCTTCATTCCTCCTGACATGTTAAGATTGAAAATTAAATCAGTGGGGTTTCTTGTGCTTTGAGTTTGGCTTTAAATGTCTTTTTACGATACTTTTGGGTATATGAAGAAGGAAACGGGCGTTCACGCGCGAACCTCTCCATGTGTGTTTCCCTGCAGCTCGGCGAATGCAGCATTTATCCCCGATCTATTCAATTATACTTCACAGAAGCAGTCGAATCATCAATCACATGTATGAAAATGCAGCCCGGGCATTTAAACAGATTGTTGCCGGCGACATGAGATACGCCAGGCAAAAAAACGCCGGATAGATATTGAGGTTCCAGGCATTTTTTTTTTTTGTTGTTGTTGTGTAATTTTAGATAAAACCGTTTCCCCTCCCTTCCATCATTTGCGCTGGTGGAAATGTATCCTGTCAAAACACATGTTTCAAAGTCAGTCCTCTCCCCGACACCCTCTGATCTCAAGTTCTACGAATCTTCCGGGCTGTCGACAAAAGTTTGCTGTCGGGGAAAGATAAGGTTAGGTTCAGAGGAAATGTTTGGACATGATTCTGCTACGCGTGTGTCTTCCACAATGCCATCGTCACACACAAACAAACACACACACACACACATGATCAAACAAAGCGCACGCAAGGACGTGATAAAAGGCAGAAAAGTTACACAGGGACTTTGTTACCAACATCTTTTCCCCCTACAGATCAGCTGGATGGGGGGGCGGTTTGTGATATAAAGAGAAAGATTTCACTTGATTTGGAGGCGGATGGGCTGTGGTATCGGATTCCACCCCCCCGCCACAGCTGATAGGAAGCCAGACAGAGAGAGACTAGCAGCATTTCCACATTAGCATAGCAATTCCGTACAAACAGAGGGGGGGGGATTCGGGACTAAAGGTCAGTAGAGGGAGGGAGGAGATATGAAAAGGTAGGGAGGAGCCCCTGAAGGAGATCTGGGGTGGAGGAGTAAGAACAAACACACTGATTTAAAGTAGAACGGAGGAAAGATGCAGCGGAGCACATTTGTAGGATGCGGACACAAACCTATTTGATATGTTGTAAATGTGCCTTTTTATTGAGCTTCAGCCTAAAGGTCCTGTTTTAATATTTCAGTGCCCATCGTATGATCTTTGAACCGGCGTCGACGGCGTTTTGTAAAGCCTCGTCAATGCAAACTGGCCCCCCATGTTTTTCGCGATTCTAGCCTTGGCTGAAAAGCGGTGAGTCAGAAGCGAAGGGCAGCGGGAGGGGAGCTTCTCAACTAATGCAACCTTTAAATGAAAAAAGAGACAAGCCTGGGATTGCCTGCAGGGATGAAGGAGAGGAGTGGAGGCGATGAAACACAAAAAAAGATGAATGTTAAAGTGAAATTCAGCGGCACCAGAGGACACAAAGAATTAAGCAGAAGTGTTTAGAGGTGGGAGCTCTTGAAGCGGATTTAAAACTTGTGAAGTGGTCTCCCCACGGTGAAACCAGCCGCATTAATTCTTGATATTTTGGTGTTGGCAAAGCACCGTGGTGAGGAGTTATTAATGCGTCTGACATTTCGGATGAATATTCAACTTCATAACGACATTTTTTTTTTTATCTATATAATATATGCACTCGCTGCCTCTGCATTTATGTCCCATACCTCTGAAAGCTTTTCCCAGCACTCTGCCAAGCTCCCCTATCATTAGGCAGATCAAGTTATCACCCCTTCAGATTCAATCTTTCCCCGCTGTCACAAATGTCACCGCCTCAGAAATGTGTCGTGTGATGATATATTGGTTGTTGGAATAAGATGGAGGAGGGGGGGGGGAATAGATTTTAAATCAGTCCACTGTGCCTTGTGGGGGTTGTGGTTCTGCCTCGACTTGTGCATTTTTCTAAAATGGGGAAATGGAGAAATGTTCCACGTCCGGAGAAAGTGGGGCACAGTATGGGAGAACTGATTATCAATGCGTTGAGATTATGGAAGGAAGAGATAATTGAGCTAAGACCGAAAAAAAACCCGAATATAGATATTAAGGCTCTGAATTGCAAATGCCAAGTCTTCCTCCATTTTTGAAAATTAACTAAATTGAGTGAATATCTTTTGGAACTGCCATCCCCCCCAAAAACCCAGCATCTTTCATTTTTCAGACGCGTTATAATTAATTCAATCCCACATTTGAAGCCGCCACATGCTGCACATATCATCACCATTTAAACAAAAAGCATCCTTTTTTTCCCAAACAGAAAGCACCGCTGTATCTTTCTGGAACGTCTCCTCGCGTCTCGGGGGGTGAGAGACACAGAGGAGGTGAGAAGTGTGAGGGGTGAATACCTTTCTTCTTTGCTGCTTTTTCTACTGGCGTCAGGAATATCCCAGCTTTTACTGTACACTGATTTACTACAGTGAGACAGGAGACAAAGCGAGCAGAGCGTCAGTCTCTGTTTCAGGTTTCGTCCACACTCTGCTGACACCGGAGCCAGACCTCGCTGTCAGACCTGCTCAAACACCGTTTGTGTGTCTAACTCCAGTTTTCCTCCACGCGTACCTCTGCCCGTGCTGCGTCATGTCGATAGCCCGCCTCGCCGGTACAGGTGAGCCCCCGTCTGTGACGCTGAGGACCTCCATGGACTTCCTCTCCGGTCTCCTCTTGCCGTGGCGGTTCAACATGGGAGAGTCCACCCGCTTCCTCGGTGGGTCTGTTGGCAAGAGATCGATTCAGAATCAACACACTGACATCTCCTCGGGTTAATGTGAGCGTTTCTACGCATTGCATGCATCAGGGTGTGATGTTCACATCGGTAGGTCAGCTAATAATGAAAAGGTAAAGTTTTCCCCCCAGACCTTGAACTAATGGCCGCTGTATTGACTGTATCACATTCACTGGAGAGGGAGTCTATTCATCAAAATGTCGGTATCTCCCAGCACACACACACACACACACACACACACACACACACACACACACACACACACACACACACACACACACACACACACACACACACACACACACACATAACACTCCTCCTATCAGAGAATAAAAAAGTAGAGCATCTTTGTTTCTGCTCTGATGTCGGCAGGTGGAAATCTGTGCTGCGTTGCTGGCGTACGAACGGAAGAATACCTTTTTTTGATGAGATAATATCTGAACCGAAGCAGTCGCAGCTGATCGTTTTCTCCAATTCTGGCCAATTGACACCTTCTATTTCTGTTTCTATATTTCACTGGGTAGCTTGACTGTTTTCAACAAAACAGAAAAAACTTTCTTTCGCTACTGGAGTCGAGTCAATTTCTTCTCAAGGAGAAAAATATTGCAGAAGTGGGAGCGCATTCATGAGTCGAGTTTCTTGGAGTACTTGTTGTCAAAATTGGCTGGCTTTGTCGGGGTATACAGCGATCTGTTCAACAACTGTTCACAGTTAAAGACACAAGTCACAGATTGTATTGCTCAGACATACGATGTGTTCACTGATTTATTCCATTTCCCAATAATTGCTCTTTTCTATAGTTTTTTTTCTTTATCTGCACTCACCGATCTCGTTGCGAGGGGGTAGGTTCTGGTCCTCCTGACTGGGGTACCTTTCCTTACGGTCCAGTAACAGGAAGTAGATCATTTTTTCTTGGTTGTCCCTGCAAAGAGGAGACGATAAACAGTCTACTGAGACATCTAGGGGAAAGAAGACAATGGTTTTAAACAAACCCGGGTCAACCCAACCACAAACGTGTAAAGATTACTGCATCTTCAGCATCAGAGTCAAGATATACAAAACCACAACATTAAAACTGCAAAAACCTTCACTATGATGAATGTCCTTTAATCTTCTATCAGATTCATGAAACAGCCACTAAAAAACTTCCACCATTAAAAGAAAAGTTTCGTTTTACAGCTCATTAAGTCGTCGTATGATATTATGCAAAGACTCTTTTAAGGGATATATCTCCATGCGCCGAGTATCAAAACATTATGAGTTCGTCCTTTTCTTTCTCTTTAAAGCAGGAAGCCTAATTGCTTAAGTCTACAGGGCAATACTCTCTATGCAGAAGTCCCAAAGACTGGCCCTCTGTAATAAAGACAGATTGGAAAACAGTAGGAGGCCGAGAGACAAGCACCTGCAAATTCAGCTAAAATGAACCAGAGGAAGGGAGATAGAGACCAGATTTTTCTCCAACTCTGCACTATTATGGGATGCTCCCGGGAGAAAGGAAGCGAATGGAAAGGATAGGGAGAGCGTTAAGTGATGGAGTAGTGCTCGTTTCGTATTAAATTAAAAGAGGCAAATGTAAAATGTAGGAGATAGAAGAGCAGAGGAAACACAAACAGCTGTAAGCCCATGGTATCTTCAGCATGAGTGCATATCCACAGGAGCAACAAACACACGTGTCACTGTGACACATTAGCAGCAGAACATAAACAATGGGACCCAGGGGCTTCTTTCTGGGGGTTAATGTATCCAGTGGCTCGCGGCATAAGTGCTGGGTGATAACAGTTAAGTGATCTATAGCCTCTGACATCTAAAGTAACAGGCTCGCAGCGTTTCACCGGAGCTGTTTGTGCACACGGACACCACACGACCGCTCTTCAGCTGCTTATTCAACACCTTTTCTCATCTTTTGGGTCCCCTAACCTGTCATTTTCTCTCCTCCCTCACACCTTCTCACCCAACCACACCTGTCCTCCTTCATCCCACCCTCCAGTCACTCACTCATCTGAGAGCAGGTCTTTCAGCAGCTTGTTCTTGTCTCTGAAGCAGCCCAGCGAGTGCATGCTGTCCAGTACGTCGGGGTCGATGTCGTCGGCGGAGGGCAGGCTGCGGATGGTCACCTTCCTGGGCACCGGCTGCTCCGGCTCCGGCTCGTTCTTCCCTCCTCTGGGATGGAAAAGAGATTACAGCACAATTAAGGACACTGTCAGCCATTTTTTGGTCCCTACCACTAAAAAGTGTGTTCACTTTTGCAGATTTACAGATTTAATAAGGATGTTGTGTTGGACGTTTGTCTCATTATGACACATTTTCCCCACGTTTAGTCATTCTAGACGCTTCAGAGGGTGATCACGCTCGCCAAGATGCAGACTAAACTCCCTCTCTCCCCCCGGCTTCTTTTCCAAAAGTTAGTTTCTTTGTTATCTCCTCCTTCCTTCTCCTAGTTGTGGCACTTTTCTGCGTCTCTGTTGTTTTCTCTATATCTATGGAGAACAGTAGCAGGACTTTCGGGATTTAAAAAAGAAAGGCTAATCTGCACTGACACCCTTTTTCTTTTTTTGCTGGAACATTCCAGGCGTCTGTTTCAAAGAACGGATTCATCTTCAATCTACAAATGTGCCAATGCACACAGACTGGGACGGACAGCTTCACAGGTATACACACTCTGTGAAGTGTAAACCCCAAAGGCAGCTACTGAAATCGCCTCCGCCTTTCTATACGATGTGAACTGGATCCACAGTCACACACAAGGCCCGCTCTGCTTCACGATATGCATATACAATTTAGTGGTGTTGTCATATTGTACATGTCTGACATGTAGTCACTTAAAACTACACTTATTAGGCTCACCTTGCTAAAAACACCTTCAACAGCCCTGCAAACTATAATAATGGTGATGAGTTTGAAACGGTTTTATAAAGCTGGTGTCCACTCAGTAAAACCACAAACTAAGGGCTCCAATATGACCATAAAAGTTGAATTAACAGCTCTATAAAGACAAAACACTATAAACATTCATGTAAGCTGGATTTACAAGACCGCTGTATTAGATTGACCCGGCGCTGTCCTTCCTCTGACGCTTTGCTCAGATTGTTAGGAAGCTCACCAACTAATAAAACTAATAACCAAACAGAACCACAGGTCTTTATTGTCGTCATTCAAACATACATTTATTCAGTCCCCCAGTCGCATGGCACTGAGACAGACAGCCAGGCAACTCCCTCACTGACAAAAACTCACATTACATTAGTCTTCGCTCCCGACTCTCCTCTCAGTCTCGCTGTCTGTTTGCATGATCTTTCAGTACACGACAGAAACCATAACTCAAACCTTTCAGGGCTTACAACTTCCTGTCGTGAATCATCGTTGCTGCAGCAGCGTGAGAATCATCCTTCAGGAAATGTTTCATCTAGCTTTTCAGCTGCAACTCATAATAATGTGATTATTAAAGGGAGGATGTAAGCCTTTAGAAACAATAATTTGTGTACGAGTCACAAAAAAGCAAGCATTTTATTCATGCTTTTGTTCATCAATTTAAAAATAAAAGTGTTGTGAATTCCATCAAAATAATTTATGTGAGCTTAAAAAGGTGGAGGAACTCTGTTATGAGAATTAAACGAAGGGCACGCCGAGGTTGTGTGGGTTCTACCTCCACCACATCCATGCCTCCCCCCCCCCCCCCCCCCCCGCTCCCTGTTCAGCTGACCATATGCTGCACATCCTCTTTCATGCACTACCAATTTACCCCCACATCCCCCAGGGTGGAGTCATGCCCTGCTCAAATGTACTCTCGTGTACGGGGCTGCAACTCAAAGCCATTCATCACGCGGCCGCTCCACTCAGGTCGACAAACCGAGTGTGAGGCTGCGAGAGAAGAGGAGGCGAGTGGAAGGTGTTAAAAGGGAAGGAGTACTTACATGTACCATGTGTGCTTCTGGATCTGTTCTAACTGTAAGAGAGGAAGAAGAAAAAAAAACACATCTCAAGTATGCAAACAACGTGAATTATTTCATCATCTTGTTGGTATGAGGAGAATAATCATAAGGCAATAGAACTGAGGACAAAAAGGGTGAATAAAGACAACATTCAGTCTTTTGCCTGTGTACACAAATGGTGCAGAACGGCTTCAGTAAACCCTGAGCTTGCTCCCTTAATGGAAACACAATGGGACAATAGGACCAGACTGAACGGTGGAAGTAAATAAAGAGGCCTTCAAATATTAATACTGCCAATGGGAAAAAAAACATATTGAGAAAAAGAGCGAGACAGAGAGAGATGCAGCAAGAGTGGGAGAGAGAGAGAGAGAGAGGTGATACCACTAAGCTATAAACAGAGAATATTATCTCCGTCACACACACTGCTGACCCTGCCAAGCCCTCTGGTCTAAAGGGAATCTCCTATTCTCATTCTCCTCCAGTCTCTCTCTCTTACTCACACAAAAGCTGGCTACTCTCAATACCACTCTTGTCATCACACTTTTTTAATGTGGCCACTTTGTCACCGACGCCGTCAACGTGGTCTTTTTCCCCGACAAAAGGGAAAGCAGAGGGGACGACAACAGTGAGCAAAAGGGCAAACAAAGGAAGACGTCTGTTAGAATGACTCCGCCGCGTTTCAACTGCCCACAGAGGAAAACGGGATCAATGTCACTGTCGGGACTTTTTAATTTGCTCACGCTGTCGCCGTGGAACCCTGGGAGATACACATAGCAGCTCTAATTATTGTCACTTATTTAGAGGCATAGCTCGTGTGTGTGTGTGTGTGTGTGTGTGTCCATCAGTGTCTCAGTGTTTCCACCGTCCCAGAGGATTCACCTCTGTGCTTCGGCGCTGATGATTCCCTTCACGTGATATTAGTGCAGCCACAGAGCAGGCCCGGACCGCCCCGTTTATACCGACTACAGGTGGATCTGGTGGGCTTCCGCAGAGGTCACGCTATCGACAGAGACACCCCTGCCTGTCAGATACAGGCCAGTGGGTGACCTCCTCCTAGTCCCACTTTTATTAAAGGCCTGGAGGCAAAGAGACTGATATCACACGCAGGGTTGAAAGTGATGTCGTTTAAAATGCGCTACCACATCAATCAGTCTCAAAATGTGACAGTACCAATTCCAGCTGCTTTCACTCAGGCGGAGGGGGAAAGCTGCTGGAATACTGCTCTGGTTGGTATGAGTGTACCTCCAACAAACTACACAGGGCTTTTTCACCTATATATATATATATATATATATATATATATATATATATGCCCCTTGAGGTACAACAGGACAAGACTTGCCTTTTCTTACAAGACAAGGCAAGCCGTCGCTAGCTATTTAGCATGCTCACTTCCCTGCAACACAATGTTTTTTTTATCATTTTTCCAGCAATATTTTAAACTAAAGATGGCGAGATATTTTTAAATAATACATTCCCACTACTTTCTTACTCTATAATTAAAAAAATCGATTTTATTTTCCAACATTCTAGAAATTGAGTCTGTTATAAAACATAAATGAGAATAAACTGCTAAAATAGTAAATAGCTTAGCTTAGCAAATTAGCAGGAACCACCGTCCCAACAGCCTCTGACTCCGGTGCAATTTCTCAATGACGCACATGCCTCCCTTTATTCTCACACCGCCAACCTCTGCACTACGTCTGCACCGTCCCCGTGAATGCATTACGCGCCCGTGATGAAGTGCTCTTTAATAAAATAAGCTACCAATCCTCTTCATTGGCCGGGGAGCACGAGGATGCCAACCCTTCCAGGGAGCCTGCGTTCATTACAATACCGAAAGATGAGATGGCTGCGTTGAGACCGACTTGCCCTATTGCCTCCGGGGCCCCTTGGACTACACAGACAGGAAATGAAGAGAAAGGCTTTTTATTGGGCTAAGCCCCTTAAGCCCGAGTACGTGCCCTCCCACTCAAGACTCTGAGGGGGCCCCGGCTTTGTGTGTGTACTTGTGTGGATCTACTAGCAAAATGTAATTAACCGGAGGTGACAATAGACATACTGAAAACGCCGCCTGCGGTCGTGGTCTGATTATCTTATTGATTGTCTCAACAAACTACAATAGACGTCCTTATGAAAAATACTCCCGAGCAAGAGAACGTCACGTTCCCTTATGACGTCATTGGCACCCTTGGGGTGGACGGTCACCACTAAACTCTAAGAGTGCTCAATCGGACAGGGGCTGTTTTACATTCTGCGGTGTTACAACACATCACCCGGAGCTCTGTTTGGGGCCCTCGTGCAACGGGAGGGGGGGTCCGGAGAGGTAGCATATTCTCTCCCAGAAGCCCTGTCTGCGTGTAACCCTTTGTCGAGGACAGTGCCGGAGGCTGCGGGACATATCTGGGAGATCTCAGGGTGACCTGTCCTTGTCAGGCAGAGAGAACAGAAAAAATATAGTGTACATATACAGCATACCAAAGAGGGGTCTTTCAAGTTCATTTTTTTTTTCGACAGCGCTGTTTATCTGCATGGCCGCGCCTCGACGATGGCACCTCTGCCGCAAATGAGCATCTCTTTCTTTGTAGCGTCCCCCTCTTTTGTTTTTTTTGTGTTAAGTCATTCTGACAGTGTGAAAGCCAGCTACAGAGAAAATGGAGCATCAGCATCGACTCAAAGGTTGCATCACAACATTTCCTTACAGTGAAATAAATAAAAGCAGTTGTATTAACTGCATTGATGCACAAAGACACCTGGAGAGTGGAGGGTATGCATACTGTATGTGTGTTTACTTTGTGTGTGTGTGTGTGTGTGCAAATACAGTAACTTGTGAGCACGTCGGTGTCTCTGCGTGTCGTCTGAATGTGAAATGCAGGACACGAACAAAGGGCAGCAACATCTCAGCGTGAAGTCTGTCCTTTTTGAGAACTCTGGCCATTTTCATTATTTACATTTCACCTCCCTCTCTCTCTCTCCCTCTCCCTCCCTCCCTCTGCCCTTCACATCCCTCTGTTCCTGCGCTATCCTCCAGCCACCTTGCCAAGGTGATCGGCTGCCGTACAGAAAAGCGAGCGCACTAAAGAGTGCAGGGGGAAAGTAACACAAACAGCCGTCCTCCCCTGAATTCACATCCTGCACTTGAGGAGGAACTCAAACAGAATCAGGGATGAGGCGAGACAAACACTTTTGGAACACAGGGGAGGAAGAGAAGAGACAAAAGGAAAAAAGAGACAATGGTTGGCTTGGCAACAAGTTGATCTTAGCCAGTTAAGTTTGAAAGCGTATCTCTGCCATCTCGTTCCTCCTCGGAGCGATACAAGCTTACTGCGAATCTGTGAGATAATGACTTCCCTCTCTTATACGCACACCCGATGTTTTCCCATGAATGCTGTCTCATATAACATCTAAATGCGTTTCGCAGCTTCGACAACATCAGTCGTAAACACTACTCATCATGGACTATGAATATGAAAATAAACAAGGAGGATACGTACTCTGATTCAGCTCTTATTGAGGCACTGGGACTGTATGAATTGTGCATAAGGAGGTGCAAAGAGTACTTCGTACATTCATGTAGTATTAAAACACATTTTGTTGCGTACTGCTGAAGAATATCAACATGTACTGCAGAGGTGCGTGGTACTTCAATATGTGTGTGTGTGCCATGGGTGTGAAGGCTGAATATGCCCTCAGAGATATATGCAATGACTACACCCAGAGCCCAATTTACTGCTGGAGCAGCCTGCACTCCGGTGGGAAGACTTTCTGCAGGACTTTAATGGTTTAGCTCTTATTTAGCAAGGTCACGTTCGGAGAAGTATTCCTTATGTTGCCCCAAAGCTGAAAGCTAGTATCTAAAATATTACTGCATGTCATAGAATGAAGATTTCCCTCCATTGGAAATAAGTAGCCCAAGACCAAACGTGCACAAAAGCATGCGACCATCGTAACGGTGTGTTATCTGTTAATTGGACTGACCGTTAGTCTTTTGGTGGCGTCCACTTCAATCATGCCACGGAGGAGGTTCTGACAGTCCGGAGGGATGAAGTGCGGCATGTGAAACACCCCCAACTTCACTTTCTCTAGCAGATTCCTCAGGTTGTCGTCATCAAATGGCAGAGCACCCTGGGGAGACGCAGGAAAGGAGTGGTGAAGATGCGGGAATAAAAAAGGCAGAGGGGAAACGGTTTGTGCTTGTTTTAATGGCAGCACTGTGAGAGAAAATCACCCGATCGAGGGGCAGAAAAGAAGAAGAAAAGAATGACAGTGTCACCAAACAAAACCACATTTTAAAGAAGACGCTCGCTTTTTCCAACTTGTTCTCCCCAATTAGAGCATTCTAACCTCCGCCGAGATGCAGAAATAAATAATAAACAGCAGTAAGCTGAAAACGGGGCTTTTCTAATAATTACCCAGCATCCTCATTCACCTCGTTCATTTAGCATTCTCTCATCAGAGTCATCTATCAGCGCGAGCTGACACCTCACAGATGTGGCTGTTTGATGAATGACAACCTCCGCCACGAGACAAGATGGAGAGGGGGGAGGGTGGGGAGGAAAAAGGGTGAGAAAGAAAGGCTGAGAAATGAGGAGAGGTAGAGAAAAATAAAAGGGGGGCAGGCTTGTGTAACAGATGATCTGAGCGCAGCCTAACTGCTGGGGAGTGTGTGTCTCCCACAATCAGACAAATGGTTATCTCGCAGCCCGGATGACACGACGGAGAGACGGAGAAAGGCAATATTCATCTGCAGTCAAACGGCGTCGGGGAGAAACTTTTGTTTGCAGCGAGAGAAGTGCGGACGCCACGGTGAACAACGTGAGGTTTATGAGGGAGTGAGGGAGGAAGAGGCCCCAACAAAGACAAACACACAGGGCCCGTGGCCAGAAGCCGCCCTGTCAGCGTTGGTATTTATTTTGGGCTCTCTTCTTTCAGTTTGCCTGAATGAATTATTCATGGTGGCAGGAGTGTGTAGGAACTACAGTACAGCTGTTGATGAAACAAAGCTGCAGGGCTGCATGGCTGGGGAACCACAGACATAATGTAGCTGGAGAATAGACCTGATTATGGATACAGCGTTTTGTGTGGATACAGGATAATGAATAAAAATATGCCTCCATTCTCTGATCTTCTGTTGCGCAAGAGTTTCGGCTTAAGGGTATTTCTTTCTTCCCAGTAAGACCTTCTAAATGATAGGATTTTGAATTTAACTTCCTGAACCGGGAGCCTTCTGTTCGAGCCGCCGTGGCAGCTCCCGGCTCCCACCAATTTTTCTCATGCCATTAAGGTCAACAGCTAGTCAACAGCCTGGGTGCAAAGTTGGGGATGTCCTGTCACACTCGCTTTCTACGCTTGATCCATTACAGCTGCTAGCGAGGCTGGACGTACTGTTTGGCTGCAAAGGGAAATTGTTGAAATGCGTTGCCACTTTTTTCTCTGGAGAGATTTCCAAACCGCACGTCAGTCCAGATAGTAAAGAAGAAGCAGACACTCACCACCAACAGGGCGAACAGGATGACCCCACAGCTCCAGACGTCTGCTTTCCTCCCGTCGTACTTCTCCCCCTACGGATGTGAGAGTGTTTGTTAGCGGCTACGAGTGTTGGGCTTGGTTGAAATAAGACGACAGGCCATGAAAACGAGCTAAAAACATGGCGGATCAGATCAAAATGACTTACTCTGATGACCTCTGGACAGGCGTAGTGTGGAGATCTGTTGGGAAAACACATAAAAGTGTGATTGAATTGAGGAAGCAGAATAAAGACAGGGGAAAAAAAGAAATCTGGGTCCATTAAAGACTTCTCCATTCGTACGTCTGCACCGCAGTGAGTCAGAGTTATACAACCATGACGTAACAAACCTTAAAGAGTCTCACACACACACACACACACACTACTGCGTGAAAAAAGTGAAAGTTAGGCAGACGATAAATGTCTGAGATGAGCGTAGATCAAGATGTGTTTCGGGAGTTTAGACATCCGGAGGGTGTTTGGATGTCCTCCTGCTTGCTCACTCAAGGGCATCCTCTCACAGCTGACAGTGAACAGACCACTAATCTTTACTGCACCTGGATGGGCTGACAGTAAACCCAATGACTAGATTGACACATCAATATCATATGAAGATTTATGGAGCCGCCTCGCCACGGCTGCTCCGTAAGCCTTATGGTCTTGTTATTCTATACATTGCCTGATTGCCAATTCAGTCTCTAGGAAAAAAAGGTAATAATAATAAGGCTTTTCATTAATTTCTTTGTTTCTCTGATTTTGGACAGGGCTTTGTTGGGTTTTTTTGACGTGCCTACATGTGACGGCAAGAAGAAAGCAAATCAGGCACCTGTCTCCCCGAACCCCTCAGCCATGGTGATTCGTCCTCCACCTCCTTCCCCTGCTCGGTCTAATCTTACACCGGGAGATTTGGCTCTAATGAGTGAGTTTTCGAAGTCTGTAAACATGGCGCCCATTAGGGCTGCTGTTCTCTTGTGTACTCATGAATACCGGGCCCGGCGCCGTGGCTTCCTCCGGCTGTCAAAATACAGGCCGATACCGCGTCAACGGATGGGGGGGAAAGCTCAAACACAACCAGCCCTATGCAAATACGGCCCTCCTGATTGCAAGTGTCATAGTGCATTATGCAGATGAGCGAGGAATAAAAAATAAATAAATGTAAAAAAAGCTGGAGATTTGCATTACTTACGCCTAGTGAGTGCCACCGTTCTCGAGCCACAGCTGGAGCTGGTGCCAATATAAACTAATTATTTGCTGGGGCTTTAGGTGGCAAACACAGAGTGAAGGTGAAGACTGCAATGTAATCTGAGCCGAGTCCTAATTTGCCAATATTAGAACAGAAAATCATCATATCATCTAAATTATTTGCTATATCTCTACACTAACCCTCCCAAATAATGATATAGTTTACTTTCCATTTATGTCCACATATGTCAGCGTTTAAACTTCCCCAGAGTGAAACATTCCATACTTGTTGAAAGAGTCGTTTTTAATCAGACTGGGCTTTTTGGGAGGGAGGGGCAGGAGCTCAAGCGGAGCGTTTCAGTGAGAGGGTGAGAAGAGCTGCTGCAGCACAGCCAGGATGGTTAAAAATAAAGAGTTTTTGGAGCATTAAAGCCCGTAAACATGTTCAAGTAGCAACCTGAAATACAAGTAGGTGCCCGAAACGGAGCATAATTGGTCCTCTTTAATCTCTTCACTGTGGGGCTCGTTTAAACTCCTGAGGTCGTGCGGTGAAGATCCATGAGTATTCATGACCCTTGTTCCCTGTTGCGATGTACCTGCATTTAATGTCCTGACTTAATTAGAATTCATTTAAATGTATCAGAGCCACATATAAAAGCCCATATGTCATGAAATTCATATCATGATGGGGAAAAAAAATCTGATGTTATACACCAGGAGTTCTGATTATAAAGATAAATCAAAAACTATAAGAGCCAGAGCAGTTAATGAGTTGGCCTTTTCTTGCTCGTTTACTCCCACAACAACACTAATATCCCATCAAAAGCATTAACAGTGTTATTCCGAGAGAAACAAATAACAGTAGTGGTTTGCCCAACAGCATGAAGAAAAAAAAATGCATTTGGTTAAAGACCTGAGTTTGTTCTCAAGCAGAGGGTGGAAGGGAAACAAAAACGATAAAGATGCACAAAAAGCTGTCTTTGACTTCTACACCAAAGGGCTTAACGGCGTTAGACTGTTTACAGAGCGATCTCTGGATCAATCATACAGAAAAACCACTCATAAATGAACCATGAGATGTTCCTTACAGTATAAACAGTGAAACATTGCCTCCCATTTGCGAGGAGAGCATCGTGAGCTCAGGAGAGGACGAAGAGTACGAAGCAGAGAGAGAGAAAGTGTGGGCCGGCGATATCGAGGAGACGCTGAGACATGGTGCTCATCTTGGTGAAAATCCATCTTTTTGAAACCAAATTTGCGCGGCTCCTTGCTGCTCACGAGATCATTTCCTTTCATCAATCAAAGCAGCAGAACTAAACAAACAGCGCGCACTAATGAACTCGCAGCTGGGCTCACGCAGACTAAGAGAGAGAGAGAGGGAGATGAACGTGAGTTCCTGGATCCATATTTGGAATGTGGTTGTCAACGCCTCCGCCCGTCCACGCCGCCATGTGTTCACGGACGTGCTCCGAGGCTCTCCCTGCTCCACCTGGGGCGAGTCGCTCTCATCCTCACGCGGCTCCATTACCCGTGGCGAATGGAATACATTTGTGTCAGACCGCCGCGTGGTGAGAGAGGGCGACCAGATAAATGCGTTTAATTAAAAACTGTCATATCTACACTTAGAGACGGGACAGTCGGAAGAGCATGAATTATGAATTACCGCGCGTGCTCTGTGTGCTGTGTGTGGCCCTTTCCCGTGTATTAAGACGAGGCACACACATACACACAAACAAAGAGTGCAGAGTGGAACAGAGACTGATCTGGAATCTGTGCACGCACCTGTAAGAGAGCTCTACCAGCAACAGGTTACCTTTAGCACTTTGTAAATGCACACGAGGGACCGAGCAGATGCACTGCACCTGGACCGGATAGCAGCGCCGCTCGGACTGCGAGCAGAAAAGTCAAATATAGATACAGACGGGTCACGCTAGGACACTGCAAACAAAAAAAAGAGCTGAGTAAGAGCTGTGGCACTCTGCTGCCTTTCTAGGAAAACGCTTCAGCAGCGTTGGTCATCGCGGCTGCAGAATGACTCAATCCTGTGAATTTGACTTGCAGATAGCGACGCACAGCGCACTCAGCTGGCCTGATGTCTACCGATGAGTCATGAAAGCTCAGGCGCTGCTGGAAAAAAATTATGCAACAGTTTTCAAATGCACGCTTTTGTGTGTGTGTGTGTGTGTGTGTGTGTGTGTGTGTGTGATAGACAGCAGAACAAGCGGAGGACAAAGGGTCCTGGAGGTCAGGGATGAACTAAGCCTTGCCGGCGAGTGTGTGTGTGTGTGTTCGTGTGCGTTTACGTGCATGCATGTGTGTGTAATTTCGGTTGCAGCTGATTTGGGAGGTATAATCTGGACAGAATCAGGTCTGAGCTGAGGACAGATGTCACAGGGCCTCTCTATCTCCCAGCCCTGCACACAGTGTGACATGTAACCACAGAGAAAAGAGTCTCCATATCACTAAAGAAGATTCCTACTGGCCTCCCCCTTATAGCACAACATATATCTGGGCTGATTTAGATGTCCGCCACGTGTTGTTCACACTGGATATGTGTATTATGTGCTCCAAATCAATTTTCTTGTTCTTGTGTGCAGAGTGAAGCATCACCTCTGTGGGAAATCAAAACATCTACTCCGTTCAATATGTGTTTTAAACGTACCAACTATACCTCCAAAGACTAATCAAGGCCACGTCTCCCACTAGCCGAGCAATCCTGTTTCACTGCAGGCATACAAGACCTCATTATGTTGGGGAGGAATAAAACAAAGCATTGGCCGTGCTTTTGTTTTGACGTCTCACTTTCAGCGTGAACTTGGACGGGAGGGAAATGAAACACCTTTCTTTGAAACCTTCCTGTTAATCCATGCTGTCACTGAGTTCATGAACCAAACAGCCCCAAAACAACACAAGTCGCTTCTTCTATTGACGAATGTGACGCTACGCACGGTTCGCTACACTTCAGGGCTAAATAACAACACTCGCACAATACGGACGACCGTATTTGAGAAAAGACACCGAAATACTTTTTTTCCTGCAAGCGAATTCATTACGAGCGGCGGTGGGATTGATGGGCCTGACGCGGCGGCGACTGCCGGATCATAAAACCCAACATCAGACACGAGGAGACGGGGAGCGGTAATGTGTGGCCGGGGCCTCGGCCCTGCTCGCCGCCAGATAGCACTCTGTGAGAGACGCCGACTGTCTCTCCTCAAGAGATCAACGGGGCGCCTCGCAGAGGGATTGATAGCTCCACTCATCACTTTCTATTGCTTCTCCTCACCGTCGCTCTCTCTATTGTGTACCGCCGACTCTATGTGCCCTTCAACTACAACCTATTTGTACCTTCAAGGCGTTATTAGAATCATCAAAACACGGCATCTCTTACCCGCAGCTGGTTTCCAGCAGGCTGTCTCCGACCTGAAGGGAGGCCATGCCGAAGTCCGCTATCCTGATGTTGTTCTTTTCATCTAGCAACAGGTTCTCGGGCTTCAGGTCCCTGTGGCTGGAAGAAAAAAAATAGTGAAAGAGAAAGATTTTAAAAACAGTTAATGAAACAGAGTTCATCGCTGGTTGTATCATCCAGTGAAGAGGAGGCGTGCCGCAAGGTCCATCAAGCACCTGTGGATCCGCATCCGTGCACACGACTGTGAACAACACGTCTCCACCTGTTGCCCAGCTCCCCCCCCCCCCTCCTCCCTGCAACACTGTCTGGCTTTGATCGGTCCATGCTGCATCTAAGGGGCTCCCACCTCAGCGCCCGGCTGCTACGAGGTGTGACAGCTCCCCGCTGTGTTCCTTTCACCCTCTCTCACCCCCTCATCCCCTTCCCTCTCATCTGCCAGACAGCCACCAGCAAACTGGGCTGAGCGGAGGGGAACCAGCCGCGGACGTGGTGTTCATTAGCGGCCTGCTCATTACCGCCGAAGCACAGTGAGTGGGGGGAAGGATATCCAGCAGACATCGTCTTCCTCCTTAAAATAGACCATTGAGGGGAAGATCCTTCTCACATCCCCAACGCCGCCGCCGCTGTGTCGGAGGTTAAAATCTCAATTTTGATGAGTGACTGTTCAAAAGCGGTGGAGCGTCGGCGTTTCATCGTGTATTTAACATCTCTTCGGGGGCCGAAGGGCTGTATCACATCACACTGGGCTGCTCTTGTTCTTGTGATGTCTATCGAGGCCGAGGGAAGCCTCCATCTTTCTTTTCTTGCATTCTTACATGTGTGTATTATTGGTTACCTCCCTCTGCTTCGTGCAATCAGGGGACATTATGGGGCCACAGGGCTGTCAGGATGTCATGAACCAGACTTTCATCTTCTCTTTAGACTAATGATAGGAAGGGGGGTGAGATGCGTCTGCCTTTGAACAGCGCCTGATCACTATGGATGTTTAACCTCAGATGACATCAGCTGCTGTACAACTCGTTTCCTGTCCTGAGGGATTAGCTGTCAGCCGGTTTGTTATCATGCTGGCGGTCTCTGTGATCCCCTCTCTAATTGAAATAAAACACAGATAGCATCTAAAACACTTCTCCCCGGGCTAAAAACCTTTATCAATTCACACGACCGTCATTTGGGAGCGATGTCAGGAGCCTGCAAGTAAGTCTTTTAACCAACGCCGTCAAAGCCCAGGAGGAAGGAACAAACATTAACCTTCATCACCCGTCCGATTAAACAGAATACACAATATTTTCTCTCCCAACAAATAAATTGTTTTGGACAGTTACAAATCACTTGTCACTGGAGTTTAAACATGACAGGAGGTCAAATCACCGATTTCTAGTTACAGGGGGGAGAAGGAAGTTAAATAATTTGATGTGACATCAGTGACAAAAGCAGCGCCGAAGGGGGCGAACGCTTGTTTATTGTTGACATCATGTAACTCTAACCTGCTGATCCTTACAGACCCCAATCACAGAACCACAATCACGGAGGCATAAATACCTAAGTGCTCTCAAACTGTCAGCCTCGGATGCAAAAAAATGCACATTAATCACGACCTAAAAGACCCATAAACGCGGCATTATCATGGTGTAATCGCACATAGAGCACAAAGAGCCCAACCTCAAGAGACTGATCCGCAAAAAAGAAAGAAGGCAACGGCGTATTTTCCCACCGACAGCATCAAGGAGACAAATTGCATCTGGATGCTTCATTGGTTGTCAGGACCCTGGTAACCATAATAGGACATTAAACTGCCTCTCTGACATATTAGGCTGCACTTTGGAACTGTAATCTTGCTCACCCAGCAGGCCTTGCAGCGGGGATATCTCTGTCTTGCACTCGTATGTCACGCGGGGCGAGATGCTGTTAAAACGAATTCAACAGCTGCAACGAGCCCGAATGTAAATGTAGTTTTTCTTCCCAGAAAATGAGGAAGCCGTGCTCCACCAGCAGTAATGCCTTCCTTTTCTAACGGATTCTAAATGTCGTAAGTGCAGATTATTTTTTTTGCACGGATGATTTGTGCAGAAAATGAAACAATATAAATGTGAGTACAACGTTCTGCCCATAGAGAACACAGAGTAGATATGGAACAGAAATAGAAAAAAACCCCAAAGGGAGGCCACTATTTCAGGCTGACTATGTCATTCATCATGTTAGCATGCGTTGCTATCCATAACATAGTTGATCTGAAGAAAGGTTCACCACGCACTCTCGCTCTCACGACGCCGTCCGGTGTAATGTAGCAGCGTTTACACCCCAGTGGGGCTGTTAGACACGATTCTTACGATTTAACACCGAGCTCTTAATTGCCTGTGATCATTTGAACACACCGCGCTGATATGTTGTATTATACAGAAGGTTGTAATGGGTCCGTCCTCTTGGGGCTCACATCCCTATAATATACCAGACATGTTAATGGTGATGAGCCATTTTTTTTTAAATAAACTCTCGAGCCCAAGGAAGATATACTTCTCCCATTGTGACACATTTGACATTCACCATGTTTAATATTGCCTCTCGTTACGCCCGCGTTATCACACCAAGATATGTGGCACTAATTAGCTAAACTGGAACACTTGAGACTAACACTAATGGCTCAAATGCATCTTTTTTTTGACATATTCTCATGGCTGGGAAATAAGCACACCTGTTTTTTTATTCTTTTCATGAAGTACTAAAGCTGTCCCTGTACCATTATTGCTTGCTGAAGTGGAGTTTTTATCCACCGTCGTGCGCTGAAATGCATCCATTTCCCCTCCAGCACACCTCCGTGTCATCCTCCTCTTCCTGTCGTTCCTTTTTTTCCCTCCTCTCAAACTTTCCAGGCTTCGGTTGACCCAATTAGGCAGAGACCAAACACGTTCACAAAAAAATGCTTTAAGCTAATATTCTATCACATTAGCAAAAGATGACAACATTCCGGCTGCTGACTATGAAGTGCTAAGCAAAAATCTTTCATTACCCAACGGGGTTAATTGTGTATTAAGAGCAATGGGGGATAAGATAAAGTTGTCTTTTTTTTTACATAATTGTTTTTGCTGTCTAATGGAATTGGTCTGTTTTGCTTAAAGCAAGCGATTGGTGAATGGGGTTTTGCTGCTATATTATTCTGGAGTTAATGTCTTCTTCTTCTTCAGAGAAGTCAACGTTCGGAAGGACAATTTATTTCAAGGTACAGATAAACTGCCATGCCGGGGGTTTGAGTGGCAGAGGACACTTAAACATACACTCTGTTCACCCCTTTAAGAAAGTAAACTTGTGAACTTATTCTACTAATGTACCTACAAGTGAAGTTCATGTCCTTCACTACACAGTTTTTTCGTAAATGCCAAATGCTGATTCCTCCCATCATATCACCTCTGGTCACGTTTGATCTCACATCCTCATCCTGATCTTCGGAGTTCACTTGCACAGCTACAGTACAGTATTCATGCCTCTGGTGTCCCACACATTTCAGTCGTCTCCTCTCATATCATTTGCATTTAAACTGGATTAGAATTGAGAGGAAGGCACGGAGCTATCTCTCAGACACACAGATTTGCCTCTCCAGTGAGTGGCTACAAGAGAACTCCATCTCGTGCCATCTGGGACTCTTCTATCCATTCCTCTGGGGAGTTTTTCAACAACACAGGGGGAGGGGGGAGGTGATGCATTGTTGCATCTAATGCAGTGAGTTAAACGTGGGATTACAATGATGGCTAGTTTTGCAATAAACAAAGTATTTGCTTTTGTTGTTCCCCCAAATCTGCGTGTGCAACCCGGCGTTTGCTCTTAATCCACTGGAGTTTGACTGGGGAAGATGGGATGAGCAGTGGACCTTCAAGGCAGAATAAACAGACGGGCTGTCAGGAAGGCATCGGAGTGAAGGAGTGGCATAGATATTAAAAAACCCATAGCAGCATCAGCCAGCCAACACAAACAGCCACGGCCTCGGTGTTCAAAATGAGAAAAGTGAAGACTTGTTCACCTTTATTCTCTTAATAATTACCTTTCTTTCTACGATTCCCCCACAAACCCATTCCCCCACACATCAAGCACCAAATGACCATCTTTGTTCTCTCTCCTCTGGCTCCGCCTCATTCCATTTCCATTTCTCCATCCCATGTCCTCTCTCCATCAACTTCCCCTTCTCTTACCCAGTTACACCTCGATGCCTTAACGGTCTCCGCAGGAGAGGAAGACATCAGAAAATGTTGAAAAGAGGAGAGCGGGAGAGAAAATATTTCCATTCTGCGTTGTTAGCGGCCATCAGCCGTAATGATGATAGGTCATAAGTACGGGCTTTCTGCAAGGAGGCAGACAGACTGTCATCTGGGGAAACTGTGTCCACAAACCGTCTCAAAGGCACGAGCTGCTGTTGGTAGAGGGATGGACGCACCGAGGATGGAGGAAATGGAAATAGATGGAAAACGATGAGAGAGAAAGAAGCCGTGTTGTGGATTATTGGGTGCATCCAGGTAATCAGCTGGTTTCCAGTCTGGTGACATTAAGCTATTGCACATAATTAAAAGAGCGCGAGTCAAACCTCAAACGATGGAAAACAATGTCGAAAATGTGACAAAAATACTTCATCTACATTTGTTTCATGTATTAATTCGAGGAAGGTCATCGCTTCCTCATCAGTCCACACACACGCCAGTCGATTGTCTCTTCGGTGGAGCGGAAGCTCCAGTGATGTCACATACTTCATGTACGGCATCATTTATTAGCCAAGTCTGCACTCTGTCGCATTTTGTTTTTATTTATGCACAAAACTTTTTCCACCACAGCCAAGTGTGAAAACTTTTAAGCAACATTTCAACTTTCAGTCTGCTGTTTCCACTGTGTTTAGTGCACAAATAGAAAAATATGGTTATAAACAGGTGGACGAAGACACAGTGAGTGAGTGAGCGAGACAATAATAAAAGTTTGGATTCTGCCACGCTGTCTCTACTGTTGCATATTTTATTTACATGGTTTTTGTGGATCAATGTTTTAAAATACCTTGATTTTTCAATTACTGAATGAATTAGTTGATTAAAAAATAAAATTCCATTCGATGATTTTAAAGATGCAGTGTGTAGCATTTGGCAACACCAAGCAATGAAGTTGCAGATCGCAACCAACTGAGAACTACGATGCAGAAAAACGTGAATAGCTCCATCTGGGATGTTTCTTATTTTCAGGTGATACATTATAATACTAATATTATTATAATAGATCCCTCTAAATGCTTCACAATCTTCCTTTATGAATATTTGAAAAAAGAAATGCAATATTCATCTTCCCATACACAATCGCATACGCCACAGTGGAGCTATAAGTGATGCTATAAGTGATGCTATGATGCATGTGGCTCTCCAACCCTCGGAGGAGAGGAATAAAGCAGCTAATGACGGAGGGAGAGAGTGGGAGACGGAGGGAGAGAGGAAGGTGGATGTGGATGAAGTGCATGATTATGCCGCTGCGTGGGTTTAATGTGACTTGTGGACCAGGTGTTTGTTTGTGCACATGTAGGTGGCGGAAATAATGAGCGTCGGGGGTAAGAGGACGTGTGACTGTAGCTGTGTGATTCCTTTCAATTGTCAAGCTAAGTCTAAGCAAATTCTTTTAAATGTCACAAAAAATAATTTCCAAATTATGCAGACTTCCATCAACCGGTTTGGAGCGAATAAACTAGGCTACGTAGTTTTGACGCTACAGGTTTGGCTTCATGCACGACTGTTATCTGCCAGTAAACAGTGGAAGAAGTGGAGGTCGTGAACTGGAAACTAAACCACTCGCTTTGGTCATCTGACTCATCCAGGAGAGAAAAATAGAGGAGGAATTTGGAGTTTTACCAGTTCTTTCTTGTCAGCTAGTATTGGCCATGTTCCCTGCTGTGCAAACACGAAGACAATATAAATATAAATACATAAAAGAAGAAGCCAAAAGCAGAAACAGCTGATCAGTAAGAGTTAAAAGTAGTTTATTCTGCAAAAGTTTTTCCTCTATGGTATTTATCACATTGTGCGAGAAAGGTAAAAAAAACAAACAACCCAAGCAACTTTAATTGTTTTGTTTGTTTTGCAATTGAGTTGTTTTGTTTTTTTTATCACATTTCTAATAAGAAACTGTGGATAAAAACCTGTAATGGGAAACACGGCTGGTGTGTGATGAAGCTTTGAGCTGAAAGGAAGGGCTTCTCTTCCAATCTCTGCCTTACTCGTTGGGACGCTCGGAGTCACTTTATGTGACAGATAGTCTTTATCTCTTACCCACACACACTCGCTCTGTATTGAACACAGACACGGGGTTGTTAGCCGGGTCACAAGGGGGGGAGACCAAAGTCATTACTAAGCAAACAGAGCAGGGGTGAGACAGAGGACAGTGTGCTGCAGTGAAGGTGACATGGATGAGTGTTTGTTCACGCAAACGTAGAGTAGAGAAAATCTTTGCTCGTGCAGCATATGACAAAAAGGCAAAAATGACCCGTGTTACTGCTTGACCTCCTTTCCCGGGTATCGTCTCACTGGGACTTCCCAAACACTAAAAAAATCAATACAATATAGCTTCATTGCTCACATGAGAATAGAGCGTTTGTGCATCGGCTTTATCGCAGGAAATTAGATCAGACTGTGTTTTCATTGGTAAGTTCAAGTGTAACAAAAAGGTTGTTGATGTCTTTCACATTATCTCATCATCTATTAATATGGTTCAAACACTCAGTAAAACACGAGCAGCTTGTGATGCGTTCGAGGCACTTTGCTCTCCTCAACCGTTCTGTGTCTCTGTTGGGTGTTTGCCGTTATGGCAGACTGCCACATCGACTCCTCTGGAGTACACTCTGTAAGCAGATGTGGATTTTTGTCGAATGTCAAAAAACCTGACGAGATGCAGCCGAAGCTGTCGCGGAGATTCCCCCCGCAGGTAAATATGCTAAACTTATATCTTCGAGGAACCGACTTTGTTATTGTGACCTTAGAAACCTTCAGTTTTAGCAGCAAACTGAATCCGAATGCGGCTGGAGGAGAGCAGGTCGGTAGCCGGCCCTGACCTTTGACCTCACTGCAGACGGTTTGAAAGAAAAATGTTCACAAGGATCAATAAAATATCATATCATATGATGTGGGTTGGCTGTTTATTGGTCTCTCCCTGTATCTGGGTCACACGGCACATTGCAGATCTCACATCGGCAGACAAACTAATAATAACATCTGCTCACCCGTCTTATGGAGGAGGGAAGACACTGGATCCACCTTAACATCCAATGAAGATTTTCTCTTGTTGCCTCAGCTTTCATTAGAACCATCTCTTACTGACAACTCCTTTCCCATGTCTGTTTTTACCCGTTGCTATCTTTGCCTCATCTCCTTCGTCAGCTATCCCCGTGTGCTTCACTCCGTCCCTTCCTCTTCCTCAGCCTAAATCAGTCCGTGATGTGAATCAGGCAGCGGAAACACTGAGTCATAATCTCTATGCCCTTTCATTCATACCGATGCTTACATCCATCTGGCTCAAGAGAGATATTTGGGGTTAGAACGTCGGTGGGGAGGGAGAAGAAGGGGAAAACGGAAGGTGTGCAAAACAAATGATGCACAGTGAGTCACGCTGGGGCGGAGAAAAAAAGAGCACTTCTAATGGCCTGCGTAGAGAAGAAATGGTAGAAATGATTGCAGAAATGCTTTTTTATTGAGGCGATGCTGGGATCTCATTAGTGCGAATGGAAGGGAGGTGAGAAGGGCTGCGTCTGTCTGTCTGTTTGCACGTAATTGCGGTTGGGAGGAGGGCGAGTGGGTGCAGCAACATTCCCAAATAATCTTCCTCATGATACGTTTACGAGGCATCATTGTCTACGAGTGTTGGTGAAGGGATTCGAGGAGCTGAGAGAGAGAGAGAAGGAAGGCAGCAAATCAGGAAGAGGGAGATAAATCTGCGAGTGAATGTTACTACAAAAGAGCTGTGATAATCTTTGTGTGTGCGTGCACTTAATGTCAGTCCCAGATGCTTTCTCTTAATTGGCCTAATCTGTTCTTCTCACAGTCAGTTATTTACACAGACTGATAAAAGGCTTCTTACTTTCATTCCCTGAGGTAGGACAGTTTTGCTCTATTTCCAGTGTTATCTCCTGTTTTTTCAGAGTCAAGGTGGAATCCATCAACTACCTGTCCGATGAATTTGAAGAATAAAATGTCAAGCTCGAGACAGTTTAAAAAATAACTCCCCCCCACAATGGCTTTACTATTAAGTAGCCCCTTCTATAAATTATACTGTGCAAAAAACAAAAGCATATCCAATCACATAAATTCAACTGTACCTAATCATCCCGAGACAAATCAGTTAAATTCTTCCCTTTTAATTGCCATGCAACATTATGCAAATCTATCTCCCAGGCATTTAGCACTCCACACCAGGTTCCAGGGAATAATGTACCAAAAACAGTTTTCATCGGCTTCCCTTTCATCACCAGCAGGGAGCCTTTTGGTAAACTTTCAAGTATACTTAACTTTGCAGGGAAGCATATCTCTCTCTCTCTCCAGCCACAATCGTCCAAACATTATGATGGAATCACATAAGTTATCATTATGAGTTGACTAGCGGGCTAGCAGCTGCAGTACAACGGCATAAAAACCACTCTGGCCATTTTATGGTTGTATGTTAATGTTTGTAATCTGAGGCCTCTCTCTATGAATATTATAGGAGTCTGAGCAGCAAGGAAATAACCTCATAATGAGCTGCATAATGACCATGCTGTAATTGGGATTGACCTCAATATTCTTCTGAATAATGCAAGGGAAGTAGCACCCTTGGTCCGGTCTTTAGTCAGGACTTCCACTGCTAAAAAAATCTCTGTTTAAAAAGAAATCCTCTTCGAAGTTACCATAATCAACCATTCACTACATGGTCAGTAGGGGGGAGTATTGGCAAGAATACGATACGTATCACGATACTTTGGTCACGATACGATACATATCACGATACTTTGGCCACGATACGATACGTATCACGATACTTTGGTCACGATATGATACGTATCACGATACTTTGGCCACGATACGATACGTATCACGATACTTTGGTCACAATATGATACGTATCATGATACTTTGGCCACGATACGATACGTATCATGATATCGCGATATGAATACAGATGAAAACACAAGTACCTGTATATGTACATCAGATGATATTGATCAGAGGACAAATTGAGTCAAAACTATTTCATTCAAAACAGCCTCTCCATTTGATTAATTCCCATGAAATTCACAGGAATAAATAATGAAAATAAAATGGAAAAAGGATAAAGTACTGCATTCACAACGTGTTTAAACATGAATATTTTTTTTTAAATTGATCTTTGGAGTTGAAAAATCGATATTGAATTGGGCGGCAAAGTATCGCGATATATTGCCGTATCGATATTTTTACCCACCCTAATAGTCAGCCATCCTAAATGCCACGTGTACATGTTATTATCTTTTCTTGTGACTGAATAGTTGAACAGTTATATTTTTGCTCCTCTCTCATCCGTCCATGTTTTCCCTGTTTCTGCAAAGTCATTGATGATTAACTTGTGACCAAAGTAAAAATAACTTGAACTCATTCTGTTCCCCGGTCCTTGTGCTCTGCTATGCAGGCGCATGAGGACAAAAAAGGCATACGCTCTCTGGAGAGAGAGAAAAAACCCCTCTTACTTTCTGCTTTAGTATCACTAATGGATACGACACACACGCAAACACACAAACGAGCGCTCTAAATCAGTCCCCGCTGACGCGTTTCTGAAGTCTATATGATTGCCTCCAGTCGATGAGCTGGTAAACAGTTAAATTACCCCCCGAAGCCAAACACGATGCATCACAATGGTAACTACCTGGAAGCAAATTTCAACAACCGCAATGACTCAACACGGAGCAGAGCCTAGTAAAGAAAACGCACTGTGCAGTAAAACAAAAAAAAAGTCAGCTCTAAAAATGATACCTGAGCACTTTATGTGGATTCTGTTTTTCCATCTGCCCCCAAGCCAAACCACGCACTATATATAGAGTTGTATTCTCAGATATGAGCTGGTTTGCGTCACGAAAGCTGGGAAACATTACGAAAGAGGAAAAAAATAAACACTTTCAAAACAACAATATCATGTTTACTCGGTTCTGCAATCTTCATATTGAATCACTGGTTTGAAAACTAAACAGCTATGAATAAACAGATTGACAATTTAGATTGCAGATTCACTTCTGGGAGAATCTGGGCCTTTTTTTAGAATTCATTATTTGGGAACTAATTATTTGTTCAATGTTGTATGACAACCAAATCGACTTTGTTACACCTTCTGGGTAGGCTTCTTTAATGGTTGGTTTGTCTTTTTAAATATATGTGATGGTGTAATTCACAGGGTGAATATGATTTCTAGGGTTAGGACCCCAAATACCTCCCATATGTCACATTATTCTCAGATAAAAGTGACGTTTTTACTACTTTAAGATCATCCAACAACACTCAACGTTTCACTTACCATATGGAATGACTGTGGCAAAAATCCAGGGCAGACATGATTTGTCTGAAGAATTTCCTGGCCTCTTTAGGTGTTAACCTGCCTTTCTTCACCAAGTAGTCAAACAGCTCGCCACCGGACACGTGTTCTAGCACAAGGTACCTGAGAGAGGGAGACAGGGAAATACATACAGATGAAAGAACACACATTGAAAATGAAGACCTCACTTGCAGGGACAGGGACAACCACCCGTACCCTCCTCAGAGCCGTCTGAAGGGGCCTTGAAGATACAGAGAAAGCTCCTGACCTCAGAGGCCTGTAAGAACTGCAGCAACATGGGAATAAACAGACCCCTTACAGCTGTTCTACACAGACAAAAACACCCGAGATCAGTGATCTGATCTCCCCCACAGACGCACCGCGTTGACAGTGTGTCACCTGTAAGCCGTCCCCACAGTCGGGGACTGAAGCATGTCAACTACAATATACGTGAAGGGTTCTGATATAGTATACACTCTGCCCTCCGGTGGGAGGCATGAGAGGGATGATAACGTCGCTTTACATGTGGAAGAATTCTTCGACAAAGGCATTTAGGAGCTTCTGAACCCCGCTATGGTTGTCATTCCTTTCTTCTTTTACCTCCCTCAAACATGCCTACACACCCGATGCTGTTAAAGGAGCAGACTGCTGGTTTTCTGCTGCCTGCTTTGACATTTTTACAGCCAGTCGTCAGGTGGGCAGCGCTTGGAGGGGTCTGCTCTGGGACTCCAAGGGGGACAGAGAGGCGATTAATCTCTAGTGGCCCAGACCTTAGAGCTTCATCTGTGGGCTGAGAGCCAGCGGTGCCCTAACCCTGCTCCAGACCGGCCTGCTCGTATATATCCTCCATCTCCACCAGGATAAATTGAAACTCAGACAGGCGGTGAACTCTCTTTCTCTCTTGCTGTGGACACGTACATGCATTTTTAGATTAAGCTAAACAATCCTCAAAGCCAACAATGATGGTGAAACCTGTTCCTGAGCACGTTTAGAGCTTGACCCACATGGTCAGGATATCTCAGCATATTGCTGCACCGAAAGCGATTTTTTAAATCTCTTTCTTGGAAGTACTCCAACTTTATGGAAGTGCAATACTACATCATTGGAGTACCAATTAAAACTTAACTGCTATAGACTTTGCTCTCGCTTTATTTTCTTCCAATGTTAATGATGCCCTGTTAATACGTTATAACATCAATACATTTTTCAGCAATGCAGGGATGCAGTGAATGGACTTTGAGCAGTTTTTTCAGCTCAGCAAATACAAATAGGTTCTTGTAAAGCCTTTGTCTTGCATATGTTTATATTCATCCTATTCAACACTAACAGCAGAAACCGGAAAGAAAACAGCTCATAGCAACACTATTACAAAGACACTCTACTTCTATGTGTTATGATCTCCTTTGCCATTTTTTTTTTAATTCTCAAAAGCATAATTTATATCAACATCATGATGTGATCATTCATTCATTTCGGGCAATAAAATATCCATAAATAAAATGAAAAAAAATATTGGTGGGCTATGTATCAAACTTCTTCCACTTCTTCCTCACCTCTCGTACACACACACACACACACACACACACACACACACACACACACACACACACACACACACACACACACACACACACACACACACAGACCGTTTTAAACAGCTTGTGGTTGGAATCTGTGCCGGCAGCATAATAAATCTTCAAAGCTCCGGGACCGCGAGCTCAAAAAGCACGCACAGTGTCTCCCACTTTCAAGTGGAGCTACCCAAGTCAGAATCCAAACAATGGCTCGTTCCAAACTTGCATCATTGATGTGAGGAGTGCGGAGTGTACTTGAGCCTGTGGTGATTCAATCGCGGAGCAATTTGTCTTCCCCAGACTCGACTGGTGACCGACTGTCAAAAGTGACGATGCAACGGGCCCGAAATGTGATTTTAATAATCCAATTATGCGACGAATCACAACATTCTGCTATTCCCATCGTCTTAGAGGATGACATGTACAGTACCGCATGTCCAATCCCGTCTGGCCCGTGAGCTCAAGATGAGAACTAATTGAATTTAGTTGACAAACAGCCCTCTGTGGATCAAGAGGGCGACTGTAAGCTACTGATGGGCTTGTCGCTCACCGCTATTACAGTTGGCTAATAGATTGATGTGTGTGCCCGCATGTGGATGTGTGTGCGGACTAATGCGGCCGCCGCCTCCATGGCTAATGTCCCTTAATGCAGTGGTGTTGCCTCTGATAAGCGTGTCATGGTGTTTACATTACGGAGACTTCCTCTCCCCCTATTAGCGCTCCCCTAGCGCGCGTGACCAAATTAAATGCGTCATGCCAATGCTAATGGAGCGTCCGCCCCTCCGAGGCTGTGATTGTTGCCCTCCAATCACAACACACCAATCTCCGCCAACAAAAAAAAAAAACGACGTGGGTCCTGTCATCCTAAAAGAGCGCTTGACGATGATCACATTAGTGAAAGTTGTCAAACAAACAATGATTTTATGTGCAGAGGATTTAGGATTTTAGTGTTATTTAACATGACTCACAAAAGGATGATACTTACAAGTATTTTTTATTTTCGTAGACATCATGTAGCTTTAAAACGTGCGGGTGTTCTATGAGCTTCAGGATAGCTATTTCTCGCTCCACCTGTATGAGAGAGAGAGGAAGAGGTGGGGAAAGAGAAGGAGAAAAAAGAGATTTGATTAGTGTGACATCAACACATTTAGGTTCGTAAAAACACTCGAGGACCGATTGTCCTACTCCAACCTTTCACACTACAACGTCCGCCAGTCGCCAAAACTGAAGTACCAGGGAGACAAATCATCTGACCCAAAAACAGCCCGTGACGAGGTCGTGCCAACCGTTTGTGAGATCACCTGCGAAGGTCGCCGTCGGAGAGACAAATCTGTGCTAACGTTTCACACAACCAGTCTCAGGACCGAAAGGGAATAAAGAAAAACCAGTGAAAAGGAGCCGACCGGCACTTTCCTCTGACAGAGAGGACGGAGATAAGGGTTTTTCGCCCCACACTTTGGTTGGCATCCCGGCCAGACAGCGCTGCTATCTCAGGTGCAAAATGAAGTTTGCTTCAAACGCTGAAGGCAAACAGGTTGCGTTTGTCTTATCTTCCAAAAAAAAAGAAAAAAAAAAAAGAAAGAAAGTGTCCTCTTTCCCCTCGCTCGCAAAAAAAAAACAAGTCTAAGCTGAACACTTTGCAGTCACATTTCATAGTCTGGTAGTTTTGCTTGAAGTGAACATAAATCGGCTTGGTTTGATAAGAAACATGAAGAGGAATAACCTGTCAGAGCCAGACATCCCACATTTGAACATTTCTGTCCACTGAATAGCGGCCTGCGGGTGAATCGGGGTCAAAGTGTCCACTCAGGTACGTCAACGTCTCCCAGAGGGAGTTTCTTGGCCCTGCAGTCAGTTTAATACAGCGTCCGTATGCAGGATATGAAAACAAAAAGTGTCCAGAGCAAGCAGACGGCTGAGTCCACACAAGTTTCTGAGTTTAGGATTTCTTTTTTTTCGCTTACAGAGCTGCTGAGAGACATGCACGGTGTACCGCAGGACTGGGGGGGGTTGAACTGGATTCCACCAAAAAATTGAGCAGATCAGTTTGGATTTGTGTCAGCATCTCTGGAGAGCTGCAGTCAGCGTGTACAGCTGCCACGGAAAATCAGCATGGAACACACTTCCACAGAAGCCGCCGCTAATCTCCCGCCGCCTCCCGTGCTGCTTCTCCTGCCCCGCTTCGTGCTTATCTGCTCAACCTTCCCCTCCACCTTCCTCGTCCATCCTCCCCTCCGCCCGTCCCCGTGTCCGGCGTTGACGGTGACGGTGACGGAGACGAAGGGACAGCGGCGTTCCTGTGATTCTCAATCTCATCAAAGTCAATTTCGCTTCCCGTCACTTGCAATGTGACAGCCTTTCACGCCGCTTTAATGTCACACTCATCACCGCCTAACTTTTATGAACACTCATGTGGAATGAAGTCAGAGCTCCGAGCTGCCAGCTAACTCGCTTTTTTCGCTAAACTCCCACAAAGCTGTGTGCTTGACCAGGCGTAAAATCAGGTTCTTCCCCCCCCATAATTATGCTCTCACGTTGTTTTTTCATTCCCAAACAGCTTGTATTTCTAATTACTGTCTGCTCAGGTACTGTGCCCTATCTTGACACACTTTTGATGATGATTTTCTGCCCAAATAGCAGCGTCTCCATCTCCTCTCAGAGAACCACAAAGCGGTGCAACCGGTGTCGAAGCTGCAGCCGAGGAAAAAGTAGTCACAGGAACTTTCAGACGAGCGCGCCGCTCGTCTAGAAAAGGGAAACGTGGGAAACGTGTAATTAGCATTGGCACAAAGTATTAGTGGGAGCAACGGCCACGCTAATCAGGGCTAATCCAGAGACTAATGAGCGCTATCACCGTGCCACTTCCTCACCTGAGGCTGAGGTGCGTTGTTAAGAATGAGCCCGCGGTGGCCGGGGCTAGCTTCGCTGGCAGCGGGGGCTCCCTGCAGAGAGACTAATGCTACCCAGGACTCGGGGAGAGATGAGCTGTCGAAATGCTACAGAGCCAGCAGCTGGCTTCCTAAGCTTCCTCTAAGCGCCTCCTTTCGGTTAATTGAAATAAGAGAAATGAGGCTTAATGTGGAGACTTAACTGTACAACTGCCTGCTTATTGCAAGATTAGCTGTTGATTAACACCCCCGATGTAAATCTGCGCAGCGACCCTTTGCTCTTTCCTCGCGTTAAATTGTACAGTTTCATTGAGTCGCCTATATGGTTATCAATCAGAAGAAACGCTTTTACACGCGCTTCCTTTTGCAGGTGAGACACACACACAGCGGCTAACTGTTTGCTCGCTCCATATCAAAGCCTCAGACACCTCCATGGCTTCCCGGTGGTAGCCTACAAATGCCAGGTGGTCATCTTCTTTCCTGGCTCCTGCACATGGCTCCACACTCTCTCATTAAGGTTCACATCTGTGAGTGTGGACAGCTCCCTCCGTAACTTCATGGCACTTCATTAAGCCTTTATCAGCAGGCGCTTGGACACAAACACACACATACAAACACACACACACACACACACACACACACACACAAGCATATGGACAGATGGACAGGTGGTCAGATCCACACACACCTTCTCTTCTCATCTTGTGCTCTTTTGTGTTCAATATATTGCCAATTTGTTTTTTTTGTTTTTTCAAAAATCAAGTTACAAGAGGAAGCAAAGGCAGAAAAATCAGAAACTACAGCGCCACTTTCTTCACAACGTCATTCAATTTTGTTGTTTGAAAGCACGCCTGATGTGATTTATTACCTGTAATTATGGTGTCATTTGCAAGTGCAGATGGTGTTTTATAATAGAAAAGAGAAACTACGCATGAAAGGGGGACTACACAGACAAAAACAGGCAACGCAGCCACCGGTGCTCCCGCGTGTCACTTCAAATTCAAAGGACGGGAGCCGGTTTAGCAAAGTTCTATCAGCTCGCTATTGATTCTGTAAATTACAGCCCTGAGATCTGAATGGCTGAATGGACGAGCAAACAAATGAGTGGCGACATCGATAGTTTCATCGCCGCGGCTAAGAGTCCGCTGATTGAGGACAGGGTATCGCAGACAGCCGGGGCCACAACAAAGACACCAGAGAGATTAGATTCATGTCACACATGTCAGAACAGAGGAGCCATCCCCCCAAAAAACATCTCAGAGGGGGGAAAAATATTGGATCACAGGCTCTGTCATCTCTCACTCTCCACTTATTGCATCTCACTCGCTTTCTCTCTCATGCACACAGAAGGAAAACACAGACATTTCTGTCACCTCCCGCAGGCGAGCGGGTGAACGGTCCCTTGATACTGAGATCTGAGGATCAAAGTCAACAGGGCAGCCATGTGTGGCGGATAAAAAAAAAACGCGGGTGGCTATGCTAACGCGGGAGCTACGATGCATGCAAGAGCTGCTGGATGGAGAGAAAAACAAAAGAGAGACAGGAGGATGAAGCAGGCGCCATGTAATTCTCTGCAATGGAGAAGACTAAGAGAAAAAACGGTAGACGAGACAGACAGAAAGAGAGCGCGGTGGCAGTTGCCAGCTCCCCCCCCCCTCGAGTGTTGCAGCCTCTTTTGTTGCTAATTAACACAACACAGGAAAGGGATAACCTTTTTAGCAGCGGCACACTCCAAGCAGCCCACAGGGAGCGAAATGATAACAGGTAAGGCAACGAGGTGAGGAGCTAATCAAGGACAAACGACCTACATGGCTTTGATTCATCCGACAGGCAAAATATCAGCAAATAACAGTTGGCAACGATATTTCAGAAGCTTTTCATAAAGTGTGAATTTCTGAAATATATGGTTAGTAAAGTTTTTTCTCAACAGAAGACAATTTAACACCTTCTTTAACTTTTAATACATTAACCTGAGGGATTCTCCTAACGTTTTCTTCCTCCCGAACCATTTTCTTAGAATCACAAACCAGGGAAATCATCACACCTCATCAACTTTATTACAGAAACGAGAACTCCTCACAATTTATGATATTACTGTTTTTTTTTTTTTTCTTCAAATATGAGTTTTCATGAAGAAAATAAAATCTCACGGGTCATTCGTGACCAACCAGAAATATACTTTTACTTCTAATGTGCAGGCCAATGTTCCATCAAATGTACTGGTAAACTACAGGAACTCTCTTTTACTGAAAACTTTATATGATTAACTTTCATGATGTTAATCTAAGACACTTCTTTTCTACATCTCATTGCTTTGATTTGAAGTCAAATAATAACAATAACTGATGTGAATATTGCATGGAGGAGGGTGCCGTAGATAAACCATATAACATATGGGTGAAGGAGAAATAAGGTGGATGGGGTAACGGCCGGAGAGAATGAGACGTGGGTCCAACTGTCAGGGAGCAGAAGGGGAGGAGACAGCACAGCCTGGCTACTGGCACGCAGACAAACCCAGTCGGCCCGCCGTCCATTCATACTGGTGGACACATCGGCGCAGGATGCAAAGCAGCAACCTCCATCCATCCATCCATCCATCCATCCATCCATCCATCCATCCATATGTCGGTCAGTGAGCCAGTAGGGCAGAATCTGTGTTTCCTGCCAGGAGCAGAGGGCGGCCAAGCTGCTGTGCAAACTGTGCATGCATGTTTGTGTATACGTGCTTAGGCATACATGCAGATTCTACAGCGTTTACTGCTTGTAGAGTGCTGTATGTCGTCGTAAACAGGGGGAAAGGTTTCAAGGGCAAACACACAGACTCTACCTGTTATCCCCCCCCCCGGCCCCGAGATGTTTGCTCATGTGTCCTTCCTCCACTCGGTGTGCATGGCCGCTTCCCTTCAAGATGATATTAACATGCCTTCCTAAGAGAAGCTGCTTATCCAAGAATTGGTTGAGAATTTGAGGGAAGAGGCTCAGGGCGATGGATTGAACAGTATTTGGAGAGGGAGCGCGGTAGCTGCGTTATCTCCCACCGCTGAACCGCTCCCACGGAGAGCAAAACAAAAAATAAAATCATATTTGTACAATTCTATTCCAGTCAAAGTCATTGAACTGGGGGAAAAAAAAGAGAAAATTCTCCCTCTTCCTTTCATCCTTCTCTGTTTATTGCTTTCCCCCTCCACCCTGCGGACCTCACAAATACACAGTCAGCGCAGCAGGTTTTTCTGATAATCACTGTATCAGTCATCCTTTGTGAAGAGGAGGCGAATTCCCTACACGGGGGAGATTGATCAATGCCAGAGACATGTAAATCGATCTGGACATAGTCTCTACTAGCTCACTATTCCTTATCCTTTATCCGTCTCCCGCCCTTTCAAATCTTCCTCATTACTCCATCCCACCCAAGCCCAATTTAACCACTCATCTTCCTCGCCCCCTCCCTCCTATATTTCATTTATTCTCTGTTTTCTCTCATTCTGTCCTCCTAATCATGTCTATGATGTGTGCCTGTGCTGCTTACAGATCAATCAGGCCTGCCACTTAACACCCATGGCAAGAAGCATCATTTCACACTAACAGACGTGTCCCTGGATAACCTTGGTCATAATAGAGTCTAACGGCAGAGGTCCTCCACGCCGGGGTCAAAGGGTATAATCACCAGCATCTTCAGACACACAGCGTGGTGGGGTGGACGGTCTGTGTGACTGTGTGTGTGTAGCAGTATGTGAATGGCTGCGCACGTCTATGTGCAAAAGCCACGAGTGATTTATCAGTGACGGACAGGCAGTGGATCTACTTGGCAGCCATGTTTACGTGTTGGCCGTCTGAAGCGTCTTTTTATGTCAAATCGTCCCTCCCGTCACTCACTCCTTAAGCAAGGCACATTTTATACGCGAGCAGTGCAAGGTGACCTTGGGTTGTGAAATGTGGATTAATGAACTGGTTTTTTTCAGTCGACTAGAGAGAAAAGCGCTGAACTGAATATAACGATTACACGTGAAGGTCACCTATTTCAGTTATAAAAAGTGTAAATCTAATCACCTACAGTCGCCTATATTTGCATGCGAGGTAGGTAGATGGAAGTGCGGCACGTGAAAATCAAATTGGATCACTGGAGGAATTTGTATTAAATGCCATCTGCTGCCTTATCTGGCAGAAAGTAGATTTTCCTTTTTTTTGCTGCTGATGTAAATTTGGATGAAACATTGAGATGACTGACATGTAAAGTGGACAAAAATAATAAGATTATTTAAATGAAGACTGAATGATCAGAATAGGAGAAAGGGGACCTGAATTTAAGGCACAAAACCAGCAAACCTAAGTAAACTAGTGCTGGTTTTGGAGAATAAGTAAAGTTATGTGAAAACCTAAACAAAGAAAGTGAGTCATGAAGACTTTTTAGTGCAATAGTTCATGCAGACAGTGCTAATTAGCAAACAACGATTCTCCCACTCAAGTAATTACCTCCACGTATGCATACACGGCCTATTCACTGACACGTGAGCCTGGTCAATAGTTAGCCGAGAGGAGGAGTCGATGCCGGACGGACAGCAGGTCAGGAGGTCCGACTGGTCAGCTGAACTAACCCAGGTTAGTTTCAAACTGTTAAATGAGTTTAGAAATAGCTCCAATAATGTAATTATTTTCTTTTAGTTCGCACTTGCTAATTAGGTGTTACACTGAGCGAGAGTTCCTGACACATAAAAGGCGAACTCTTGTGCCCTGATTGTACATGGATGCTAATTTAATGGCAAAGCAAGTATGCAGTGCCTGAATGTATTTACATGCATGTGTTTGTGATTTCTGGGCATGAACAGTGTGTGAGCGAGGGAGAAAAGGAGGGAGAGAGTGTGTGTTGGCACAACAGAGTCATTAGTAAACAATCCCCACGGGGATTTAGATGAAGGAGCTGATGAAGTTAAAAATGTCTCGCTTTAGATGTTCAACACATTGGCGGCAAAAAAAAAAGCTCGACGAAACAACAGGACCTGTCCCAAACTCATTAACACGGCCGAGTCTGAGCTAATTTCCCTGTTTATTTACAACAGCTAAAAGTGGCTCATTTATGCCTGGCTCACAAATCAATGTAGCCCGTGTGCCTAATGTTCCAGCCTTGTGCAAGCTAGTTAACAGCATAATGGAGAGATACGGTACTGTGTTTAATACAGGAGGGTTACATTACTCATACAACACCACTCTTGTTTCTGTGAATACATGCACAGCCTTAACCATTTTATTAGTATTCACCCCGCTAGTGGTAAAATGAATCGGTGTAACGGTAAGAGTTGGCGGTGCTCTTTGCTTGTCCACCGGCTGTGATTCACCTCACAACCCTGCCTGTCTGATGTGAGACTATTCCAGACCTGCAGTGAGAGGACAGACAGGACCTTAAGGGAGTGTGTGTGTGTGTCTGTTGACTCTGAGCAACGAGATAATGGTCATGGAGCCGCCATTCATAGTGTCTTTTAAGGTAGACACACACACACACACACACACACACACACACACACACACACACACACACACACACACACACACACACACACACACACACACACACACACAAGCATGCACACATATACAGTATGCAGTTCCAATGATGATGGTATATGAAAAGACATATCCAAGCAGTGCTGTTGCCAGTGAGAAGACAGTTGTCACAATCATGTGACATACTTCACTGTCCATCAGTAATACTATTGCACAGCTCTGGTACACATACTACACACACACACACACACACACTGTGCTGTTTTCTACAATTACACAAAACTGAACCAACAAATCTACAGGACACAGGCCGACATAAAGTGGAATAAAATCACCCACAAGCACATAATAGGCAACATTTTGAGATGCAGGGCGCTTGGAAAGTTTGTGTGTTTGAATGGAAGCAACATGATATAAAAACAGTAAAAACGGAGCATGGTTCTCCTCTCAAGGGAACATGATGTAACTATTCAATTATCCCTCCCTACTCATTATCAAACAAGATGGATAAAAGATGATCACAACACCCAGTGGCTGATAAAAAAAAACACAAAAATACACTTCAGTGGCTCTGCGGGTAATATAAAGAGGAGAGAAGTCCCAGTGCAAAACAAAGAAAAAAACAGACATGAAAAAAACAGACAACTTAACTTTGAAGGGGAACTTTGCTGATCCCCCCATGAAAGCGTCACTCCACTTAAGGGTAAAAGAACTGGATAAAAAAAAAGTGTCCTTTGCTCACGAAGAAAAAGAAAAAAGCGACACCAAAGCAACACCAAATAAAAAAAGCAAACAAAGCATTCTCGTCTAACCGACAGCAGCGGCTCCTGCCTTTGAAGAGGGGAAACAAATGCCATCGGTTCAGACATCCGTCTGTCTCCTGTCGAGCTCGATGGGGGATCCCGCAACATCTTGTGTTCTGCCATCCTCCATTTCATTATTTTGTCTGCACTCCATCTCGGTTTTTTATCCCGATAAGGCATGTGAGAGGTAAGAAAATCAGACAAACAACAACCCTGCGTGTGTTTGATGAGCTTCGTCACCGCAGCGAGCAGCGGCGCTAATGCTTTTACTCGTCGCTCTCCTGGATGCGTTAGATCCCGAACAAGTAGGCAGAACGGTGTAAAACTCGATGTTTGGTGTCTTCAGTCATTGGTATTTAGCAGGAAGCGTAATGTGACAACAGGTGGGGCTGCAAGCTGACATTTCCTCCCGATCCCCAAACAATCTTTGTGTCCTGTAGGTAAAATCTATTCCCCATTTCCTGGTTTCAGCAGGGCCTCATTGAGACTCAATAAAGACCGGCTCTGCATTGATTTGGGAGCTGTGATTGGGAATCAAATTAGGAAACAGAATGCTGAGTGACCTTCATATTGACTGATTAGAGAGAAAGGGCTTTGTAAGGCCTTACAGGTTTGGGGAGATCCATATTATTTTGTAGATTCCTACAGAATATATGAGGGAGAATGCTTGGGCATTCTGTACTGAACCCTAGGAAACAAAATATTTGAATAAAAACATACTTCAACAGGTAAAAAAGTGTCAAATAAGCAGCAAACGTACAGCAGAGAAACTCTACAGTCTTTCTGTGCAGTCAGCCCGTTGAGATCAAACCGTGTGCTAAGCTCTGGCTTCTGGCTTCAGCGCCGTGATGGATCAACGCACGGGGGCCACAACATATGAAAGCCATTTATTTTAAGGAGTGTCTGCGTGGTCTCAGCACACAAAGACACACACACACACACACAAACACACACAAACAAGTTTGCACACGGCATGAAGTTAAACGTGTGCGTGTCGGAGAGCTTTTCTATACCCAACCCACTCACGGCACAACAGAGATGGGGGAGAATGGACGATCCATAATCATTAGGACGGGAAGAGAAGAGATGGCGGAGGAAGAAAGCCACAGTGCTGTCAGTGAGGTGTCGGGATAACAAGATTAGACCTTGTATGATTCATCTGTGGCCATGGCATTCTGCTCCTCACCCGCCCACCAGCATCCCACCCAGTCTGTTGCTGTGTTCAACCTTTATACGTTGCTTTTCTCTGCCTTTTTTAGTCCTAAATCATTAGTTTAGATGCTGGTACAATGCACCATTCTGTCATCCCCAATGAAGATGCCACAGATGTGCACAGTGTGAAGATAACACTGCTTTAGTTCCATAGAAAAGGCACATTTTCCTCATTCGTGGACAGAAAACGACATCCAATCAGCACTGAGCTTGTAAATTAATTAGAGAAAAGCATTCATCCTTTTTCACTTTTCCTTATATGTCAACCATCTCAGGTTCTAGCGGCGGCGCCGCCCGGTTTGTTCACAGCTCGTCTTACGGGGCGTACCCACCAAACGCGATGAACGTGATTGAATCGCGCGACAAATGAAATCGCGTCGCGCTATACGCTCCAGTTTTGACGCCGGTCCAATATGCCAAAAAACGCCTCATCGCGGCATCGCGGCATCGCGTCATCGCGTCGCGCGACGAGCCCGCCCAAACAACAACATTTCTTCCGCCATTTCATTCTCTCGTTGATCATGGCTGAGATAACCACCATCGCTGCACTGTATCTACTCTGGAGAAGTTCCCAGCTTCGTCTGCGGGCTAGGCGCCGACGTCGGTTCTGGGTGCATGCTACCCTACGGAGGCGGCGTGAGCTCGGCGAGTTCCACCGTCTCCTGCAGGAGCCGGCAAAAAGCGAGGGAACACCAGGACGTCCGTACGTCAGCACGTCGGTGACGATCTCAACGCTGATAGGCTGTCGCGGCGCGTCTTCACGCGAATTCGCCGCAAAAGTTCAATTATTTCAACTCAAGCGATGGCGCGATGAAGCGATGGCGCGATGAAGCGATGAAGCGATTTTTCGCGTCCATCGCGTCCATCGCGCCGCGCTATCGCGTCCATCGCGTCGCCCGGCGCGATGAAGCGTCTAATCGCGTCTTTGCATTGACTTTACATGTAATCTTGTCGCGCGATGAAGTTTCATCGCGTTTGGTGGGTACGCCCCGTTACATGTGGCGTCCTTAGCGTCTTCAATTATTTGCTTCAGGGGGGGCAATTATACTGCTGACTTCCAAACTCGCTCGCACACATTTTTTTATCATCTGAAATGTTATGAGTGACATCAAGGACAGTCAGCAAAACCACAAGTAACCTCGCCTCGCTAAAAAGAAAGAAATCCATCCATCCAAAGTGTTTCTAACTTCATGTTCATCCCTTCTAACCCTCCCTACACACACACACACACACACACACACACACACACACACACTCTTCCCTCTATCTCCCTTCATCCTCCTCTCCCTCTCTGTCTCTGGGCTTGGGGACAGTAGAGTGACTTTGAAGTCGTGCCGCTTCAGGAGGAGAGACAGTCACTCTGGCTAATTAGTTGTCCTTATCCCAACAGCAGCAGCTCGCTGGCTCAGAGGGAGAAACAGAGCAGGCATCAACAGCAGCTACCAACTGCTGCATGCTAAAGATACCCTCCCCTCTGCTAGTTGTTAGCGCTAGCGGCTAGCGACAATTTAACTCACCCCGAGACTAAACTGGGGATTAGCGAAGTTTGCTCCGCTCAGCATAATGATAGGTAATACAGTATGAAATATGGGAGAGAAAATCACCCCGCTCTCGGGGAAATCTTGTCAGACCATAGTTGACTGCAGTGGCGAGATTCGACTCCATTTTTCCCCACCGTGTCGTCATCAATAACACCATCGGTTTCACAGTAGCTGCTTGGAAGCATCGCAATAACAGACTTATGGTTTTCCGATGCACGAGGGAACTACACTTCGCTCTACAAGAAGAAATATAATGGAACAAAAAACAGAAAAGCACTGAAAGGGACTAAATGAACCTGCTTTATTAGCAGGACTGGCTTTCTTTGGGCCCAGATTTGTAATCTTCTTCATTTTTAAAGTGAAGAACCCAAAAGAACAATTGTTTTTGTTCCAGTAGCAACATTCTGGTATTGTATCGCTTCTAGAATGAACTTTTTTTTTTTTATACATCCTACGCAGCTCTGCTTAACGGGCTTTCTAAAAACGTATCTGGCGTGTGACTCAGGTTTTATTTCCCAGAATTCTCACGACACTAGCAATTATGGAGTTGTCACGTCGTCATGCGAATATGAATCAAGTTTATTTCTGTATTCTGGTCTCGAGAGCGCGCCAGCTTTTGGCAAGAGGTGTGAAAAAAAGAGAATTCTTCTTATGTGAATCTACTGTACAAATTATTAATCGTGATTCCAACCTCACTGTTTCTTTGTGATCATACGGCACGGCAGCGCCCTTATCTGGGAATGTGACATTGATAGTTCAAGAACACACACACACACGCACACGCACACGCACACACACACACACACACACACACACACACACACACAGGTGACAGGATATATGAGTAGAGACGTGGTGTACCTACTAAGGCGTCTGTGTTATCTGTTCTCAGCGGGGTTTCTCTCAGTACGTCCATCTCTCTCTCTCCTGAGTCTTGCCCTCTTTTGCCCTCCCTCTCTCTCTCTCTCTCTCTCAAGTCCACAGCCCCATGGTATAGAGACATGGTAGCGGGCGAGAGAGAGGGAGGGAGGGAGGCCGGCCTGAGTCTCAGAAACATAAACCACTCCCTGGAGTAACACACACACACACTGGGATTCTCTTTGTATGGGATCGCCATGCTCCATTCCGTCTGACACGCTGTCATATGTACACATACTGTGTATTCTCTTTCTGTCCGTTCCTCTCTCATCATTTGAAACGTGACGGGCAGCCACTTCCCATCAGGCTAACTCTCATCGTTAGCTTTTCTGCTTGGAAAAAACACACACACACACAATGGGCTACACTATAGTCAAGGCTCTTTCCCTGGTAACAAACTGACATAAAGTTCAGAGATGAATTCATTACCCGAGACAAGTCAATGTCTTTTCTGGTCCGGCCTGTGGGGGCCGTGGATTTAAGAGTTCAACATTTAGTTATACAAAGTTCAGCACGCGGCGCAGTGGAGGGATGACTCCGCCGCAGATATTCTGAGACAATTAATTCAACCCTGTCTCGTCATCTCCAAAGACCCCTGACTCCCAAGGCCAGTCGAGGGAAGGACAGACGTAGAGGGATGACGTGCGTCACGGAGGATATGCGTGTGTGTGTGTGTGGGTGTATGACACATGTACACACATTGGCAGGAGCTGTGTATGCGTGCATCGGTGCGTAACCACATGCATATGTGTGTCGTTAGCGCTGTTGCACACACACATGCGCGCACACACACACACACACACACACACACACACACACACACACACACACACACACACACACACACACACACACACACACACACACACACACACACACACACACACACACACACACACACACACACACACACCTGTCCAGGAGAGTCAGATTCTCCCCTAATGGCACCATGGGGACCCGGGACATTAGCATATTAAAAGGTGACATTTCACAGTCTGAGTCTTGCAGTAGAGTGCAGCCCGATCACTCTGACAGCCTGACAGCCAGGCGGACGGGCCGGGGAGCACAGCCGACACACCAGACAGCGGAGTGCAACACAATGGGACCGCGAGAAAAGTGGCTGGATTTCAGAAAACACCTGTCCGGCCGCTGCAGGGGACCAATGTCATGTTTAGTGTGTGCTGGAAACCAGGTGGGAACGTTACAGGTGACCTCGCCAACGTGGCGGTCCAACAGCTCATGCCTCATAATTAATTATACATCGGCGTCAAGTACATTGACACAGAGGCTTTGAGGCTTCACGCTGCTTTATAACAGAGGCCAATGACTAAATATGTTAATTAACTCATAGAAATGCTGACACAAAAAAAAAAACGCATGTTAAAAACTAGTGCATTTTACCTGTGTTTTTAAAATAGAGATCATGTCCATGCAAGCATTGATCATTGAACGCATGCATGTTTGGCATCCGTGCACAAAACTTACAAGACAAACATTAAAAGCGTCTCTTTCAGAGGAACTCAGTTGCTCCTGGCTGAATTGAACCAACCCTACTGGCACATACATGAGCACACACACACACACACACACACACGCCAGGGGCCAGCAGTTGAGAGAAGAGTGACAATGGCTGAGTTCAGTAATTGGCTCTAAAATGAAGCTTCAGCAAAAGCCTTGGTCCTGTCGGAAACCTGTCAGTGTTTGGCATCTGTTACTATCATTTCCCTCCGCAGGACAGCAGCAATGTGAAACACCTGGGTTGGGATATTTCTTTCCACTACATTCCTCTCCGCTGTCACATGTTACAACGGTTCCACCAACCACCGCTACGACTAATAATACTTCTGTCAGTGCTGAGGGGACCGAAATGACCAGCCTTCGCCTCGTGGAAATATTAGACTGCATGTCGAGGCGAATGCGAAATAGGAAGGAGAGCAAAAAGAGCAAGGAGTGAGGGAAAGTCGGGGAGAGACACTGACGCAGCGAGGAGCTGATTAATAGCCGTCTGTTTATCAAACTGCAATATTCACGCACAGAGAGCTTTTCATCTGAGGTGTAATGATGCCACCGCAGAAGTGATTCAAAGCGGAAGGATTTTTTTTTTTTCCATTTGCAGACCCGCACTGTGAAGCAAACCCATCCGCTCTCTGTTTTCCAGCTCATGAGCAAAACAATTACAGTGGGAGCTGGCTCTCTGCGTTGTATTTCAAGTTGTAGCATCTTGTTGTCCTCTATCTTGGCTATTTCTTTAAAACTATTCCATCAACATGAGGGCCTATTTTGCGGCGAGTCTGATTAGAGCGGCCCAGCAGGAGCCATGGGACGTAATAAGAAACACAAAAAAATGCCCCCTGTATCCTTCAAAATGAGGCTGCGTGGGTTAAAGCAACACTATAAATCGGAGTGTTTCACCAAGATGGTTTTGAAGCATTTTGGAGTTCGGGTAAAGTAATTATAGTGGCAGAAGCCTGCTTTATTGTTACCCTGAAGGTTTCTTGAAGGCTCTGACTGCTGGCACGGGAGCTAAACAGCTTACCGACTCAAAATCAGCTCAAAAGACACACTGTCACTAACTCAGCCAGGGATTCCACTCCTCACAAGGTTTATTATGAGATAAATCCCTCATAGGCCAAACGTTTTTTTGCAAGATCAGTCATTGATTCAAGTCAAAATTGGAAACCCACTCAAGCAGTCCACTCTTTCTAATTTGGTTATTTTTAAAATGCTAACAAGCATTC